>NC_049169.1:203759895-204083975 GCF_009769625.2 Cygnus olor
AATGTCTGAAGGGATAGGACAGAGAAACCAATAAGTTTTAGTGGATGATGATGCTATTTTCAGTGGACAGAAAAACCCTTTCTCCTGAGCCAAAACCTATCCTAAATGGCCAAACTCTGACCGTAGGCCTGTGTATTACATTTATACAGATGTGCACTGATGTTACCTCATTTCCTTTAGCACAACTAAATGAAGAGCACAGATAAACACCTTACAGTGGTGCTGCTGTCAGAGAGCACAGCATGTAGCAAGCTGTCCTCCTCAGAGTTAGCAAACTTGATGACACCAACCCATTTTAGAAACAAAAGATATCACCTCTTGGAGGTGTGTGAGCACAGCTTTGCACAGTACATTCTGAAAGCAACATTCAGTAATTACTTTGCTTGCTGTGATCACTCCCAACATGTGAGTAGAGCAGCTGTCAGGTTAAGTCTGTAGAGTTGTGGGGTTCATGCACTGCACAGCGAAATGGTGATAACCACTTGTCCCTGCCAGAGTGGCCTGGGGTGCCCCTAATCAGTGGAGCTGATAGCACTCCTGCACAGTAACATCTTGCATGGTGTGCTAGGATATGTAATTTGGGCATCAATGAAGAGAAAAAGAGAAGACAAAAAGAAATCTGGAGTTCAGTATATGTTTCAAAGTCATGGGCTCACCAGGAGATCTAGGATGAAACCAAAGTCAATAAAACCAGGGTAAGTTCAACAAAGTGTTAACAACCTTATTTTTAAATAATCTATTCCTGTTGAGTTGTTAAAAAAAAAAAAAAAAAAAAAAGGTCTAAAAACTCTGAAATAAGGTCTCCTATTCTTGACTGTTCAAGAAATAGATTTATGTTGATATATGTCTTCCTGCTTTAATCAGACTCCTCCAAGATCTTACAACAGCACAACAACACTGTGTGCATACATATCACTTTCTCTATTAAATCATTTTGCTTGCAATAGACAGGAGGAGATTGTTATCATCAGTACACCAGGAAAAATTTTAAAGTTTTTCATCAGAAAAAATCACAAATCTTAAAGCCATTTAATCTCTTTAAGAAAGGGTGGTGTCTGTCTTTGCAGTATTGTATTTTTAACACCAGATGGTACTCTCTGAAGGTATAAATTGCAGCACCACATGACTTAGGTTGTTGTTGCAAACTAAACAAGACATATTTGTTTTATAAAACCTGTAATGAAACAATAGCCTAAGGATCAATTTCTTTTCTTAGAATAAGAGATTATTTACGGGAAAGAAAACTGTTGTCATTTTTTAATGTTTTGAAAGTGTTTGCATTTATTAATGTCTTGTTAAAAAGCATACTTGATTAATGCTTTTTAGTATTTGAGCATTCAGAGGTGAAGAAATCAGTTTAATGTGTGCTTTTAACCTCTGAGTTTAGTTGTCTATGGATAAATGTGAACAGGTGGATATTAGCTGGTGGTTCATTAAGGTCTCTTCCAAACCAAACCATTCTATGATTCTTCAGCATTAGTGATTTATCAGATTTTGTTCTGAAAGAAAGAGATTTAATAGTAAATGTTTAAGGCCAAAATTATATTTGGTCTGCTATTATATTCCTTATAGTGACTTTACTGAAGATGGCTTTGCTTAGATTACAGTTTGAGATTCAGCACTTAAATTTTAAATTTGTCTAAAACAGAAAAAAAAGAGTGAGTTTCCAAACAGTGGTGGTGTAATTATGAAAAAAAAAAAAAAGGTTATATGCAGTAGTATTCACAATTTTACATGACTATTACGCCAATTAAGAACTGCTCATGACTAAATAACTAAAAATCATTATATGAAATAAGCTAAATTGCTGTTTCTATTGTATTAGGAGGGGAAGAGGGAAAAAAAAAATGTAGACAATGTTGCAAGCGTCTGAGAAGATACGGTAAGCAAAAAAATTACTGTCAGATATTAAGTGCTCAGTTGAAACTAATGAGTTACAATGAGTTACACGTATTGTTTCAATTTTCTGAACTGAAAATTAAAAAAAAAAAAGAAAAAAAAAAGAGAGATGCTCATCATGTGAAAATAAAACCACAAAATGGTGTGGAGTAGGATTACGATAAATTCTCTGAAAGGTCTCCTGCAGTTTTTTCCCCCCTTCCTTTCCAGCTAATTTGTTAGACATGTAAAATTAGAATGGAATGGAATGGAATGGAATGGAATGGAATGGAATGGAATGGAATGGAATGGAATGGGATAGGATAGGACAGGACAGGACAGGACAGGACAGGACAGGACAGAATAGAATAGAATAGAATAGAATAGAATAGAATAGAATAGAATAGAATAGAATAGAATAGTTCAGATGGGAGGAACATTCAAAGATCATCACAGTCCAACTGCTTGACCACTTCAGGACTAACCAAAAGTTAAAACATATTATTAAGAGCATTGTCCAAATGCCTCTTGAACACTGACAGGCATCGGGCATCAACCACTTCTCTAGGAAGCCTGTTGCAGTGTTTGTCCATCCTCACAATAATGAAATTTTTCCTAATATCCAGTCTGAACCTTGGCACAGCTTCGTGCTGGGCTTCCTGTCATCTGTTCCTGGAGAACAAAGGCCAGCACCTCCCTCGTTGCTTCCCTCAGGGAGCTGCAGTGAGCAGTGAGGTTGCCTTTCATCCTCCTCCTCTCCAGACTGGACACCCCAAGGGTCCTCAGCCTCTCCTCACATCACATGCCTTCCTGCCATTTTACCAGCTTAATTACCAAAACTTTTGGACACTTTTTAACTTTTTAAAAATTGACCAACTCGTTATTGAAGGTAAAGTGCAGAGAAAAATTAATTCTATCAAATCCACAGCATGAGGTATTTGACAAGACTCTTACCAGTGTCTTAACCGTTTTTGTTTCATACATTGATCTACAGTATGTTGCTGAAGAACATACAGAACACAGTGAAGTGTTAGCTTCACTGCTGACAGTTGTAGTTTATCCATTAAGGAGTTTGTCTGCTTAATACTTCACACAAGGTCTGCATTCACATAGTATGATTGAATTCTCAGCTGTTTTAAGACTGATATTTTTCCCTCTCTTTACATTTAACTGTCTATATGCTTTAAGCCTGAAACTTAAACTTATAAATCTACACATAAAGGTATTTAGGAGTGCTTTTTTTTTTTTTTTTTTTTTTTTTTTGGGGGGGGGGGGGGTGATAGTGTGAAAGGAGTACCAGTGATACACTAGGGCTGAGGCACGAGTCAATGTACCCATCCTCTCTGGAACAATCAGATATTCTGCACCTCTCCAAAGCACAATAAAAGCATGATGCTGTTGGAAAAATGTGAGCTGCATAGAACAGTAAGCATATTTCATGCCTTTGGTTGATTGTCTGAATCAAAGTTGAACCCCTGGGCATGTGTGAATACCCTGTCATTACCTTTGATGTGTTCTTTGTTTCTCATTTCCAACATATTGATGATAATATTATGAACATAGTGTCCTATCTCATTTGCCAATTGGTATATCTGTCATTGAAATCTGGAAATGGAGGGGAAACAAGAGAAGTCTGAGGCCTATTGACTTATAGCAGCAATTTCTAATTGCAATATTTATTTATCTTGAAAAGATGTCTCATCTACTCCAAAACTGGAGTTCATTTTGTGAAATGTCACTCCATCAAATGCTAGACAATGATAGAAAGGGAAACCTCAAATTTCCTTTTTCCCCTTCCTTGGTAGCATATATTAAACATTTGGTTTATGCTGCTAGCAGTTACCTGAAGGAAACACTTCAGAGCTCTAAGTGTATAAAGGCATGTGCATTTTAGTAGGTTAGTAATTAAGCATGTATTATAATGCACGTCAACAATCACAGCAGGCTTCAATGGAGAGACTTATTATAGTAAATATTGTAAGAACACTAGGGTGGCCATCACACATTAGCAGTACTTGCATTAGAAAATGGACATTGTAGGCTAAGGTGGTAAAACATAGTTTATTAATTAGAGTAATGATAATGCTGCTAGCTCCCTGTGGTAGCTAATTATAGGTGCCAGATAATGTTGATGCATTTAAGGATCTGTTGCTATTTTCTATTACAACCCCACATTTCCTAGAGCTGTACTGTATAAAAATATTGAAAATGAGAAAGCAGATCTTTAGAACAGATCTACATAACCCTGATGCAGAATTTAACAAAACAAACAAACAAATACAATAGTAAAAATTATTCATAAATTATGATAACTGTTCCCTAGAGGACTGTGACTCCTTAAAACTAAGCCTTACTGGAACACAAACTATCCACAGATCTTTGACATAGAGAAATTAGGACAGGGAGAGGTTAACATTCAAGGGAAAACATTTTCCTTGAGGTCATGGAATCACAGAATAGCTGAGGCTCGAAGGTACTTACAGAGATCGTCCAGTCCAAACCCATGCTCAAAGCATGCTCAACTAGAGCAAGTTGCCCAGGCTCTTGTGCAGTCAGTTTTTGTCTGTCTCCAAGAATGGAGATCTCACAACCTCACCAGGCAATCTATTCCAAAGATCAATCACTCTTACAATAAAAAAAAAGATATACTTTTTTTCTTATATTTACAGTTTCAATTTGTGTTTCAATGTACATGAAAATGCTCATGTACAAATAATGGAAAGTAGGTTCTTTTGAGGTTTATTTTCAAACCAACTGATTTCTGTGTCTCAAACTCTTTCAGTAATGTCTTTGCACTTCCCCCTAGGACCTCAAGAAGAACCTTTTTCTTTGTAACCCATCTAAGATCTAATCCTGTCAGGAACTCCTAATCTCTGTTTATACTGTCACCTTCCTCCTTACTCTCCCAGGCTCTACCTGTCAGAGATCTTACCTTGTGTGGGCATCTTCATTTGTCTTTAAGAAGAGAAGGCTGCTGTCTGTCAGAGAAAGCAGACAACACATCCACAGTCTGACGGCAAGGCCCTCCGCTTAACTGTGATGCTGTTTGCAGAAAAGAGAAAATGAATAAAAAACTTGCAGTATGCTACATGAGAAGTAACAGCTTTAACACTTCTGACTTGTCATGATGAATACTTTGAGCATACACTTGGATAATTTTGATGCTGAAGTATAACACTTATCATCTAATCACCTCCGGGCCTCTTGGAGTATTACCTCCGGGCGTCTTGGAGTACATACTTTGAAACAGTACTTTTTCTCCTTCATTTTGCTGTGAAAAAAGTGAGTTGTCATTATTTCTAAGAGTGTTTTGTTTAAGTGGAGTTGTATCAAGCCATTCCTCTTTTGATAGTTTACAAGAAACTAATGAAAGCGCTTTGAGTTATTAGATTATTGAAAATAAAAACAAATTTCTAAGAAAAGATAGCACATGAATTTATGAGTAAATTAAAAAGATAACTTATGCATGTATGAGCACAAAGATCCCTTGACACAACAGACAATAGCATTCCAAAGAAGCTCTTATTGACTGGATTGTCAATCATGTCCATGGTGAAGAGCTGAAAAGTACTCATTGACTTGATAGCTGCTGCTGCAAAAGGTCTGTTTGGTCAACAATTCATGTTCCTGTAGATTTGCATAATAAAACACAAAAGCTTCCTAGGAAACACCAGAATCTATTAGGTCAACCATAATACAGTCCAGCCACATGGGATTCATTTCACTTTTCAAAATTCCTTTTTTGAATGTATGTGAATAGGTTTATCCTTTTTTTTTTTTTTTTTTTTTTCTGAACCAATATATGAAGAAAGAAAATGAGATGTTAAAGCACCACAAAACTTCAAATTACTTCCCCTTTCATTATAATAATTCTCATAAAACACTAGATGTTTTCAGGTGTGCAAGTACTAGGGCTGATGTTCATGTAACAGAGGATAACAAGAAAATAACACTTTAAAAGATGATTGAAGAAAATTATATTACTTGTGAATTAAAAGGAATAAAAGATTCAAGCATTCTCTGTGTCACAGTATGTTAAGTGCAAGTAGCAAGAGAAGGGAAGGAGGGAGAATTTTAGCTCTTTAGGGTGGGCAGTGAAAAATGACTAAAGCAACACTAGTGCAAACACACACACACATAAAAAAATGTGTAGCTGGGGTTAGCACAGAGAAATTTTGAGGAGAACAACCAACCACTACAACATAAAGAAGTTATATCATTTGCCCAGTGACTACATGTGGAAATGCATAAATCTTATCAACTGAGGAATACTTCAGTTAGAGTAATGAAACTAGGTCCTCTCCTGTTCAGTATTAACTTTCATAAATGTATTTTGAGAACAATTCCTGTGCCTCTGAGAGGATCTAATATCAGCCAGCAGTTGTCTCTTTGTCAAAATGGATGTTGAGGATGAGACACAACTTCATATGCAAGGCCTTGTCACATCCTGGTATGACTGACGTCTCTGCATGAGGGAGACTTGGTTTCTAGCAATCTACAATTTGCAAGTTTTGTGAAATTAATCTAACTGAAAAATAGTCATTAACTATGTATAAAGATGTATTCATCAAACAAGCTGAGAAAGAGAAAATCAGAAATTTGTGAGCCTTGACCAAACACCTAAACTCAAATAAAATAAAACAAAACAAAATAAAATAAAATAAAATAAAATAAAATAAAATAAATCTACTCAAATATGAACAAAAAAATCAAATGTTATTAAGGTTCTCCAGAGACTAATGAATCCCTCCTGGTGTATCCACCATTTTTTTTTTTCACTCAATACTCTTTAAACAGAAAAGGCTGCAGCATCTCCCAGGTATGTCTTGCATGGAAGAGCTAATTTATGGAGTTCACTAGAAACTTGGGTGGGAAACAATAGGGACTCCGAAGTGCTCATTGCCAGTAAAATGTAAGCTATTTACTTGCCAGAAGGTTCAAGAAAAATAATTAAAAACCAACCAAGCAAGCAAGCAAACATAATTTATTAAAGAAGATCTCATACTAAAGTAATGAAGAAAGAAATATAACTATTTTCAAAGCAATATTTTCCATTGAAAACTACAAGTCATCTTCAGCATCTTCAAAAGTAGGACATGTCTATCAGTAAGCCTGGGAAGTAAGGCTTTAATAAAATAGCCACTCACCTTCTCTTTATTCAGCCACCTGATTAACAAGACACATAGGTTTAGATCTATGGTTGATATACTTTTTGATGATGTAGTTTAGGATTAGATACTTATGTGGGGACATGCTATGTCTTACTAATGGAGTCATGGCCATCAAAGACTTGTTGAAGAAACCAGAGACCACAGGTTATGTAATCAAGTATAGCTTTCTGTACAAAGGGATTAAGAAATGTTTAGAAACAAAAAAAGAGGCAGTGGGACACCTATTTTACAGTTCACCAAAAAGCAAGAATGTTCAATTGACAAAAGGAGGCATTTGTGGCATGTAGAATATATATATATATTCCTATACATGTGTATATATATAAATATATATATCATAAATGAAATGTAATGGTAAGGGGGAAAGAACTGTTTGAATAGTTCAAACTAGAAAAAAGCATAGACAGAGGAGAACAACTCACTGTTGTCTGGGGAATAATGTATAACTACTATTTCCTCTCCCCCTCCCTTTTTCTTTCAGTTCTGTGATCTTAGATCATTCAGACATTTGTTAGTTTACCCTTTATTACAAACTGTTGACTACACTGGAAATCCAAGGATCATCCAAAATTGCTTTAGGCAATTTCAACCTGAGGTTAAAACAGGCTGTTCTGAGACATTCCAGCACAGGACAGAAGGAATTGCCCTGCAGTAAGGGCACTACCCTGGAGAACAACCTGGATAAATAATTTTGGTTCTCTGGACTTGAGCAGTAGCAGCTGTTTTGACATGCCTGTGGCTTAATGGGTGAAGAGTCAGGTGCTTCAGGATGTAAAAATCTCAGATTTAAAGATGACTTTCATATAGGCAGTTGAAGTTAGCAGCAGAGAGATGTTTTGTGTAGATAGCTAGATGCTAGCTTTCTGACAAGTTACATGTAGGAGGTGTGGGGGTCCAAGAAAAACTCCTTAAAAATATAGATTTGCAAATGAGATATAGATTAACAGCCTAAAAAATAAGCCCAACTTTATTGCTTAAGAAAAAAATGCAGTATACCCCACATTCTTTCACACCCAATGAGGTAACAGTTTTTGTACTGCTGAGAGAAAAAACTCATCCCAAACAAGTCAAGAGCTGGCAAGCATATCTTGAATTTTGTCCAATAACCTGGAGACCAGTTACCATTAACATTATACTCAATTATTAAGACAAGTGAAACCCTCTTGCGTTTTGCCATACATGAGATTGGTTTTTGCTTATTCACGCCTGTAGTTCTCTTCCTCTATAAGGCTAACAAAGTATATAGAAAAGGACATATACAGAGAAGACATGAGATTTGTGTGGAAAATACTTTAATAAAAGGGGAAGAGAGCTGACTTTTATTTGATGCGGCTGCTGAGTTATTCAAGGATATCACCCTCTGACTGCACTGTCATTGGATACCTTTGAAAGATCCCCAGGGTGAATGACAGAGTGGGTCAAGAATGACTGAGCTCAATTCCCTTTTTATTGTTTTTCATTGTAATCTTATTATCTGGTGCTGCCACGTGTCAAAGTGACATTGTTTGACAACTGCATCAAATACACAGAAGCACAGGAGTGTGTAAGAAAAAACCTGTGCTTCATTCAAGCCTTTCAACCTGCTTTGGAGACTGCATGGACATTTTTAATTTCTTCTTTATCAGTGCAAATAACTAATAGCTTGAGTAGCCTTAATTAAACACCACACTGTGCAATGTATGATTTATCAAGTAGCTGGATAGCTACTACAATCATGGCTTGAAACAATGAACTCAGAGCTACAATAACTGAAAAGTCTTGCTTTAATTTTTACTGTTAGCCACTCCATTGCCAGTGGGTATGGAATCCACTGGAAGAGTGGGAATACAGATTATTAACTCATTACAGACAGTTTTGAAAAGAGTGATTATGTTCTATCAGGGTTTTTGCATTTTGGCCACATATTTAGGACTGAAGAATAAATAACAAAATCTGTTTACTTGACAGGATTTCATTTAAAGTTCTTTGCAATGATCAGTTTCCTATTTTCCTTCAGAACAGGATGGAAAACTCACAGATTGGTTGGGTTTAAGGAAGAGGTGCTATTTTAAAGGATCTGTCAGAAGGTGCTGTAGGGATGGGCCCAGAAATCCAATACAGAACATAAATTATTTACCTGCAACCACATAATCAGGGTCATGCCGAAAAAGGAACCCAACAAACAGCAAGGTGCTGTGAGAGGTACTGTCAACATTTCCGTTAATAGACTGTCTCTCAATTTGTGCCCCAGCATGTGTGATGACTATTGTATTGCTGGAGGTGATGTCTTTCAGATGAGATGGAAAATGAGGTTCTGACTACATGGAGTCACTAATGATCCCATGCCAGCCTCTGTAAGAGCAGGAGATAACCCAGGTGTCCTGAAAGAGCTGTTTCAGATAATTACATTTTACTGGTCTAAATTTCCCCTGGGGTTTCAATTAGATATGATATTCCTAGCCTATTGAACTAACTGTTGTGTAGTTTCACTGTTTATGGATAAGATACTACCATTTCAGGGAGACATGAGTCTTTATTTTGGGGATAAGCATTCTTAACATGAGATCAGTCCTGTTTTTACTGTTGAGTATACGTTTATTGACATTTTGAAGAATGGGATCAGAAGGACAGAAGGCCAGCAGAGCAGAATGAAAAGGGAAAAATACCAGTAAATTAGGATTGACTTTTTTTTTTTTTTTCCCCCAAAAAGCTAATGAAATTAAGCACAAGAGGAATTAACAAATGTGGTCAGACCATGAAAAACAGAATGTGTACCAGTGAGGAAAAAATGTCTTAAACGGGCTCCTAAACCACCAGGTGTAATTCTACTTGTATTTCTGTCTTAAATCCTGTGCAGACTACAGGTAACACCATGGCAAAAAACAAATGAAACAAACATAAAGAAACAAACAAAAAGAAACAAACATAAAAAACAACAAACAAAAAACCACACCATAACCTCATAGTTGCTTTCCTTGCAGACACGTGACAGGATCCTAAATGCAGTTTAGTCCAAGTCAAAACATGACAAAAAAGGGATGAATCATGACTAATTTTTTTAAACTTCAATTAGTACATGTGAAAAATGTGGTAGCATTTGCTTAAGTTCATGCTGAGAGGTGAAAGGTGCTCATGTGTGCAATTCCTTAGCTGTCATTTAAAATGGTGTTTATAGTTTGGAAAACCAGATAATGGTTTAGTCAAAACAAAACCAGCCAACTAAAGCAACAACAACAACAACAAAAAAAACACACAAACAAACAATACAGTTACATAAGAGACAAAAACAAATCTAGATACCACATTACTGTCATATTACAACCACATGAAATTAGACTGAGCAGCCGTTTGTAGTGTGACACTACAGAAAAAAATGATTGAGAGCTGTGTATACAGACGTGTCATGTCCTTGATCAGGCTGGGGGAAAGTTTCTCTGGGTACTACTTTGCATCTGAAATAATGCGTATGCACTGTTCCTGTCAATAACAGGGAAAAAAAAATAAAGAAGCACAAAAACTTAATCAAGTTAGCAGCTGTTCATGGAAGGGGTTGGAAACAGCTCATGATTAAAGGTCTGAAATGACTGAATAATGAGGTATAATTAAAAGGCTAATTTATGGCTAAACATTTAATTTTGGTGATGGAGGTCAATGGGTGTTTTGTCATTAACTGCGAAGGAAGATGTATCACCCCTAAGGAGAAGAATTTTTACCATTATTTTTTACCATCACCTTACCACATATTGTTTTTACATGTATGGAAAAAAAAAAAAAAAAAAAAAAAAAAAAAAAGGAAGAGTTATTGTATGAGGGCTGTAATTGGAAGATTGTCATTGTTCAAAAGAAAATCTTCCCAGTGGTAGATTTCCCAGTTTCCTAGAGAAAGTGGTAGAATCCCAGGCAGTCAGTGTGGAAAAACAGCAGCAACCAGGGCACTGAGAAATGTGGAATGAAAGTGAAACTTGCAGCAGTGAAGTTGTCAAACATAATTGGTCTCCTCTATGATTATTTTATATGAGTTTCTGTGATTAATTCAGTATCAAGATTGATTGTTGCCCTGGAGACAACACAGTATCTTTGTTAGCTTTATGTTCATTAGAAGAGCTGGTGTAACGTTAGGAATAACCATGCAGTGAAAGTCTTTCTTCCAGATTTAATAATTTATTGTAATTTCAGCAAGGTGATTTTTCTTAAAACTGTTCTTTTGCAGGAGTTCTTAGTAGTTCTTTAGTAGCATGTGTTTAAATACATCTCCTGATACGAAATGAAACACATCCCACCCTCCATATTCCTAAGTACTAGCTCATATGACTGTAAGGGGTGACATCTCCTTCCTTGAAGATATCACTTCTATTACAGAATTACACTCAACAAAGTCCCAAGCAACTTTTCCTGACTGGGCTTACATTGGGCATGAGTTTGGACAAGTTTACCTCTGGAGATCCCTCACAGTATGCATAAATGAATAATAAATAAAAAAATAAGTGAAATAAATGGCAGCAAATGAAAGAAAAAGTCCTTCCAATAGTTATAACACGTTAGTACATCAGTACATTCACTATTCAGGAAAACCAGTGAAAAGGACATATTCGATTGTTTTTCATGTCTTTACTACCTCCAGTTTCATTAAAAGAAAACATGAGACTGACTCTGTTTGTATATTAGGCAACTGCTATTTATTTCCTCTGACAGAAAATAAATAAATAAATAAATTAATTAATTAATTAATAGCCTTCTCTGCTTTCATGTAAGATTTCATGCTCTCCTTGTTACCTATCTAAGTTATTTTCTTATAGAACTACCCTTAAAGTCCTTATTATTCATATGTTCCAAGGTGAGCACAATTTAAGAAACTTTGTTGAACCACATCCTTAGTTTGTCAAACAGCTGAGCCCATTAAGTTGACAAAATTAGAAAAGAAGAACTAGGTAGTCAGGAGGAGAAAAATGGGCTGCAAATTTCACCAAGAGCAAAAGGTGTATCACAGAGAAATAAACTGAAGTTCCTATTCTAAACATTGTTTAATAACTATGCTCTGTCCAACTGACCCTGAACTAATCTCTGGTAGTTCATAGAGCTTTTCTATTTAAATGCACAACAAATCATACGTTGCTGAAAAAGAGGTACTGAGTTCGGGAAAAGATATTAAATCACATAAGGGATTTTCAGTTTTATCAAGAAGAGAAACCAAATGGACTACATTTTTGTAACCGACCAGGATACATTTTAGTTATATTATCTTCACGATCATTCATTCCATCTTCTCTTTTAGTACATATTTTACTACAGAAATTTGTTTTAACACAAAAACAAAATATCCTTGACTTCATTTATAACACTACTTGTGGCTTTCAGCTGGAAATCAGTGTTCCATTGCATTAGGCATTGTCCACCTCATAACAAAAAGACTATCATAGTCAGATCTTTCACTCAAAAAAAATTGCAGACTTAAAACCCTTGTAATTCAATGTGAAATGCATAAGGGCTTTCTGAGTGAAAAATTTGGTATGACAAAAAAATACAGAAAAAAAAAAAATAAAACACCTTTGGAGAAAAAGTAGCGAAGGTCATATGAGTTTTATAATCTATGCATTTAGCAAATAAACCTGACTGCTGCAGCTGTTGATTATTTCTTTCATTATTATGCAGAAATTTATCTTTTCTTTCGACCAACCATTAATGCTTATTTTATTTTTCAAATTGTGTGTGAATTAATGATATGCTAATCAGGGTAATGATTTCAAAAAAGAGACTTTACTAATCCTTTAAATGTTTATTCATATTAATTGAGTTAAGAGGAAGCATTCTATTATTTGTCATTAGGGCTAGAAGCATACTTGCTGCTGTCCCTCCTTTAATTCAAGTTATTAAGGAATCTATGATAAACCATGCATCAAAGCTGTGATAATTAAGGATAGTTTTTTTTTTTTTTTTTTTTCTTTAGAGCAAAATGAATTTCTTCAGAAGTGAAAAGAAAATTTCAGTGAAAGGGAAATGTACATTTCTCTTACTTTCTGATTCAAATAAATGATAATCTCCTACAGATAACACAGATTAAAGAAGGTTTATCTTGTAGTTCATGCAGCCTTTTGTTTTTCCGTTAACAAAAATTGATAATTATGATTAAATTTCTTGAAGTTATTTATGAATTCATTAGAGATAGAACCTTTCAAAGAAGTTTTTGAAGATCTAACTACCCTGTTGAATTTAATAGGGATATTCCTACTAAATTTGATAGCCCTTATCTCCTTTTCAGGGTGACAAGCCTTGTGAAATTTTAATTCAAGTTGTCATGGGAAAGATACGGAATGAGTCTGAAAATCCTTGGTTTGGGGTATTCATTCTTACTATTGTGAGCAGCTACATGAAAATTTACATGAACTCTTCATGCAGCCATGTAGTCACACGGTTCTATACGTAGTTTCTGTACAGTTAAGTTGGGAAAGGTTGGTTGAGCATCTCTGCTTCAGTGTTACAGACCGTAGAACTTTACTTAGCTGCCACGTGCCAGACCTGGTGTCTCAGCCAAGCTAAGGCAGATCCTATGACCTTGGTGCTCAGACTCCGCTATTAGCTACACAACTGGAGTTTGTTAGCTCCACCAAGTGACAAAGGGCAGCATCCTGCTAACTTGCTCCCATGGATGCCAAAGCTAAAATTTTGGCTCATATCTCTCACTCCCACATCCCCTAAAACTGGAAACAGGTAGTGTCTCCAAGCAGATAATCTTTACGAGTCAGTCTCACTGGCTTCCTAGGGATCTGTTTTGGACATGCCTTGAGATATCTAATTACACCAGCCTGGGCATTCATTCACTAGATGTTTTTTAGCTGTTGTACCTGGAGGATGCAAATCAGGTGACATCATAATACCTCTTCTGTATTGAACCCTGGTAAACTACAGTCAAAGTGTTTCTCATGCCCATTACACTGTATCCTAGAGATGGATAATTCACTTGAGACACTAGAGGATCTTAACTTAATTCTACTGGAGGTATTTGTGTTTGTGTCTGCTATCATCCAGGTAAATGCTTTAATCTATAATCTACTGAGTATTCTGATATTTAGATCTCTCATTCCTTCCCAGTGAAAACTGCCTTGGATAAGCAGTAAATATTCATGTGTGGGAAGAGTGGCAGTGTAGCCAGAGAAAAAGTGTGTCCATGTAAATAATCCAACTAATCCTGTGGCCTTTAATTAAACCAGATAGGAAAGAAAACATCTGGAGTTTGGTTCAAATTCTGTAAATATTTAATATAAAACTATGAATTCCAGTATGTCCTAGATTCCTCTATTCTCCTGTAGTCATGGAATATATACTTCTGTTAAAACACAAGATTCTGGAGGCTTGCTAGGGCAGGAAGTATCTCAAAATAATCTAGGTATTAGACGAGCATTAGACATGCAGTTTAAGTGACCTGCTGACTACTTGGTTAGGTGAAATGTCTACCTTCCTATGTGCCAGATATGTTCTGTATGGAAGGACAGGTTTATGTGTCTATCTCCAAGGGAAACACACTGATTGTGAATCTAGAGATGAAAAAGCACACAGAAGAGACTGTCATCTAGGCATTCTGAGTTAGTTCATCCTAGCTCAGCTTGCCAGTGGATTCCACAACACAGCAGACACTAATTGCTGGAGGTTTGGGCATTGTTTCAGCTTTCCTGTCAGTCTGGACTTCATTACATCATCTGAACTGAACAGGCTCCTGCTATTTGCCTTGGAGATCTTAGTCCTGTTTTGGTTTTGTCACGGTAAAGGTGGTCTGTGTACTTATATGAGCAAAACCTTGCAGGATCAAGGCTATATATAATTGCAGAAGTGAGCACTACAAGAGTGTTTTATTTCTTTCTTTGTCTCTTTCTTTCACTTTCTTTCTTTGATTCTTTCTTTTTCTTTTTCTTCCCCCCCCCCCCCCCCCCCCAACTTCCATGCTGTAAAAAACAAATATATACTACCTAGAACACACTTAGAGTTCATATGATTATGAATGTATTATAATGTATTATAATGTATTTCACTGAAATGTATTTCACTTATAATGTATTTCACTGAAATTTATTGGACTTTTTCTTATGATACTATATAACTAGCTATTAAGGAAAATTATAATAAAATCACAGGGCTAGATAAAATGCAGTCCTATCATTCTGGATCTGTACACTGATAGCTCAATGGGATTCTGTGCCAAGGTTCTTTTGATAAACTTAAGCACCAGGCTTTATTATTGCAATCAGTCCCCTTATATTTAGAAGCCATAAGAAGTGTAGTAGAATTAGAAAAGACATCAGTGATGTAAACAGGAAAGAAATACATTGGACAAAGACTTGTAATGGGGAGCCACATTTGTGTCTTTGTCTAAGAGTGACCATTGTCAAAACTACACATAGTGTGGAGCTGCAGCTACCAAGGAGCTAGAATAATTTTCAGGATCAATAGCAGAACAAAGAACAGTTCTCGAACCATTACAAAACTGCTATGGTATATGAGATGTTATCTGTTAAGCAGTATCCTCAATGAAAACTGTTTTAGGCTGGGAGTGTTTTGTTTATTTAAATGAACTCCTGTGAATAGCACTATTTATGTGTTCATGGAAAAAAAAAAAAAAAGGAGCATTTGGAGTAGTGACTGGAAGCATCAGAACTTTGCTGTGGAAGTGAAAATGAACCATGCATGGAGCTTGGCAAGGCTGTCTGTAGCAACCTGCTGAATTCCTCTCTTTGGGTTTTATATTGTTTGCTTTGACTATAGGATCTGAACAGATCCTACAGAGATCAACAGCAAAGTTACTACTTAGTTGTTATTTTTAGGTTACAAACTTTGTTTGAATTAGGAGTCTTGGCTTACATTTATATTTGTTTTGTTTTGTTTTGGCCTTTTATTAATGAATTCTTCAATCAACTTCCATATCTTGTTTTGCCTTTGACAAAGAACCATGTCATTACTTGTTTTACTGATTTTTATTTATTTGTTAGTTTATTTTTGTGGGAAGGTGGGGATTTTATCATTTATGGATTTAGTCAGGTTGTTTTTTGTTTTTTTTTTTTTTCCAGAATGTTCCTGGAAAAGAGTGTCTCATCTTCTGACTAAAATCATTCAGTGTTATTACTTCTCTTTATTAATGGCCAGCTCTTTCAAATACAGTGTGAACATGTGAAAAAATCTCCTTTTTTTTCCCCTTCACACTGTTTTTACATTGTTATTATTGGTACTACAAATTCAATAACATTTTTTTTTTTTCAGTATACAGCAGAAACTGTTTATTTTGATATTTTCATAATATCCACTAAAGTTAGTTTGCAAGTACTGAAGGGACATAAATTTCCCATACTATAATGTGCTAACTTCTTCCAGCCTTCTGTCAGTATTGCAAGTGCCATAGTAAATTATGAGATCATGACCTTCAAAAGACTAACCCCCCCAAATAAAAAATAAAAATAAAAAATTAAACTTAAAATGTACTTTCTATATTGCACTAAGAGCTTTTCAGTATCTATAGATGCTACTGCAACATCAGTCATTCTCCTTCACAGAGTGTTAATCTGTATTAACTAATACAGTCATAGCTAATAACACAGACAAAAGGACAATGTGGGTGGATAGTTTACTATTCATTTACTCTCACAAATTCACTAAAGTATTTGTGACTAAATAATTCATATTAAAATATCAAGAGGGAAGGAAAAAGAGGGGGAGAAACAAATAACATTAAAGTCTCATAAAGAGACAAATATAACAATCACAATGCTAATTATCCATACTATCACTGCAATTCTCAAAAGGCTGATTTGGTCTGAGTAGAGTACAAATAGATGAGTTCTTAAACTGCATTTGATTTGATTTGCTTCTCATAAGTATTGCCATTTGATCAGCAGTAATAAAACGAGTAAGTGTACACGTTTAAAAAAAAAAAGTTTTTGTATATTCAGAAAAAAAAAATCAAGCTCTCAAAAGAAAAGACGTACAATACTCAAGATTTTTTGTGTAACCAGCACAAGTCAGGGTGTCTTAATCATCCTGTTGATGACTTTATATCTGCTTATCTTCTGCTACAGTCTGTGCTTATGGCATTAGCTCTGGACAAATATGAAGTAATTCAGTTTGGCCCAGCTTGTGACACAAAAGGTTTAAGGGTAGCCATGTTACATTTAATCTGGGAAGATCTCACAGGTGGAGAGCTTATATTCGAGGATTAAACTTCTTTTAACTTGGATGTGTTACCAAGCCCTCTTCAGACCAGTTGGATGTTTGCATTAGGAGAAAATAATTTATCCTCCTCCTTTTGCCCTGTCATAGCACTGTTTGATTTACAGGCTACATCTACACTGAAGATGAGCTGGGGTGACCAGACAAGACTATACTTTACAAAATTTCAGCTTTATTCATTGAGAGGTAAAAAGACTTGTAGTGAAGGGAGGGAAGAAAACTAGGAGAGATTTCAATCTAAAGATCTGGTTTCTGTTCCTAACAGAAGCAAAATTTCCATGGTTTTACTTAAATTTTTAAACCGATCAAAGTTAGCTATTACAAAGACAATCCTACTCTTCCAAGCACCTGGTCTGATATTCTGGGTCTATGTTGGTAGTGTACTCCCAGTTGCATCTAAAGGTGCTTGGAATAGTTCTCTGAAGCCATACTGCAGAAAGTCTACCTAAAAAAAAGTTTATTTGAAAAATAAATAAATGTAAGTTGGAAAGCAAAAATTGATATGTTTCTTCACTTTTCATTAAAATCCCTAATCTCTAATATTCATCTGTAAAAAGAGAGGGATAAAGGTACCTCACTGACATGCTCAACGCACATCTTGCAGCACTGTAACTTCTAGGGCCTTGAATAAGGAGAACATAAAGGCAGCGAAAAATAACTAGATGATACATATTTTCTGAGTAGAGCATACTGGAGGAAGTGTGAAAAATGTCACACACAGAATCATGGAATGGCTGAGGTTGGACATCTGGAGGTCATCGGATCCAATCCCGTTTATCCAGATATCAGAAAAATAAAAATAAAAATCTTGTGTAGTCCTTGTGTTCTTTATGTTGGACATAGAAACTGGGCAAACGAGCTAAGGAAACCAGAGCTAATAGTATGTGAGATGTTTGTTGTTATCATTGTGCTTTGGTATGTTTTGTTTTGTTTTGAGAAAGGGGTTACACTCTGACAGATTATTAACAATATTAACAATATTAATTAATATTAACAATTATAACAATAACAATTAACAAAATATTAATAATATTAACAATATTAATGAATTAATATTAACAATATCTGTATTAACAATACAGATTATCTGTACATTATCTGATGACTAATTGCTGAAGATATCCTGCAGAGTTTGTGAAAGGCGAGATGTTTCCAGGCTTATGACTAGCAGTTGCTGACCTTCTGATTTCACTATCATGGTCTCAGCCAGAAAAAAAAAAAAAGAGAATAAATGGTTGGATTTATGTATTCAGGTAAAAGATTTCAAGGCTTGCCATGCTGACATACTTAACTACCCTTTACGCTCATCACTTTGGAGTATTGGGAGTAGCCAAATATCACTGCTGAAGTTCTGTTTGGAGAACCACAGCTGAAATAATAAAATCTTAGACACATATGAAAAGCCAACAAACCAACACCCCATCTCCCCAATGTGAATACAAACAAACACCCCAAAATCTTCCTGCCTATACTTGCATGGAAAAGCCATGATTTTATTTGCAATACATCCAGCCAATGTGGCTCAGACATAAAGCACTGAATTGCAAATGAACTGGTAATTGGGTTTACAAATGATTAAATTATAAGTCAAATGAACTCTGTACAGGAAAGTAACATGAACAAAACTTATTTAGGAGATTACATTTGGATGGAGCAAGCTAAGTTAGTTTTTTAGAGATGTCACAGGCCTTATTCTTCACGACTTTGGCTGTTGTGTTTGTACCTGCACAGTCTTGTCAGTGTACTTATATTTTCTATATTCCTAGTAAAAAGAAGTAGCTACAGTAAATGTTTCTAAACAGTAAAGAACTGTCCTACAAAACAAGAACAAATTATTGCTCTGAATTCCAAATGGCAGGTCACAGCTATTATTAAAGAAGACTGATTATTTCTATTAAATTTGCTATTAGTTTGTAAGATTTAAATTTGTTTGCATGATGCTCTTGCCTCCCTAAGGTAAAAATGCTGTTAATGTTTAATTTGCAATTATATAAAAAGAGGTTATTTATGTGCATAAATGGAAAGCAATATATCTAACTGGTCAATTCTCTGGATCAATATACTGTATGAATAGGAAATTGAAAATATTTTCCAAAAATAAGGGTTGCATCAAGAGTAAAAATGGTGTGTTTAGTGTAAATATGACTCCTGGAACAACTGCACTGTTAAAGAGAGTCATCACCCTTCTTAAACATCTTCATAGATGTAATTAACTAATGACTGAATGCAGAGCTTTTTAGGATACAGTTCAGTCATGCTTTTAAGAATTTTCACAGACTCCATCTTTAAAATCTAATTATATTTTATACTGAAAGGTACTTCCTTCTCTTAATCATTCCCTGTTGTACCTGAACAGAGCTATATTCAAACCTTCTCTGTATGCACAGGAATTCCAAACATGGTCAAATGTTTGTAACTTTCTGATGTAGGAAAAGTGGAGAGGTGCCACTCCACTACATCTGGGACATCAATGGTAGAGGCACATGTTTTAAAAATATTCAAATCTACTGCATTTAGCTCAGGCATTCAGTAGAGCATCTAACTAGACCTGAATCATATTACTATAAATGACTGCAACCAGGATATCAGCTTTTGGCAGAAGTGTTTGGCTCTTATCTATCTGTGGAGACTCATTGAGGAACATGTGACAGAAGAAGAAAGGAGTAGGAGTATTCATGAAAGAACACACTCTTCCTGAATCCCATAGAAGTCAGTCTGTGCCCGGTTTCATACAGTGAATGTATAAGACATAAACATCTTGTTCACACTTCTTCATTTACTGATATTTTCAGTCCATGTGTAGTAGTTGTCTCTGACCAGACTAAATGGCAAAGTCCTAAGGTGAACAAATTCTCAGTATCAATAAATATCAATAAATATTTCCCCTTATTTACTGTAAATTTACCAGTATGTTTTGTTATAATACCAAATTGCCCTCTTCACAAGACTGTAAATGTTGGATGAGATGATCTCTTTGAATTCTTCTCTGAGACATTATAAACACTTTGGTCTGGTCTCCTGGATCTTCTTTTTAAGCTTGACAGAGTAATGGCTAAACTTTATCATTGAACAACAGTTCAAAACATTGGCTTCTTGAAATCCCAGGCAAATATTTCTTATAATTATGTGGATAAGAGGAGAAAAATTTTGATAATGGTGTTCTGTGCATACCATTATTTTCAATAATTCTATTAAATAATTCTATTAAAATTTATACAGTTATACGTCAGTTAAATGAAAGAAAATATACCCATAAAAAACATAAGGCATGCTGTTGTCTTGGAAACTTACTATACTTAGTCACTACGAGATATCTTTTCCATCGTACTTTTTAAATGTAAGCAATTTATTGCCATAAAATTGTTTTTTCTTTCTTCAAATTAAGCTTTTTCTCTGGTAAGAATTCATGTGCATACAATATGTTTTTGTGAATAAACAATTTGTGAATAAACAGCTTGCAAAGGTTTTCAAGTCTCAAGCTGAATTTTCCTGGGCAATTAACAGGGTTTTGTACTTGGTCAAAACTAACCTAGATATTCCTAATACATTCAGATTAATTAGCCAATTTACAATAATCTTTCAGCTCACCTTTCCAAATAGCAATAAGGTAAAAATCAGATTTTATGTTCTGCTTTTGTTCATCAAAACGTATGAGTTTGGAACCTTATTGACAATTGCCCATCTTCTAAAATAATCTGTATGAAAAGAAAGAACTGGTCCAATAACTTGTTGATATATTACTACCTGCAATTCTGAAAATAGTTTTGGTTTTAGAGATTCTTCATCACGTGATTTGCCTTTCCTCAGCTTTGTCACTGAAACAATCATTTAACCCAAAGTTATGAGGAGACCTAGGCATGAACATCCTGTTGCATCTTAGGAGGACACTTGTTTCCAAGGTTGCCTGAATTCTCTATGGTGTGAATGAAGAAGATGGTGTGACCAAGGATAGGATAAACAGGAGTTAACATTCTGCTTTGGGGATGTCTTCTGCTTTTTGCTTTAGAGCTAATATATATAACACAAAGATAGCATTTTAGATTCTGTCCTTTCTGAGGTATTCTTTCTTGGACTAGGTGTGCCTCCACTTCACATTTGGGCGCTTAATTCTCTCCTTACAAAATCTAAGAACACGTGTTCTACAAAGAATGATGGATTCTGGTCCCATTTCTCTTAGGCAATACATGCCAATGACACACAGTCAAAGTGAAAACTTCAGGATTTTCTAGTTGTCAAAAAATTGCATTTAATGATCACTGAGTTTAGCAAACATTCTATAATGCCATATGCTATGCGTAAATCTCTACTTTCAAATTTTAGTAGTACCGTCAACTATGATTATTTCTGTGCAAAATGGTATGTAGCTTTAGAGCAAACAAACATCTGAAGCTTGGCTCTTTCATTCTGGGAGGCAGAATGTTCTTTATAGGTTGGAAGGTATTTTCTGTATTCCTATGACCATTGTGAGCCTGTTAAATTAACCAGGACAAGAAACATTGCTTTGATTTGCTCTCTTTTCCAGAAAATAAAATGGGATAACCAATGTCTCCTCTCAAAATTCTTTGAATTTTACTGGTAAAATGGGCTAAAACCTGATATATATTTCAGTTATTGGTTATTACACCCTTTTTCTTAGAAAAAATGCATGCAAAATATAGTAGTTAATCTAAGTGAGGTGCCAGATTGTATGTAGAAGTCAGTCTCATCTGCAGTTCTATGATTTAACTTCCAGGCAGAAGGACATGTATAGAAGGTGTGTGCTTGAGAAAAGGAGGAATAAATATATATGAAGAGAAATAAAGAGTAACATATAGTGACTCAAACCTTGAATCTATGCTTATTCAGACAGGTTTAAAATGTTCACTTTTTCTTCTTCCTTGAGGTTTTCTGTTAGGCAAACAATTAAATCATATGCCTATACATTAAGACTGGTTTTCTCGCAGATTAAATCTTGCCCTGAGTGAAAACTTTATTGAGAGTCAATATCAGTGCCTGCCCAGTTACTCCTAAATTCAATAAGTCCTGGTCTGTCAATATCTTCCTATCCTGCTTTTCACTCTGGATAATTACACACTCTCCCTGAGGAATCCCCCAGCCAGCATCTCTATACTACTGTATTTTTGTATTTCAGTGCTCAGAATATCTAAAATGTGGTTTTATGCATTTTAGAACTGACTTTTAAAGAACATCCTGAGGGATGAAGTAATATTGAATAGTAGACATAAAGCTAGGTGTACAAGTAGCCAGCTCTGTAATGTTACTATCTTCACTACATAGAGTTCACACAACAGCCTTGTCATACTGAATTCATTCTGGAAAGTCTTCATTTTAAAGGTTTCTTCTAACTGGATGTGTATATGGTGGTATACTTTTCTAAATAAAATGTAAAATGTCACTCCGGATAACTGATTAAGGACCTGAAAAACTTTGAATTTTTCATGATTCATAATAAATAAACTCTATTTTAGTTACAGCAAAAAATATGTGATACACAACAGGTATGTTTCAGAGCCAATAACACAGACGCTATTTTTAGGGAAGAAACCTTACCAGTCAACAAATTCAGTTTTCTGTTATCACAGACCACCACATCCTATATATTCGTATTCATAAATGAAACTAATTTTATGTTACAAGGAAAGGATATTTTCCTGTCTTCACTACTGTAAAAATGGATCCTTGTTGCTTTGATGGCTAAGCCTTCTATATTTTATTTTATTTTATTTTATTTTATTTTATTTTATTTTATTAATTTAATTTTTATAATCTTATATTGAAGCTGTTGATTGCTCTAGGAGAGGCAAGCATCTCATATGTCTTAAAATATATGATATATGTAATCCACCCCCTGATTAATTACAATTTCTAGTGTCTGACAATCAGAGGTTTTCTTCCTCCTACTCTGAATATGAGTCTGTCACAAAAAAAAAAAAAAAAAAAAAAAAAAAAAGCCAGTAACAATAGTGTTTCAAAGACATTCAGAACATTGGAAAACATCTGCAATTTCAAAGGTTTGAGTTTCTTCCAGTTTTTGTCACTAAATATAGAAAGTCATTGTTTCTGCCTGGCAGTCCCCACCAGGAGGAAAAGTGAAGTTGGAGACCACCATGGCATCAGCTACAGCACATTTTATTGCTATGTAAAGTCGCATTTATACAGGAATATATGTAAGGTAATTGGAAAAATGAATCACAGGGGATAAGTTGTCAGTATTGGCCATCTAATGTCTACCTTCAGCTGGAAGGGGAACGTGCTATATTGAATTAGAGCTGGCCCTATCTTTTGTGACCACTTGCGGTGTTTTTAGAAGTGTCTGTTTAAAGCTGAGATCAGTTCTGACAGACCTAAAGGTCAGTTGCACGAGGAGCACATGTTCACATTGTAAAGCACTGTGTATGTGAAAAGAAAGTTAAATTCTCCATTACTGAGTGCAGTTCATATACCTGGTAAGTATTATGTATCTATTTTTCTAAATGAAGCTCTTACATTTAGCACCCATGACAACAGATCATAAAACACTGACATAATTTGGTTTGGAGAAGTAATTGTTATTTATGGCATGTTTTTAATATCAAAAGGGTGTTGAGAATGTTTCAAAAGGATGAATTTAAAATTGCATGCATTCTTGCTTTAAGATGAAGTTGAATTTATTTTAGATCAGACCTGAAAAAGTGGGTTCTGAGTATCTCAATCAATGAAAAAGTAATTTTGCCTGCAGATTTTTTTGATTCTTGAAGTGTGGGACTATGTATGCATTTGACAGATTCCCAAATCCATTGACAACAAACTTTTGTTGTAGCAGTTTGTATGAGTACTATCTCATCTGTTTAACCTAACAGCTGATTTTTATTTTTATATTTTAATAAAGCTAAGTAACTTCTTTTAAAGACAACTGCTCTTGGCTAAGAAAAAAAAAAAAAGTCATTATCAGGTTATATCAATCTAGGCATTCATGCTTTTAAAAAGTTGTCCTTGATTGAAAACTAGACGAATTATAATCACAGGAAAAAATGGTTGCTTATATGACTCTTTTGACCTTTATGGTAAGTTAATGTGAGATCTTTATAGTTTAAATCTTTTATCTCATTTTGAGTGACTGACACCTCTATCGACTCCTATCCACAGTCAGTGTCAGCTTGATAGACAAGTGTTTCCCTAGCAATTCAGATACATAATTATGCACTATAGCTGTGGCATAAAGGTTAATTTGAGAGTGTTTATATGAAACATTTCTTTTTGAATGCATCATCACTGTCTAGAAATATTATGTATTTTATGATGGTCTCCCTACTATTTCGTCAAGTTTTCATTCAAAAGGAAGCAATGTATAGTATGCATAAGTATACCAAGTATGAAGGATTGCTTTATGTGTCTTATATTTCTTTTTTTTTTTTTTTTTTGACATGTAATATACATTAATCTCTTCAGGAATTTTGAATGAAACATCAACATGAAAGTTTTAATAAATTAAAATGAAAGGACTAGATTGTAAGCTAACCAATAAACTGTATCCTCTGCCAGCTTTATTTCTGTGAACTGCATGTCCTGTTCTGGAAATCTCTGCTTCAGGGCTGGATATCCCAGGAGCAATCCTAGCCAGAAAATGCTTTGACAATGAAAGATTTCTGAGATTTGGGGTGAAGTGAAGACACTTGATAGATGAGTATGAGCCTCCGACATAATCCACAGGGGATGTATTCTCATACAGAAGAGAGAGTTAAAGTTATGGGGACAGTTCTCATCGCTCCATTGCAAGAGCAGACGTGACTGAGTAGGGAAAACTGTACCCTTAAATTTTCCTAGAAAATGGAAAAAGCTGACAAATTCTCTTCTCCTATCCAGTACATATGTTGTTTTCTTTCCCGAGTTGCTGGTCAGCTGGGCTTTGGGCCAAAGTATTTCTTGTCTGTAAGATGCTGTTATTTAGTGTGTTTTTAACATTGTCATAGCTCACTGCATGAAGAAGATAGTATTTTCAGCCTTTTATGATTGAACTTTTCTTTTTTTGGAGTGCATCCAGTTGGAATGTGGAAGGGGGAAAGATAGCTGAATAATTTATTAAGGCAATAGTGCCTGGTTAGATTTTAATCATTATTATTGAAGGAGAGATCAATAAATCTGTGCTTTTACTCAGGATTTTGTTCTTTCCCTTAGGGAACCTGTCCTTCGTTCAAAAACTATTGTGTCATATGCTTTATGAGTTAAAATGGAGACATAATAAGAAATGACTTTTATTACAATCTACCTATGAAATAATGCTGAAAGAGATCAATAGAACAATGAATAAAAAGTAAAGATCCATAAGGATGATTGATGTCAGGTCCCTCCTGTCCTTTCTTTTGCTATATGACATGGGCTAGGAGAAGTGGTTCAGTGTGAAGGTGAATATTGTCCCCAGTCTTTCTCCTTCTCTTTTTACTCCCTCTCCACTCCCTCCCCATTTCTTTCAATCTAAAATGAAAGTTAAACTGCAATCCAATTTCAAGCTTTACTGTTTATAGGGGGGAGGTTCTAGGGTGGAAAGTTGGATTGATCAGATTTAGGCATTCTGCTTCTAGTATGCAGTTTCATCTGTGTCTTCTGATACAACTTAGATATGAAGTACAAATAGAAATTTGAGTATTGATGGTAGGTTAAGCTTACTATTATAACTATAACAGACAATTGTTCCTCTTGTACCCCAGTTTTCCTTTTTTAAATACGTAGTGATAGTGGTAGTGCTCTTCTACTAGCTGCTATTTCTTTGGTCAATTCAAACCTTCCAAAATTGGCTTTCTTTATTATTATTTATCTTTCAGGGCAACAGTCTCATCAATGAGATTTCTTCTTGCCTTAAGGGGAGATCTATAGATTAATACAAGTTATTAACAATCATTTTTGGAATCTGAATGCTCTGGGGGCCATGTGATTAGAATTTTAAGTCCCTTGATTAAGTCCATAGCCTTTGAACTATTTTTGAAAATTTGTTTTCTTTCCCTTTTTCTCCTTTCTCATTGCAGAATTATATGAGAATTCCCATTATTGCAGAGATATGAAAATACTTATCAGCAAATTATAAAGTTGGAGAGATTGCAGGTTGGAAATGTAAGAGGTTTGGGGATGCTTGTCTAGATTCCCAACACTCCTTTTAAATTACGATTCTTTTAATTTTCCTTCTCATTATGAGTGGATTCCTATCATTGCTTTTGGGTGACAAGATTTTCACCAAATTATTGAATGGCATGTTACGATCCATCGAGAGGAAGCCAGAATGTAGAACCACAGTAAGATGAATAGGCTTGTTGATGCATTACTGCCATAGCTCTTCAATAATTACCCATATGTTCGGAAGGGTTTAGAATGTGCCTGTCATTCCCATGCTAATTAGACTGTTGCGAAGCTCATTTTTCATTACTGGGATCACACCATGTTTATGGGGTTTGATGAGTTGTTTGTTCTGGGTTGATGCACTGCAGTTTTGTTGGAAGTTTCACATTTGAATTGCAAATGGATTAGGGGGTTGTAATTTATTTATTTATTTATTTATTTATTTAACCTAGCATACATTTCAGGTAGCATAAAGGGCAAAATCTTACTGAAATAAACTGAACTCAGTAGTTAGGAGAATAATATTTTATCTGAAAATATTAGTTTCTGAATGAAAGAAGCAGAATGTTCACACTTTTACGTTACCACTGTATTTAAATTGAAATCCCTTCTTCTCCCTCAAATCTAGATCTCCATTGCTACCAAAATCAACTTTTCCATTGAGTTTCCTAAATGTTTAAGGGATTAGGAAACTCTGATCCCACTAAAATTAATTTTACTGGCTGGTCATGTCCTAGAAATAATTTATAAAATTATAGTTTGAATATTTTATAGCCCCTTTCAAGTGCATGAGACTACACACATGTCCCACACCATATATAATATGTATATATACATATATAAATTGGTTGGAAACAGAAGTGTTGAGGTACTAACAGATCAACTCCTGTTCTTACCTCTACCATCAGACTGGTTCCAAAGAGTGTTTATCAATATGGTGATAGTTGCTTTATATATATATAAATACAAATATATATATAAATTAAGTTATCCAATGACACTCTGAGTTACATTTTAAAAACATAAAGTTTATTCTGAACATTCTATGTACTTACATAGAATATATATGTATGTATATACATGCCTACACAAATATACAAGGCTACTGTTGAAGAATAATTCTGGTAAAATAAAACCATTAAATAAGCTGATCAGATTTATGATTCTACATTTACAGGGGGTTTCCTTCATACCTTGAAAGAAAGACTTGTCCTTATTTTCTGGAAATAGGAATGATACATATTTTTGGTGAAGATGAGGTCACAATTTTCCTACAAACTAAGAGGCTGATGCATGTTTTATGGTTCCAAATCTCTAATATTTTATGTTTTGTCTGCACTGTAGTTTCCGTCCTGCTGCATCTTCTAATAGACCTTGCACAGTGAAGTCCATGGGTGATAACAACAAAGCTTTACACTGAAGTCAGTGTCCTGCAGTGAGACTCACATGAAGAAAGGGCTACAGGAAGGTAACTTCTCCTGGGTACCTACTCCTGGGTACCTACCCGAGAACTTGCAAATGATAACAGAGCTTGTACATCTCCACTTTATGCCCCAGTGCCCAGTGCTGCCATGTAGCATCCCATGCACTGGGTTGGAGAAATATGCTGTTTGGATTCCTATGTAAAATTTCACGTGGAATTTCTCCTGACTCCCATGGTGCTAAAAATTTAATCTATTGGCTTATTCCCTACCCCCAGCCCCAGAAAATAGGCTAAAAGTTAGGCACATCATGTATCTGTGCCTAATTTAACAGGATTATAAAACGAGGATAGTGATCTTGTCCTGTCCATTGAGACAGTGATCTTTCACAGGATGAGAACTGTCTCTTTCTATAGATTTTTTTTCCCTGTATTGGATGGAGAACAGTTAGGTACCCACTGAATAAATATCACTGAATGCCAATAATAGTCATGCATTTAACTCCCACTCCTGGCTTTGAACATTTTCAGTTAAATAGCAGTAGTAAATACAGACATAAAAAGGCTTATCAAGACCTCTCCAGTACACTTAATCCAAATGATAGCAATTAAACTAGATCTATTGTGTGTTAAAGACATTCTGATTCAGATTAAAAATAAATGAAAATGAAACACAAGGAAAAAAAAGTTTGTTCAATTTTGTCTTTAAAACAAAGCTTCTAAACTGGTATTGAATGCAAATTTATTTTATTTTATGTTATATTATGTTATACGTTATTTTATTTTATTTTATTTTATTATTGTTGTTGTTGTTGTTGTTGTTATTATTATTATTTCAGTTTCTGGGCAGGACAAAAAATGAAAATAACTTGGTAGGAGCTGCTGTTCTTGTTCAGCTTCCAGCTGTGACTAAATCAGAAAAACAAGAAATTTTATCAGTGATTCATTTCTTACAAAATTGCCAGGTTGAGAATTGCAGATTCAAGAGACTAGATTTGTATGAACGTTTTAAATTTTAATTCAAAACTTGAACTTCAGACATAAGTCTCGTAGTTAATTCTTGCCCTAAAGTCCACTGTAGTGTAATTTATCATCGAGGAGGAATCACATATACAGAGGTCTATTTGTTTACTTTTTTATCTGGTAGAGGTTGTACTTGTTTGGTATTTATGTATCCTTTACATGGCTTAGCAACATAAAGTGATGTAAAGATGATGAGAAACCAGGTATTCCAAGGTAGGAAAAAAAAAAAAAAAAAAAATGGAAAAAAGGAAGGAAATGGCTATGAAAGGTTATTACCCTTTTGCTTTTCATGTTATTTCACTGAGATCAGTTAAAAAAAAGAAAAGGGGAGGAGCAGCACAAGAAATATGAAGTCAGAGAACAATGTAATGCAGTAACTAAAGAGGTGACAAATATTAACTCTTTTCTGAAGACCTGAAGTTACTAGAACCATCCACAGAGTGCTGATATATGTATTTCAATTTATTTATTTATTTATTATTTCCCTCTGCAATGGAAAGAATAATATTTTTATTCGCTTGCTCATTTGTGTAATCCCATCAGAACACATTCCACACCTCATTATTTCAAATCTGGTCAATAAATTTATTTAGCACCATGACAGATTTTTAGATTACCTGACATTTTTTTTTCTCCAAATTCACCAAGCATTTACCATTATTATTATTATTATTATTATTATTATTATTATTATTATTATTATTATTATTATCACATGAGTCAAGCTGTGTCTGAGAGCATTTCCCAACACTTCTTGAACTCTAGCAGGCTCGGTGCTGTGACCACTTCCCTGGGAGCTTGTCCCAGTGCCTGACCACCCTCTCAGTGAAGAACCTTCCCTAACACCCAGCCTGACCCTCCCCTGTCCCAGCTCCATGCCGTTCGCTTGGGTCCTGTCGCTGTCCCCAGAGAGCAGAGCTCAGCACCTGCCCGTCCGCTCCCCTTGTGAGTGAGCTGCAGGCTGCCATGAGGCCTCCCCTCAGCCTGCTCTGCACTGGGCTGAACAAACCAAGGGACTTCAGCCGCTCCTCACGTCTTCCCCTCTAGACTCTTCACCATCTTTGCTGACCTCCTTTAGACACTCTTTAATAGTTTTATGTCATTCTTATGCTGTGATGCCCAAAACTGCACACATACTGGAGATGAGACCGTACCAGTGCAGTGCAGAGCAGGACAATCCTTTCCCTCAACCGGCTAGCAATGCCGTACTGATGCACCCCAGGCTATGGTTGGCCCTTTTGGCTGCCAGGGCATGCTGCTGGCTCAAATTCAACTTGCTGGCAACCAGAAACGGCCAGATCCCTTTCCGCAGGGCTGCTCTCCAGCCTCTCATACCCTGGTCTGTACATACAGCCAGGGCTGCTCCTTCTCAGGTTCAGAATCATAGAAGCATAGAATAGCTTGGGTTGGAAGGGACCTTAAAGATCATTTAACTCCCAACCCCCTGCCATAGGCAGGGATGCCACCCACTAGATCAGGTTGGCCAAGGCTCCATCCAGCCTGGCCTTGAATACCTCCAGGGATGGGGCATCCACGACTTCTCTGGGCAACCTGTTCCCTCCAGCCCTCTGATCATCTTGTAGCCCTCTGGGCGTGAGACAGATCCAGTTGTCCAAACAAAGATAACTATTATTATATCAGATGCCCTGGGCTATCACAACTCACCCACAACTACCAGTTTTGCAAGGCAGAGTAGGTCCTTTTTAGGTCCTGGGTCATATCTCTCAGCCTTGACTAGATATCCCATGTACCGATGAGTGCCTCAGTAATACGCAATTAATATAGTGAGATAGCAAAAAAGAGCTTATCATGCTCTCATGCTCTTGCAGAGTTAGGGGCAGAGGTTCCATTGCTCTTTTTGTTTATGGGTATAATACAGGAGGTGGCTTAGGCCGATGAATCTCATGATACTGAATACGTTTCTTTCCCTTGAGAGAACTTTATGCCAGTGTGAGGAGCCTTGCAAGTCACTAAGCATGTTCTTCCTCTTCTCTGAGCTGTGTTTACATTGCATTGAGGAAAAAAAGAAAGAAAGAAAGAAAGAAGGAAGGAAGGAAGGAAGGAAGGAAGGAAGGAAAGGAAAGAAAGAAGAAAGAAAGAAAGAAAGAAAAGAAAAAGAAAGAAAGAAAAAGAAAGAAAGAAAGAAAGAAAGAAAGAAAAAGAAAAGAAGAAAGAAAGAAAAGAAAGAAAGAAAGAAAGAAAGAAAGAAGAAAGAAAGAAAGAAAGAGAAAGAAAAAAAAGAAAGAAAAAAGAAAGAAGAAAGAAAAAGAAGAAAGAAAGAAAGAAAAGAAAGAAGAAAGAAAGAAGAAAGAAAGAAAGAAAGAAAGAAAGAAGAAAGAAAGAAAAAGAAAATATTCAAATATTCTTTGAAATCATTCCAAGGTATTACTGAGAGCAAAGTACTTTTTTTTTTTTTAATCCATGGTATAATCTGTTGCACATGTGCTGGTTCAAATTAAGTCGAATGCAAGCACAGGTGTTTCCTAATCACAGCCCAATGGGGAAAAGTCTCTTACTTTATGCAGGTTGTTAATGGCCCAGGTGGTTTAATCACTGGCAGTTTCAGAGTCTGATACTTTGTGCTAATGATCCATTATTGATGAGGAAAACATTTTGAAAATTTAAAAAATACAAATTCTACTTTTTTTTCTTTATTTTTCTTTTTTTTTTTTTTTCCCCTTTACTCCAATGTGTGATGTATGATAGGATCAGTCAGTTCTGTACACTGTAGAAAGTGGTCATCTGTTTCAGTTTGGTGTTCCACTGGATATAAATCTTCTTTTCATTTCCAGTTTAAATTTAATTATATGAGCTTTCATATTGAACTAATCCTTAAACTTCAGTACTTTCTCTAGAATTTGCTAGTTTTTCACTTATAAGCAAATACTGATAAGCAGTTTGGCATGATCTTCAGATTTAATTGCAACCTTGGCATTTTGTACCTATATAATTAGAAGTTAAAAACTTGAGGAGCTTTTAATAATAACCTCCCTTTAACCAAAGTCATCATTTCAGCATCACTTCTCTAGTCTTCTTTGCAATCAGTTTTTTATCTTGACAAAGAGTTTACTTTTGTCCTATTTTAATACGTTTGTGTGTGTGTTAAATGATTTCAAAGAGTCTAGATTAACTGCACTTCCTTTGCCAAAATATTACACAAACTATAATTCAAAAATCTGATATTTATCCATGATATTGATTAAGTCTGTGCAATCCACTTTTGGCAGGCCTATTTCTCAGTCATTAGCTTGTCTGTAATTATTATCTCTTCACAGAGTGTTCTGCTATCTTGCATGCTGCTGAGGTCAAATTCATAGGTTTGTTGTAGTTGAGATCACTGCCTTTTCTTTCTTAAGGCACAGAGATAAGAGCTGTACACCCTGTTGCTAAGCAGCTTTCTAATCTGCTTATTCCAAAAAAAAAAAAAAAAAAAAAAAAGAGAGAAAGGAAAAAGTTAGCCATGCCATAGGAGTCAGTACAGATTAAAGTAAGTGTGAGTTTAAAGCAAAGTATTCTAGGCTGTGGCCATTTTACCCCAGAACAAATGTTCATTTTTTCTGATTGAGCGTAATCTACTTTACTGCTTTTCATCTTTTCTTCCCACCACTCTGTCTTCAGATGGCACTTGCACCAGTTTGATAATGAACTCTAGGAAACACTTGCAAGCTGTAGTGAGCTTGTGGAGCTCCTGCTGGTTCCAATTCAGGCTGTCTTTTCCTTGACTTTCTTAGAAGAGCTGCTGTCCACAAAGGGACAGCTTCTATGCTGCATTTTGCAGAAGGTGTATCAGAAAATATAGCCTGAAGAAGGCAAGAAACATGATTCAATCATGGTTTGCATCCTTTGAATTCCGGTCCATTCAGTGACTATTTCATAGTGGTCCTGGCAGATCACCTGGCTCTGGCCAGGGTGTGGGGACCCATGTGCTTGGGACATACACAAGACAGAGGTTCTCTCCAGCATCAGTGATGTCCAGGTCTCTCACTCAGAAGGTGTTCCCTATGCACTGGATTTAACTCTGTTTGCCTCTCCCCCCACCATCAATTGCTATGCTCAAAATTTTTATTGTGGCAAAAGCTAATGTACCTTATACATGTATGGCGAAGAGTTTATTGCTAGTTTAATTTGTCAGTCTAATTAGTCCAGCCACCATAATTCTACCATTCATAGTCCAGATTAATACAGAAAAGCCTCAATAATACGAAACAAACAAAACCAAAAACAGTTATAAACGAAAAACTATCAAATACCCACACATTTTCTCAGATGTTCACAACCTTGCAGCACCTGTGAAACCAAAGTGGGCAGGACTGTCAGCAAGTTGTCCTCATCCAAACCTATTCATTGGTAGGATTTTGGTGCCTGTGTTGGTGTGTTCCTTCGTTCTCTATTTTGGGGGGGCACTTGGGTTTATTGTTATACATTTTCCTAGTCTGGTCTGTGTATGTGAGCTTCCTTCTATCTTAGTTACCTAGTTTTCTGTTCTCTTTCTTATATCTTAACAAATTTAATAAGGTTCTGCTCTTGTAGTGACCACTAATTCACCATTAGCAGTCTGGGACCTCTGGTAACATCTTTATGGTCTTAAAAGATATATATATATATACTATATATATATATATATATATTTATTATTTTATTTTCTAGGAACATAGACAATTTAATCTGCACTACTCATTATCACTCTGAACTAAAGTCAACCACACCTAAACCTGACAGCTAAACAATTGCTGTCACAACAAAAACATGTTAAAATCAGACAAGGACAAAATAAGCCCAGAGAAATCCTGAGAACTTACTGTCACATCCATACAAAGCACGTGGCCTTTTACAGAATCATTTATAGAAGCATTTAGGTTGGAAAAGACCTCTAAGATCATCTTAGTCCAACATTTTACTAGTAATTACAAAAAATAAAAATAAAAAAATAAATCTTATTAGAAAAGTTATTATTATTAGAATTATTATTAGAAATCTTATTACAAAAATATCTTATTAGGCTTCATAGTGCAACACCCCACTCTGCAGTCTGGATAGAGAATAACTCAGGCAGCTATACTTCTTTCCTTCATGCTTGTGAATATGATGACCAATTTATTCTGTCATCTAACATCATGTTGAAAGACACATTGGGTGCCGAGGAAAAGCAGTTTGTACCATTAAAGGGAAACCTGAACCAAGACCAGCTATGCCTTTCTATAGAGCAAATCCAGATCAGGGATGAAAAAAAAAAAACAAAAACACTGCCCATGAAAAGAGAGGGTGAGTGCTTCTTCGGCAGACATGGCTCCAGAATGGTTTCATCTTTATTACCTGTGGCACATAATGTGTTTATTTTTAATAATTTGTGGCTGAAAGTGTTCCAAAGAATATAGCATTATGTTAACACATAAAGTTTTATTTATCAAAACATATTGTATTTGGTATTAAGGCCACCATGATTATCTAAGTAATAAGATTTGCATAATATGTCACAATTTAAAAATAAAATAAATATGGAAACAGGTCATGTTTCTGGAGCATAGATTATTATTATTATTATTTTTTCCAAGTTAACGCATTCCTCAGGTGAATCACAGAAAAACTTTAACATGCACAGAATTACATCTTTTTATTGTTAGAGTTTGTGAGATAACTACAGAATCACAGAATGGCCAAGGTTGGAAGGGACCTCTGAAGATCATCCGGTCCAACCCCCCTGCCGAGCAGGATCACCTAGAGCACATTGCGCAGGATGGCATCCATGTGGGTTTTGAATATCTCCAAAGAAGGAGACTCCACAATATCTCTGGGCAGCCTGTTCCACTGCTCTGTCACCCTCACAGGAAATAAGTGCCCACTCATATTCAGCCAGAACCTCCTGTGCTTCAGTTTGTGCCCGTTGCCTCTTGTCCTGTTGCTGGGCACATCTGAATAGAGACTTGTTACACCCTTTCTCCCGGCACACCCAATAATGACACAATAATAAAAAATATGTAAATAAGTGTAATGGGTTTCTGTGGCAAGGTTTTGGTAGTGGGAGGGGCTTCAGGGGTGGCCTCTGTGAACGGAGCCCAGCAGGTTCCCCATGTGAGATTGGAGCCGGCTCCAAAAGGGACCCACTGCTGGCCAGAGCCAAGCGATGAGCAACGCTGGTTGGGCCTCTGGGAGAGCAGAGTTAAGGAAAAGGGGGAAAAAAACCTGCTGTGCTACAGCATCTGGGGGAGAGGGGTAAGAACTGAGAGAGAAGCAGCCCTGCAGCTCCCAAGGTGAGTGCAGAAGGAGTACACATTATTTCAGATGCAAGGTAGTACCCAGAGAAACTTTCCCCCAGGCTGATCAAGGACATGACACATCTGTATACACAGCTCTCAATCATGTTTTCTGTAGCGTCACACTACAAACTGTTGTTCAATCTAATTTAATTTGGATGTAATGTGACAATAATGTGGCATCTAGATTTCTTTTTGTCTCTTTTGTAACTGTATTGGGTTTACATGGCAAGGTTTTTGTAGCAGGGGGGCTGCAGGGGTGGCCTCTGTGGAGAGAATCCAGAAGCCACCCCATGTTAATTAAGGGCCAGTTTCATCCAGCTCCAAAGGGACCCACTGCTGGCCAGGGCCAAGCCAATAAGCGATGTTACTTGCACCTCTGTGAGAGCAGAGTTAAGAAAGAGGAAAAAAAAATGCTGCACAACAGCAGCTGGGAGAGTGAGAAGTGGCTCTGCAGCCCCCAAGGTGAGTGCAGGAGGAGGGCAGGAGGTGCTCCAGGCACGCAGCACAAGTTCCCCTGTGGCCTGTGGAGAGGCCCCTGGTGGAGCAGGCTGTGCCCCTGCAGCCCATGGGTCCCACATGGAGCAGATCTCCACACTGCAGCCCGTGGAGGAGCCTCCGGTGGAGCAGGTGGATGTGGCCTGTAGGAGGCTGCAGCCCATGGAGAGCCCTCGCAGGAGCAGGCCCCGGGCCGGAGCTGCAGCCCTTGGAGAGGAGCCCATGCAGGAGCAGGGGGCCTGGGGTGAGCTGACGCCTGTGGGGGACCCATGCTGGAGCAGTTTCTTCCTGATGGATGGATGGACCTTGAGGCACGGAGCTATAAGGGAGCAGTTCCTGAAGAGCTGCAGCCTGTGGGCAGCCCCCACAGGCTCAGTTCAGGAAGGACGGCATCCCGTGGGAGGGACCCCACGTGGAGCAGGGGCAGAGAGTGACCGTGAAGGAGCGGCGGAGACAAAGCGTCAGGGACCGAACACAGCCCCCATTCCCTGTTCTCGTGAGCTGCTTGGGGGGAGGATGTAGAAGAGGGTAGACCAGGGGAAGGTCGCTTTATCATTCCAAGTTTATTAAGGCCAAAACAAACAAACAAACAAAAACAAACAAGAAGGTGAAGCTTCAGTCTCAGAAATTCATAAATGGAAGAAAATATTAATTTCATATTTCAATTCTAGTGTTGGCGATCCAACTTCATTGTTATTATCTCAGAGATTTGTTAGTAGACTGATGATTATGTTCAGTGAAGGAACTGAATTAAAAAAAAAAAAAAAAACAAAAAACACGAGAAGTAATATTGAGATCAGAGCATTAGTTTCGTTGAAGAATATTAAGATTTTATTAATTCAGAAGCTCTACCAAATAGTGTCAGTTCTCTGTGCATCAAACCTTTGACCACCTGCTCTTTTCTATGATAAATGCTGAGCACAGTATGTCTGTTGCAGAGAATAAAAGCTGCTGTCAGAAAGCTGTCATTTCTTTTTGCACAGATGTACCTTTTCTTTATATTTTGCTTACACAAAAATGGTATTGTGATGGAAAAACAGACAACCAGCTGGGGTTAAGCCAACAGAATTATACAGACACATGCACTCCAGTAGCTACCCCTTTGATCTGTCGTATGTAGAAAATTTTAGCCAGTACTGTTAATGAACTTGGTTAGATTAAATTAATATCCTAAAGAAGAGTTCTCTCTTCCCATAACACTGAAGTGCCAAAGACCCTTTGCAAAAGATGCAGGTGCTCAGCACATCTCTAGATGAGACTTGCAAACTGCACACAATTTATGCAGCGGTCTGAATTTCCCAAAGTGTCTTATTTTGTCTCACCACTATATTGGGCTGCTTTAGGACTTTTACTGCACTGATTGCTCTGTACACTTGAAAAACTGGTGATGCAGTCAAAAGTGCTCAACTCACATGGTTTAAATTAAATCAGGATCAAAATTCTGTATCGATACATTAACAACTCATAATTAAATAGCAATCAGTGGACTACACGTTCAGGATCAATATCAGCAGTACAACAAATGAACCACATTACCAGATGCTTAAAAATGTTGATGCTGCTCTGACAATTTGCTAATCTGCCTGTGATGAGAAAGCCTCCCATGTGCTGACACCTGCACAGCCAAGATGTGGGTCCTGCAGTGCCAGCCCACCAGATGGGTGCAGGAGCTTCAGTGTCTGGTGAGGAGTTTGGTCCACCAGGCTTTGCATGGAGGTTGTGAGGTCAATGGAACAACTTCTGGAAGTGTCAAATTTGGTTTGACTGTGGCCCTGTACATATTCCAACATCTCTCCCCACAGTGACAAATTTTCACGCTTCTTATATTCTTTTCAAGCAGACTCCTTTGCTTGAAATCCTTTGGTAATCTGGTTCTATCTCGTTGGCGGTTGCTGTATGCAAACTTTATTATTTTAATTTCCTTCCAGTGTAATCAATTTTGGGGCAAACATCCCATCAGGCATTTTCAGATATTACACGCATACATGCTGTATACATTCACAGTCTTATCATAACATCTATTGTTATCCAAAACCATTTTGCCACAGAGGATTGTGCAGAATTCCCCACAGGTAGGAAAAAAAAAGAGAGAGTTTTGCTGGACTGGGCACTTTGTGAACATGTGTTTGTCTGGATAACTTCCACCAGTCTGAAATCAAGGGTGGAATATCTACCCAATGGAAGAGAAGCACACACAGATCTACCACCAAAATATATTCCAAATTAGAGAGTTCGCATGGGATTTTGCGTGTTTCCAGGATCAAGTCCTGTCCTGGATCAGTGATTATAGAAACTGCACTTCAGGGCCCTGCTGCTCAATATAGTCCCTTCCAGGGCTTCCCTGTCCCTTCCTTGTTGCCTAAAAAATTATTTTGTGCCCATATGAATAAAACCCTTTCAGATTTCAAACCTCAATACTTTTTGTGAATCAGAAGTCTTGTTTTCACCAGTCCAACAAAATGTCTGCCGTTTCTCTTTGTGACCTGCTTTCAATCAGTAAATCAGCATTTCTTAGGTTTGCGCTTAGCTGGCAATGCAGTATTGAAGGAATTTGGATTTTTTCAGCCCCATTTGACAAACATGAAAGAACATCCTCTTCACAGATACATCATTCTCTAAAAGACTTTCAAAATCATTATTATGATAATTTGGCAGGCTTTCAATAGCAAATTTCTTCAGTATTCTTTCTCATGTCTGCATTCCATTTTCTTCTTAAATAATCTATAAATGAATAAATGATTTCTTTTAATTTTTTCACTTTTTTTTTTTTTTTGAAAAACACTATACCTCATAACTTCAAAAAGTATAGCTATTTTCTATCCCGTATGCATGGCACTTTGAGCTTTACATTTTAAAGGTTAAACCTTGATTCACATTACCTGCCTGAAACATAAACATTTCTTCAGTTTTAAACCTGGTCATCACCTCAGTAAAAATCCATCCATCTTTTATTTCTCTCTTGAAAAATCCTAGTCTAAAGTCTCTGAGCTAATAGAAGGACTTCTGTATTTTCTCAGGTGATGTGTGCTAAAACATTTTTGTTCTCATATAGCAGATTTATGGACTATAAAAGCCAGAAGTACCCATTAAGGTGATCTAGTTTTGAGTTCCTCCTGAGTAAAACAGACTTTAGTACCTCATCCAGTGCTTCTTGCATGAAATTTAACAACTTGATCAGAGTATGGCTCCAGAAAAGAATAAGATTTAGGATTTTGTAGTGTTTTTCAATTTTTCCTTATCGAATAGTTGTAGATTCGAGGTAGGCCCTGAGTAATTTGGTTTTAGGCTAGTGCTTTGAGTACCCTGAGTATTTTAGGGGCTGTGAGCTCTGTTACAGGGGATTTAACATCTCTAGTGTATAGCTTAGGGAGTTTGAGTGACTGATAGTCCAGAGGTTTTGCTCTGGGAACAATTCACTTGAAGATAAACTTTACATTTGCTGACTGTTTTGCTAAATCTAGCATTTTGCTTTTTGGCACTTCAAGTCTTCAGCTGAAAACTAGGAACAATAGGTTTTATCTCTGATTAGGGCTTTTGATGTAACTTCATTAGAAACTGTGGCTGAGCATTAGAGACACTTGATGTTGCAAACTGTCATGGTATTTAGAAAATTGGTATCCTATTTAAAGAAAGATCAGTAAAATGTGTAAATGCAAGAGACTTGTTGTGCAAAGCAAGCATTTCAAATTCACATCCTGTGTTGAAGGAACGGGTCTATGTATTTCCAAGATGTGGGGCTTGTTTTGAAACTTTAAGCCATAGAATCATAGAACGGTTTGGGTTGGAAGGGACCTTAAAGCCCATCCAGTTCCAACCCCCTTGCCGTGGGGTGGGACACTTCCCACCAGACCAGGTTGCTCAAAGCCCCATACAACCTGGCCTTGAATACTTCCAGGCACTTCCAGGGATGGGGCATCCACAGCTTCTCTGGACTACCTGTTCCAGTGCCTCACCACCTTCATAGTAAAGAATTTCTTGTTAATATCTAATATAAATCGACCCTTTTTTAGTTTAAATCCATTACTCCTTGTCTCTACACTCCCTGACAAAGTGTCCCTCACCAGCTTTCTTTTAGGCCCCGTTTAGGTACTGGAAGCCCATCCTCACCCCTATGTGTGAGTTTTCTACTTTTTCTTGGGATTCAGCACAACCCTGTGAGTCATGGTGGTCCTTACACTAAGTATTGTCCCTTGACATATGGGAACAGAGTATCTGTATCATATATAATGTTCTTTATAGCTCTCTGGTTAATAGAATTTGTGGGTATGAGTTTACCATATATTGTCCTTCAACTGTTTTTGCTCTGCTGCAATATGATTGTAACGTGTATTGTATTTTGAACAAAATACTTACACTGCACCCTTTTTGTTGCAAACTATTTGATTGATTGATTGACTGTTGTGTATTGTGAAGATATAAGAGACTGAATGAAGTTGTAAATAATGTTATTATTCCTTTGGTGAGATGTTCATTTCTGGATTCACAACAAAATTGATACAAATATAGTTATGCCAAAATTAAGACCATGGTTTCTTAAAGCATTCTGAGATCAGCTGATTCACGTAAAATGCTGTTATGTACAGGTGTTTTCCTTCTGCTGAGCAGAACCAAAGAACTGCTAGATAAGCTGCTAGGTCCCTTTCTTGCAAAAATCTGAGCAGAAAAAATAGAGAAAAAGTAAGTGTTACCTTCCCAAATTCATGGGTAGAATCAGGATGTCATCCCAGCTCTCATTCAAAAACAGGTATATATTTATCAAAGTGTATATAGCAAGATATGCTTCCCTTAAGATATAAGACTGGGAATGCAATTAGAGGTTGATAATAAAGCAAATGGACTGAAGCAAAGCTGGACTGAATTGTCTTGAAGTTGTTCATAGGCCTAATCTTTGGCTTCCATTCGAGATCTTATAAAAATAAGTGGAAATTCTCTTGCAAATATTGTGTGTGACTCAAAGGTAAATGGTAAGGTATGAGTTTTTTGTTGTTGTTGTTGTTTTGTTTTGTTTTTCCTGTCTTTTCCTCTTTTCTTACCCTTTTGAAGCTAAGGATCATACTTATACTTTTCCAGTGCTCCAGTATTTATGCCAACTTTGCCAAATTTTCTAAAGATCTGAGATATTGTCGAACAATGTCATTAAATATACTGGGAATAGCTATTCTGAAATTACCCAATTTATGTAACGACACCAAAACATTATCCTTTCATATGCAGGATCCTGGCACTTTGTCGTTATTAATTGCTACAGCTGTTGGACTGTAGAAGACCAGAGAAAAGAAGTGGAAATATGATAAACAGTATAGTCGTTGGTTCAGATAGCTTCATCCACTGGTGTATAGAAGAGATTACCTCTCCCTAGAAATCTTGACTTGATTAAACACATTAGTCTTTCAAGCATCTTCTGTCAATAGCTCCCTTGGATAGCAGATAAACTCTTTCCTTAGCCCTTCTTTCTGGTGCAGACTGCTTTCTTGTTACTCTCTAAACACAGAGAAAGAAGTCAAAGGGAAGAGCCCAATATCAAGGTTGGAGGATGCATTTCATAAAGTCTTTGAGAAAAAAAAGTGCCTTAAGGATGGCATTTATGGGGGGACTTAAGGATTTCCCTTATGAGAGGGGAATAGTAGCAGACTTTTTTTTTTTTTTTTTTTTGTTTGGCAGCGCATAGTTATGATAAACTTCAGTTACTCAGGAAGTACAGGGCAAAGGTAAAAAAATTATTCATGTTTTGAACAAAATATATTGCTTCTCTGCAACATATATGGATTCAGTAACTCATATATGCTAATGTATCATGCACAGTGGTACTAACATTTTAATAACCTCATCCGTGGTGATTTCACTATAGTGCATCTCTCCGATGATCATAGAACACTAGGAACCACACTGAAACCAGAAATTTCATTTCATTTTCAAAGCATCAAACCACTGATGCAAACAAAGCTTTTGGTTTTAGTAATACCCATAAATAAATTCTTTCAGTGTTGTAAACATTAAACATTTTAATTGAAACTAAAATGCTTTGAAATATTAAAACCCCAATTTATATTTATAGTGCAGCCATATTGGTACTCAAAAGTCACTGCGAAAGTCACCCCACCAAGGTTCGTGCAGTGTTTATTATCCATAGAAGAGTGAACTCTACGCTGTTTGAAAGAGGTTAAGGGCATATTCCATTATCCACTCTTGTCTTTTCTTTTCTATGACACTGGGGGATCTTTCTAAAAACACCAATGTCCCCAGCTGAACTAGTCACCCTGGGCTCCTCTGTACTTAAAGCAAAGGCAGAGGCAGATGTACATTTCTGTCACAAGTTTAAAGCAGTGGCACCTCAATGTGTGTCCCCGAAGACAGAAACAGATTCTGTTTAAATGTGCAAATCAGGAAGACATATCCCAGATGGCAAAGAAACGGTAGGGAACCACAGGTATTTGGCTGACGAATGAGATTCATACCTATGCGATTTCTGTGCAGATTATAGCTCTATTTTGGGCTTAAGTTTTCTTTTATCACACCTTAGGAGTAACATAAAATGAACTGAAAAATAAACAGACTTTTTCAGCAGCTCAAAAGGGGATGAATTATTTTAAATGCCTTAAAAGTTTCTCTTTTGGAAGAGTGCATGACTTCGCAGGCATACACAGTGTCTTAACGTTGGCTCAAAGCTGATCACGTCAATGAAGCTGAGAGATGGATAAAATATTAAATACTGCATCTTTTTTGCCCTTCTGCTATGTTGAAAATGCTGTTCCTCCTCTTGTACCACTCTCAGTGGTTTTACCAGTCATACTGAGCAACTGGAAAACATCTTACTGGATAAATGACCAGGACACAAAGAAGATACAAACGCCATAGAAAGGAAATGCATGAGAGGATTAAAAAACAAACAAACAAACAACAGAAAAAAAAAAAAAAAAAAACTTTTTTATGTTTACAAAAAGAACAGGAAAAAGAGATTTTTCTACACTCCAGTGCAAATGTCTTTCTGAGTAATAAGTAGTCAGAAGAGGAGACATAGGCTGGAGTAATAACGCATGGGGCAAAAGCCCAGATGGTATGAGGTACAGACACTTGTCATTCCCCAAGATGATTCAGTTTCAGCCCTCTCTATGCTTGTTTTGGCAATGTCAGGTTGTCAAAGGTGTGGTTCACAATATGTGTCCAGCTGAGCAGGATCATCTACAGCAAGATATGATATGGCTTCTTAAAATAACTGCAAACTCTGCATGTGTTCAGCTACTATAGACTTTTCTTTTTTGTAACCAGAGTCTGGAGCTCTGTGTGAGCCCCTGCCCCTTGTCTTGCTCGGGGACTCTGATGCCATGCAGACGTTGCAGCAGCTGGAATTTATATGGGCTAATTCATGCTCCTCATCGCAGAGCCCAGGCCATCAGCACAGGGTCACGCTGAACATGAAGCATGACTGCCTAGTAGTCAGAAGCATATGGCACAAGCATGCAATCTTCCCATGAGCTGAAACAGCAAAGAACAGCTTGTGGCTGAAAGCCAGGGTTGAAATAGGTAAGTGGCAGCAGTCAGGATTGACCCTATGGTCGTAGAGGACACACAAATGAAAAAAAAAAAAAAGCAATAGCAAAGCAGTGGGATAACTGTGAAAGAAATGTGCAACGGCTTTGATCTTTAGTTGTGCTGTTGATGTATACAGCCAGCACTCCAGTAAACAGTCCCAAGGTAGGCTTTATTCTGTGTGCTTAAGCAATAGTGAATCACAGCAGGAAAAATCTGTGAATGCAAGTCATTTTAATATGAAACTCACACCCCGTGATGGATTTTAAGATGAGACACACCATAAGGGCTTTACTTAGACCGAAGGGGTTTACTTAGACCGAAGCTTCTCTCTTGCAGCCAGCATTAGCCACTCACTACTGTAAACAGGCCAAATTCTACTGACTTTAAGTAAACTTGTATTAATTTTCTCTAGCCGAAAAGCTCTTCAGATATTCCAAAGCAAATCTCTTGCTTATTTTCTTCAAATGACTACACCTAAAAAAAGTGATTCTGTACCAGTAGGTGACAGCATAGTGTCACCAGGGGAATAGAAATTAGTAAAATTAACAACGATAAATGTAGGGTTTGTTTGTTTGTTTTGATAATAAATTGAGGCCATACTATCATTACTTAGTCACAGTTTTTCTCTTTTTCAAAACAATTTTTTATTTTGAATTCCTAGGAAAAGAAAACCCATGAGCTTTTCTATTATATATATCTCAGGGGATGTTTTTCTGCTAAGAAAAAAAACATAACTGATTGGTACCTTCTTATAGAGGGAAACGATTACACTGGAATACACATCAGTACAATTTTAAACTTCATTGAGAAACACTTTGTATTACTATGCAAAATTCTTGCTAAATGTCTTAGGACAAACTAGAAAAATGCAGTGCTTGTAGTCGTACAGGTATATCTCTTGTTAATCACAAATGAGAACCGAAAAGGTCAATTTTGGGAAATTTGCATATCATCTTATTTGTTTCCCAAGTAGATGTTTGTGTTTTGTTTGTTTTGTTTTGGGGATTTCTGAGACAGCATAAAAGGCTATTTAACAAAAGTAATTTAGCAGGATTCACACTAGTAAGACACATAAAAAGCAGTAGACAAAATGCTAAGCTCTCCAAACAATAACAGACATTCTGCAAAAATGACAAATTTCATTCCCTGGTGCAAATTCCCCCTTTACCTCCTTTTTTCCTTACGCTATCTGGAGTAATAATTCCCCTGAATACCTATTTACATCTGCTATGGTGTGTGATTTCTATGACAAGTGAATTGTTTCAGGCTTGGTGGAGGCAATACCTAGGGACTTAGAAATTCTGAAGCTGCCTGACTCTGTTATGTACCAAGCAACTTTAAGCTGCAGCAGGTTAATATAAATTGCATTTAAAGCATTTCAACCTTGGAATGATGTAGGCAGTGGTATGCAGTGACATAGCAATATAGGACTATACAATTCGTCTACCTAAGGACCAAGTACTCTGAGTTTAGGTTTTGCTTTTCTGCGTCTTTTTTTTTTTTTTTTTTGGATGTTAATGTTTTGCTGCAGTCTGCAGGAGGAAGAAGGGGTGTGATTCTTCTTTGTCTTTCTGCTGCCATATTTCCACTACCCTTTTAACTGGAGCATCTCTTGCCCTAGTACCAAAAGCCCTTGTGGGCTGCAGTAAAGATTCATCCAGGCTGAATGGGAACCATCATTCTGCTCCTTCGAGTAGCTAAGAAGCAGAGACTTGATTTCCTGACAAACAGCTTTTTCTTTTCCACCTGATTTTGTCATTGTAGTGGTTGCTGGTGCACTTCTTAACCTGATATCTCACTTTATGTTTAGTCACTCTGGAGTTCCTCTGTAGAGTACATGATGATGGAAAGGAAAGCCCGTGGGAAAACAAAACAAAACAACCCCCCTCTGTTCTGCAGAGGTTGCATTTTTAAGAAATACTTTCTTGCAAAGCTGTATGGCTGTATGTGTAGATATAAACTGGACTGTTCTGTTGTAATGAAAATGAAGACCTTGAAAGTCACCTCATTACCTCTTGGCAGGTTTCTCTGCATACTGAATAACTGAAATGTGGACAGTGAAGAAGGGATATCATGATTTTATTGCAGCTGTGTGCTTTCACTTGTTAATAGTGTTCCCTGGAAGAGCACTAGAGTGATCTTTCTGCTCTTCCACTTCTGACTGAAGGAAAACCATAAGATAAAACATAACAGTAAAGTGAGAACCTAAGGAAGGAAAAATGCTTTCAAACAGGAAATGGTTCAGAAGCAACAACAAAGAGCTAAATTGCAATGCTAAGAGGTGTCTCAAATTAGTGATAGGAGGTAACTACTGGTGCGGAGACTGACTGATGATTGACTTAAGAGAAATTTTCTCTGTACTTTCCTTTTTTTTTTTTTGTAATGGGATTCGTTTTCCCTGTAGGTCAGAGGTGGATGAGTGAGTGACTATGCGATCAGACCCATGTAAAGCCTCAGAGGTGAGAGGACATTTGCTTTATTCCAGACTTTGGGAACCTCCACCAGTTGTCATAATACTTCAAAGATAATCAAAAGTGACTTTCAATGACAGTGGCCAACTCCATCAGTACTTGTAGGTGTATCTGATCTGGTTCTATGACCGTGTATACACACTGCTCACTTAAGTGTTCCCTAACCTGATCCTTTTTCAAGGAATATAACTCTTCCTTGTTCTAGACTTTCCCATCTGTCTCAGGGACCAGGGATTACTGAAGGTTGGTTTTATCAGTAAAGTTCAAGGCATGGCCTTTGGCTTTTTCCATGTCCTTTGTCACAAGGTGCTTTTCTCACCAGCAGCTGGCCCAGATTAGTCTTCCTTTTGCTGCAGCTATGCCTGTAGAAGTCCTTTTCATTGCCATTCATGTCTCCCATCAGATTCAGCTCCAGGTGCACTCTGACTTTCCCAACTTCATTCCTGTCTCCTGCCCACTCAGACATTGTCTCCATATTCTCCCTGTGTTACTTGTCCCTACTTCTGCCTTTTGTACACTTCCTTTTATGCACAGGTTTAATCTTTGAGTCCAGGAGCTCCTTCTTCATCCATGAATGCCTCGTGATTACAGTGCTTGACCTCCTGTTCAGTGGGATGAACCACTCTTTAGCTTGGAGCTGGTCCCTGAAAATCAAATAACCATCCTGGAGTCTTCTCCTGTCTGGGTCTGTATCCCACGGGATTGTTTGAAGCAGTTCTCTGAATAGTCCAAAGTCTGTTCCTCGGAAGTACAAGGCTGTGATACAACCATTTGCCTTGATCCCTCTTCTCAGGATCCTGAACACCACCATCTCACAGTCACTGCAGCCAGAGCTGCCCCAGCCTTCACATTCTCAACCAGTTCTTCCTTTCTTTAGGTGTGAGGACTAATAAAGCAACTTTTCTCACCAGCAATTTGATCACCTGTGCTAAGAACTTTTCATCAATGTACTCCTGGATCTTTTTTTTTTTTCTTGTTTCTTTTTTTTTTTTTTTTTCCTTGTGTTTTCCCTTCAGTAGATATTTTGGTGGCTAAGGTCTGCAGTGAGAAGCAGGGCTTGAAAATGTGAGACTTTATCGTTGATTTAAGAATGCTTTTTTTTGGTCCTGATCAGGTAGTCTGTAGTAGACATCCATCACAAAGTCACTGATAACGGGTCTGCCCACCAACCCTAACCTTTAAAATCCCGACTAGCACATCACCCATTCTCAGGCAGAGCTCCACACATTCCCACTCCTCTCTTACATAATGGGTAGCTCATTCTCTTTGACCTTCTGTTCTGTCATTCCTAAATTGCCTGTATCCCTCAATGCATCACTCAGTCATATGAGCTACCCCACTCTGTCCCTGTGATCCCACTAAAATCAGAGCTCGGTACACAGACCTCTACCTCCTCCTGTTTTTCCCCATGCTGTGTGAGGGAGTGCACAGCACTTCAGAGAGATACTCAGTCCTGATGATTTCCTGGAAAAGTAATTATACATGAATACATTTGAGGTGAGCTGCCATCAGCTCTGTTTTGTTCATTGTAACTTTCTCTTGTCCACATCACCATGCACACTTTGCTTACAAACCTGCTCTGCCACTTCCACACTTGATTGCTGATCATCATCTCTCACTCCACCCATTCTTAACTTAAAGCTCTCCTTACCAGGCTGGCCAGCCTGTTGACAAAGATGCTTTTGTCACACTTAGCAATATAGATCCTTTCTATTCCAAACAATTTTTGGCGGCTGGACTATGGGGAAAACAGTTTCAATTACCAATAGTTCAGTATCTGTCTGGTGACTAGTGAAAAAGAAAGTATCCTGGGAGTTGGTAATGGAGCCCACTTAATTTTGCATCTTTGGTAGTGACCTGGGTGATGAAGACAGAGAATATCCCCAAAAACATCTGCTGATGATATGAAACTGGTGGGGAATGGCTGACAGACATGATAGAGGCTCAATGCAGAGGGACCTTGGTAAAACTGAGGGCTGGCTGGTCTGACAGAAACTTTTTGAGATTCAATACTGAAAACTTGCTGCTATTAAGGCAGAACAACACAATGCGTTAGCACAGGTTGAGGAGTGACTGGCAGAGTAGTAGCCCTGCAGAAAAATGAGAAGTGTGGATGCCAGGCCGAATATGAGCAAGCAATATGCTCTCATTGCAAATACAGCAAACCTTAATGATTGCCCTGTGTTAGGACCATAGCTAGTATGTCAGGGAAATTCATCTTCCTCTCTCCTTCTTAATAATGATGCTGTGCCTGAAATACTATGACTGTTTTGGGGTTATCCAGTTCAACATACATGTGGACACAGTGAACGGGGTCCAGCACAGAGCATGTGGACTAGGAAGTGAGATTGGAGGACTTGATAGTGTTTAGTCTGGTCAAAAGGATGCTAATAGCTGCCTACAACAGGTATTTTCAAAGGTGATGAAGCCCTTTTTTCTTGGTAGTTCTAGAATTAAAAACAGAAGATGAATTGCGATTGCTACTTGACGGTAGGACAGGATGGGCATTTGGAGAAACTTTGTCATTAACTGGGCAGTTCATTGCTGGAAAAAGTTACACCCAGATATTGCAGAACCCCTTTCTTGGAGATTTTTAACTCAGTTAGACAAAACCACACTAACCTCATCTAGTGTTGGCAGAAAAATTCCGCTTTAAGCAGTGATATTGGACTAAATGGCCTCTAGAGGATCCTTCCAATTAATATTGCAATGAGTTCATGATTCTTTGAAGTTCATTGCATTGCTCCTCAGCACATCAAGATTTTTTTTCAGTCGGTGGGGTCACTTTTTTTGCCAAATAATGATAGAATGCTGGATTCTGTGGGATAGCTTCCCTGTGGAGACCAAACCCAATTAAGTTTGATGTGTATTCCTTATGTGCATGCATGTCTGAGAACTGAGGCAGTTAGACCTTCTTCCAGACCATTTGGTTTACAGTCTTAAAGGTTTGTATTAATGTTATTTACTAATGGATTTAAGAATGAACATTAAGTTCTTCCATATCCTCTTCCCAAACTTTACTTAGTGTATGTGTGAACAATAAGAAGCATCTTTTTATATGAAGGTGAACATTTTCTCATTTGCTTAAATGTAAATTACAACCTAAACACTGTAATATCACCTCCTGTGACTGCATCAATACATTTCAGTAAGTAGGTTCAAACTCATTAACTTTTGATAGCAGGTGTTCTACTGAAAAATGGAATATCTGTAAGTAAAAGCAGATCAGTGTTTTGGTAGCAAAGAGTATGGCATCACTAATTCAGTATGTGAGCTTGTTTTACAGTGTTTGAGAATTTGCAACACAGTGTGCACATCTATGGATTATGATGTCTTCTAATATGTGGCGTCCCGTGAAGCAACATTTTTCAACTCTGGTTGGAAAGTGTAGCTTAAAAAACACTGCATTCCCTTCCTCTGCTCAGAACTTTCTTTCAGCCCATGTCTCAGAGGTCAGTGTATACAAGTACACCACACCAGATGAACAGCAAAGACTGAATAAATTGCTGAATTATGTAGGAAAAAGAAAGCAATCTCTTGCTTACAAATGGCAGATAAGAACTTCCATAATATCATCCTACAGTCAAGAGAAGTTTAAGTGAATTCACGTTATGGAGAAACTTGTATACATGCAGTAAAATTAAGGATGGCATAACTGAGTCTAAAGTTTTTGGAGAAGAGACACCTGAAACTATATTTGAAACTGATAAAAAACTCATTTGTTTCCATAACAAAGTTTTGTGGATAGTAATCTATAAATAAGATTACATCAAAGAACTACCTGACTCTATTTACCCTGCATTTTGAAGAAAAAAAGTCATACAGTTTTTCTCTGTCATCCTTTCTGTCTCTTGTTCTGACCCCAGTTATTCCAGAGCTCTTTGTTCATTTTCAAATAAATGTAATAGAAGGTTAGAGTTCATTAAGATACTGATTTCTACAAGTTTAATGAAAATGGGCACTGAACAGGAGACTCTTTCATGGTCCCAGTGTGTAAAGATTAGTGAGAGATCAACCATGTGCACATATATACATATTTGGCAAGGTCCAGATAACAAACCAGCTTTAATACAGTTCTCATTGGCATGGGGCCCAGGTGAGGACTGATGTTATTAAATGTGATGGATTTCAGGAAAAACTTGGAAGTATTGGAGCAGGTGGGGTCTTGAGAAAATGTGAAGTTTAAAATATCTTGGAAGAAATACAGGAATATAGGACAATATTTCTTGAAGAAGGCAAGGCTCTTTAGTTTCAATGCTCTTTAAATGTGCTTTCTTGCTAACAGAAGCAAGCTGTAAAACCTTGAATATTGACTCTGGCTGAAAGTGGTGTCATTCAGATGTCTTGTTAAGAGGGCAAAGTCAAGTTGAGGTTACTGCAGTAGACCACACTGTGAAAACATCAGGTCTCATCAGAGATGTTGACAAGGATAGGAATACATGCAGTGTGGATACAATGGCTTTCAATAGGTTGTGCAATTTTCTTTCAGATGTTTATATTAGTCAAAAGCAACAACAAAAAGAGAAAAAAAAACAAGACAACAACAAATCAAAGAAGGCTTCCTTCTATTTCTCAATACGGTTACTAAGAGGAGGCAAATCTAAGGTTGCCAAAGACCCAGGGGATTTCTCCAGATGAGTCTCTGTGCTCCTGGCCCTGTTTGCACATCTAGACACAAGCAAGGCTCAGCCCAGAGATGTCCATATGTGCAATATACACACGTCCAGCACACAGACCAACACAGGCAAAGAGGAGTGCCTTTATTGTCACCCACATAAACACCTACAGCAGTCATGCAGACATGAAGTACAGAGAGAAATGTCTCTTTTCCTCTTCTCTGACTGATCAGGGTTTCCAGCATGCACACAGCCTCACTCTCTTGAGCTCAATCATGCACACAACTTCATGCATTAAACATAGGCCTGATGGGAAGCACTTTGTGTGTCAAGGCCCTGGTTCTGAGTCCTTTACCAATCTGTCAACTCTAATCTTGGGTATTTCCAAATTCTGCTCTCCATCTACCTGCTAGCTAGTCCTGCTTGACTTCACTGGCAAGTCAATGGTGGTAAACCTCACAGGTTGGATGTTGTTGCATTCAGGATATCCCCATAGCTTCCCATTCCACACACACTGATAACTATGGTTGCTATCTTTACTCTAGTCCTCTATGCTCTTTTCGTGTATTTTTAATCTTTTTTTTTTTTTTTTTTTAATTTTCCCATGGATATTATCTGCATTTGGAGGGTATTAAAAAACAACATGTTCCTCTATTAAAGTTATTTTAAATTCATGGCCTTGATTACAAAGTGTTAAGAGGTATTGAACCTGACTGGCAGAGGGACAATCATAAAATAAGAATAATCACAGAATAATTTAGGCTGGAGAGAAACTTTGGAGAGCACTCTGTCAAGCTGCCTTTAAAACAGTGCTACATTCAAAGTTAAATCAGGTTTCACAGGGACTCATAGTCAAATTCTGAAAATCTCCAAGGATGAAGCTTCTGCAACTTCTCTAGGCTCTGTTCCAGAGTTTATCCAAACTCATTTTAAGACAAAGTTGATTTTAATGTATTTTTTTCCTTGTTTTAATAATAATAGCCATATTTGCAGTGGGACAAAACATTGTTAAAAAAACAAACAAAAAAAAAAACCAACCTTTTGAATTTGTGCCAATATATTGTGACACGTCCTACAGAGAAAAGAGGAACTCTGGAACACAGTTCCATTAAGGGTTTTTCATCTGTTTTGTCTTGTAAAACAAAAATTTTAATTTCCAATCTACATATGCATGTGTGCAGTTAATGTTTTATTTTTAACACCAGGCTTTTAAGGAGAAAATATCAATGAAAAGACTTTTCTCTTCAGAATTCCGTCACAGGGATAGATGATCACTGAGGGATTCTTAAGCACTTTAATTAACCAGAGAACAGTTTCCAGTGTTGTATTATAGGTACATTTGTATATTTTCAATTTGAGTTGATTTTTTTATGCCTTGATTTAAAAATCGTTCATTCCCTTTTTCAGTTATTTGTGTTAGGGAATTTTTACAAGTGGAAGGTTTCTTTGAACAACATAAAAATGACATATTTCATTTTTTGAAGTAATGGATGAAAAATCCCTGATAAATGTAAGTACAATTTTTACTTCAATAGAATTTACTGTAAAAGATACAAAATCATTTTCAAGTATTTGTTTTAGATATGTTTACTGCCTCCAGTATCGCATTTCCTAAGTGGAACTAACAACCCTCCGGGTTTATTGCGAAAGTACCTTTTGGATGTTAAGATATTACCCTTTTACCAGCAGTCTGGGAAGCTGAAGTGAATGCTCAAAGTGAAGTCAAATGCTATTCCTAGGATGAATGTGTGAGTGTGCACACATGGTTGAATAAGTAAGTGCTGGCGAGACTGCCTTGGATCTAGGACCAAGATGGTTATTTCAGCTTGTGTACAATGTCTGCTAATGTAATTAGTGACTCAAAAAGTCTGTTCTTTACTTAGGACACACAGTGTCCTGCTAAATCTTGCTGAGAGAAACCAGCTGTTACAACATGAGACTGAGGTCAGAAATGGTAGCATCCGAGTTCCTTTTTCGTAGCATAAGGATGCTTTCTGTCTTGTATTCTATCATGTAGTGTAGATATCCATAACACCTTCCTAAAGCATCAGACACATGTCTACAGTGAACCTGGGAGACAGACACAAGTCAGCTAAGATCCGGGCTCAAACTCTATTTAACTGTTCAACCAAATACAGACCATCTGTGTTTTCTAGGTTAATTTTCAAATTCTGGAATGACTGAAAGTATTTTTATGTAAGAGTTCAGCAGATATATTGTTTTCTTTTTCTTTCTTTCTTTTTTCTTTTTTTTTTTTTTTCCTTTGTGAGTAAACTACAAAACTACTCCTGTGAATTAATGCTAGTTATGTAGTTTTATCACCCCATGCACAGAGAACATTGTTCAGTGCAGAAGATCACAATTACTGGCTTCTCAACATTACTATCAGAAAAAAAAAAAAAAAAAAAAAAAAGTGCCCCTCTTCACATATTTTGTGATTGTGGTCAGCTACACAGGCCATTGATTTTGCAGTGTTGGAAGTGTTAGGATTCTTAGGATCTTTCATTCGTCTCCACTTCAAGCCATCATTACATGCACCTGCTAATATTATGTTTTTCCTGTTCTTCAGCTGAAGTCAAAATTTGAGCAGAAAAATAAACAAGGACCTTCAACCTGCTGCAGTTCAAATAGGGCTGTAGAGATCAAAAAAGGTAGCTTGTAGGAAGAGACAAGCCTTAGGTTCATCTTGTAGCAAAGATGGTGGTATTAGCCTGTGACTTAGGACTGGGTTTGCTGTTCTGCCCCAAAGTTCATATGTGATGTTATGCTTTTGTATAAATGGATATATAAACCTATTATCAATGCAGATGAAAGTCTTGTGTGCTTTTCAGACACCTGTAAGTATTTGTGGAAAACCTTTGAGACTGCATTTTTTCTGACTACCTGCAGCAGTCAGATGTGTTATCAGCCTTGTTTAGAGTTATACAGTATAGATTTCTACATTTTCAGCTAATAACCTTAAGTTTGCTTTGTTTTCAGCTGGGAGAAATAAGTCCTTGAATGGTTCAATACCTCTGACTGATTTTAGGATGCAACATGCTGTGCCAACAAGTACTGTTTTTCTACCACGAAACCCAAAAGAAGTTTAGCATGAGCAGAGCAGGTACAGAGATTGACATTTTCTCCGCTGAATTTCTAGAGCGCCTTTTTTTTTTTCTCTCTCTCTCTCTTTTTTTTTTTTTCCCCAAGTAACTTAGTTGTCTTCTGTAAAAATTAAATAAATATGTATTTCAAATGGAATAACACTATTTCTGTACCTCACTGGGATTTTGAGAGTCTAGACAGCTACAAAAGATAGGATAATAAGAGCAAAAAATCTGCTTTAACTAGATCTTCAGTCCATTCGTGTTTCCTGCATCCTTACTGAGATAGTGATCAAATCTGTCATAGTTTAGGGGTTATATTTAATACATGTATGATCAGTAATCACAAGTTGCAGACTGCATTATCATATATGGACAGCGTGGTTGCATCTGGTCTGTGTTCTTGCCCTTAGCTGAAATATTCTTTTCTTAATGTATTAATCAGCACACAACAAAAGAGATGTAATTTTAGGATAAAATAAGAGGCTTGTAGTTTTGCTTTTCTTATAATTTTGTTAAACATTATGGACTACTGGGTGAAGAACTGACCTGCACCTGACACATTGGTCTGACATTCTTCCACAATTCTGCTACAGAACTAGAAAGAACCTTAGCCAAGTCACTTTGCTCTTTATGAAACTTTTGCCATCTGTAACAGTCATAATTGTACTTTACTCTTTTGCAAAGTGGCTAGAGATTACCAATAAAAAATCTATGCAGGTTGTGCTACCTATTATTACCCTTTTCAGGACAGGTTTGAGTTAATATTTAAATTTGATTATTTTGCCTCATGCTATGTAAGCAGTGGGACTACTCTTACTTAAAGTTAAATATATGCTTAAGTACCTTACTAAACTGAGACTTAAATTCTACTTTATGGGAAAAGTTGGCATTTAATAACACATAAGGGTGTACTTTCATATTGATTCTGCAGAGATTCAATAAAGCTGCTGTAATTAGAGTGAAGAAGGTAGACCCCCGTGCATCAGCAAATGATTTTAGTTTAATTCTTCCATACTATCAAATAGTGTTTAACTGTTCATCAAGCTGTGACATACATAAAGGCTACAAACAATTAAATACTAGAAGAAGGATCACACAGTCTTCAGTTTGGCATCTGATGCTGTATTTGTTCTTCATCATATTCAGATGTGTTTGCAAAACAGTGAAAAGTGTCATTCTGTGAAAATAATACTAATTATTATAATTTTCAAGTATTCTTAGGAAAACGATATTAGTATTTTTTAACATCTTGATTTTATAGCAATTTGTCTTAAATCTTGTTTAAAAGCTCAGATTAATTTTTCTTTCTGACTTTCACAAAGTTCAATGCTCCCTAAATTGCAGCCTCTTACAGCAATAGTTGTAAGGTATGTGGCTGTCCATGAATTTGTTTTGGTCTCTCTGGAGATAAAGGTTATGCCATATCTCATTAGCAAGATAATTTACACTAGAGTTTGCAATAAAGTTTCAGACTGAAGATGTGATAGTTTGATAGCTTGAGCATGTGTTGTATACCTTTTCCTTAAAAGCATGCTGAAAGATGCCATGGCTAGGAAACACCTTTCCTCTATTCAGTTTTATTTTACAACTTTGCCTAGTGGAAAAATTTTCTTTATTCACGTTATGGTCCTCCTAGAATATGCAAATGTATTCTCATATTCCCAAGGCAAATATCAAACAGAGACATGAGCAAAGCATTTCCATCGTCATTATACTGCTAGCCTGAACAGATGTGGATTAGTGATGCCTTATTGCCAAGATCACAAAGTGTAGTGGAATAAGCTGATGCTACTCTGAAACTCACCATGTCCTTTAATTTGTTGTTTTTCCCATCTTTTTTAGTAACTTTGGAAGAATAAAAAATAAAAATAAAAATCTGCATAAAAATAAATACTATGACATAAACCTTATAATGATACCTAAGATTATGTGGTTCTCTTCAGTAGTAACTTTCAAACCTTTTTTACCAATAGACAAAAACTTTCATCATCACCAGATTATCAAAGTAGGTTTTGGAAGCTTTTAAATCTGGATGATAAAGAACTGTTAAGGTAAATATCTCTTCGAGATTTTTTAAGTATAATAAAAGTTTTCTCAAAATGGAAAGATGAACAAGGTGATCTCCATGGATCCTTTCTGTATTTACTTGTTTATATTCTCATTTTACTGTAAAGACAAATTCAAGGTGAAGTAATTGACTTCAGGTCATCAACAGCCTAAAAGCAGAGCTAGGAACACCACCCAAAACTGTTCCCACTCCATTTATTTTATTTTATTTTATTTTATTTTATTTTATTTTATTTTATTTTATTTTATTTTATTTTATTTTTCCCCTGTGTTGTATTTAAACTATGACTGAATCTGAATTGAAGTTTAAAGAAAATTGAAGTCTTAATTATGTGGAATGTAAATCAGTCATATCAAAGGAACATTACAGTTTCTTTTATTCTGTCTGGTTTTAGTATGCAATAAAATACTGGCTAAAACTGAGTGTTCAGTTTGAGGAAAACAAAGACAATCATTGAGTCAAGTATATCATTAAATTAAGAAATAAGTTATGTCTGAGATTTACTCTATTCTTTTAACTGTGCTTTCATGATTCTTCAGCCTAACAAGTACTGGGTTATCAGTAAACAAAATCTTTATTATAGTTGGGGGAAATTCCCAGAAGAAAGGCTATGTTAGAAGTAGATTGTTTTCTATTGACATCTGGGGTATCTTTCCACCCTCATTAGCCCTTCCAGTCGATTTCATGTTTGCATAATGAAAGTTTGTGCTAGCTTTGAGTCTGACATTAGATTTTAATGAGTGGTTCTTGCACCTATAGTCAAATTAGGGCAGTCACCAGGGTTCTTTTTTTTAGCATAACAAAATAGAACTGATGTGCCTTGAGTTTTAGTTTGCCAAGTATTGTGCATAACTACAAATAATATGAATAATACAATCTGTAAGCCCCATTGCAACATATCCCTGAATATTGGAAACTTATTGAACTGAACTATTAAATAAAAATGTTTCTTGGCATAATTTGAATATATAAACATGAACAGGGAATCGGAAAGGAAAATTGGGAAATTTTTGAGGACTTGCCTTTAAAATCTACATAATCTACAAAGTATATAGATCCTGCTGATTTTTTTTTTCTCCAGAGAATAAATGCATTGACATTAATGGTTTCAATCCATATAGTGAGGATGAATTTAGGCCTGTTTCTTATATAATGATAAAGAAGCTGCAATACTGTTAATTAAGAGAGACTACGAAATTTAATGTTAGAACAAAGACAACAAAAATTTAAGGCTAATAATCCTACGTAGTATTTTGAGAAATACACGGCTTTTCTGTTTCTGCTTTTACCAACCAGAATTATATTGAAATAATAATTCTTATTTCTTTTGTGCTGTCCCTGATATTCTTAATGCGGCAAGAGACATGAGTTGTGTGTTCCACTTGAATAATAGTGTTTTATGTTCTTGTAAGATATAAAGATCTTCAATCGTGTAGAATTTGAATGCACTAAACTGAATTAACTTGTAAATGGAAGCAGGATTTCTTGAAATCTAGATAACTCAGAAAATCTCCAGATGTTTAATTTAAAATTACGGAACATTCATTTCACATCCTGTGTCATGAAAATGGTCCCAGGATACGTGACTTTTCAGGGACATCTGTAGGTAATACAAATGAGGATGCCAACTGACAGCACTGAAAATTATCCATACAACAGCAGGGAGGTGGCAGCAGGCAGTTTCTGCAAAGCTGCTTGCAGCGAGCCTGCCACACAGCTCTGTCAAATATCTCGTCTCCAGATCTGGCAAGTGCTCACCCTTGTAATGCAGGCTGAAACTTTGGACAACAACTTTAATTCTGAGTACTCCGCTAAGTCACCAGGAGACCGCTGAAGCTTACACTTCCCTGCTTGCCTGCAATTCAAACAGGGAGATGTTTCAGACATGGAGGTGCTATCTCTTGTACTCCTGGGTAATGAGACCTGCCTGTAGCTGACATATCATAGTAATACACACTGAAAAGGCACCTGCAAAAATGCAGCTATTCAAAATTTTATTTGGATTATTTCTTCCTTTGTTAGTACTCGAAAAGTCAAAACAATAACATTTTTTTATTTTTTATTTTTTTTTTTAGAGATTGCTATAAAGCCTATATTGCAAAATTAATGAAGGTAGTCATTCTTAGCAGTTCTTAACTATTACAGAAATAAAGGCCTTATTTACTATTTTCTAATCATTTATGCCCGGTTATGTATCAAAACTTTCTGTCTGTTCCATGTCACACATTTGAAAAGTAGACAAAAAGGTGTTTAAAACTTGAATTACAAGGTCTTCTGGAGACATAGCATGTAAAGAGGGTCTCACTCTTGTTAAGCATCCTTCATTTGCGTTGTCCTACTGTCTCTTGGTCTTTGTCAGAAGCTTGATTTTTTATCAGAATTTTGTTTCAGTTCTAGAAGTAGATCAATATGAACACAGCCTCTTTTACATTGATGAGCAAACTTTTTTCATAAGCATATGAAAATCTTTTTGATTTTTTTGATAGTCCAGACCATTTCTTCACAATTTTAATGTCCAAGGAACCTGCAAAGACAAAGTCTCTGTTTTTCAACGGTTAGGAATGTAATTAGGCTAGCATGTTAGAGAGAAGAAAAATACTTTTTACTGAAAGATTTGACCACTTGTTCTGGAGATCTAGCCCCAAGTCAGACAAACTCATCCATGAGGAAGTACAAGGTCATGTCTTGCAATGGAGAAGATGAGATATGTGACTATTTTAATTTTATTACTGGGCTCTTGTATCAGAGTTTATGGGGTAGAAGTGTCAGAAAGTGAAGTGACTAGAATGAAGTGATTACAATGGTTATTTAGTATTCAGGAGGCAACATGGGGTGATGTGTTCTATGGTTGGTGCTAGCCTCAGACACCCAGCTCAGGAACCCTTTTGGTATGCTTTCCACTCCTGCATGTCTCATACGCCGAAGTTGTATTCTCATGGAAAGCTGGTGGGAAGGAGAAAGAGAGAGAGAAGACCAACTGACTTGCATGCCCCATGTTATCAGCATGCCAGCTGGATGTGACCAGCCCAGGAGGAACACTTCTGAGCCTCACAGCTCAGATCAAGACTTTTGCAACCCTGCTTTCCCTCTACACTTCCCAATGAAGTTTTCTGTCTCGGCAGAACAAACACAATTCAGTTAAGATTTCCTTTGTGGTAAGTCAGCCCAACTGTACAAGAAAATAGCCTGTGATATTTTATTAGCTACATTGATATAAACCAGTGCTGCCTGGCAAGAATATAACACACCTGGATATAATCAGATCTCCTATAGAATGCTAATTTTGTTTAGATCTTCAAATATCCATCAAGCAACTGCTTTCGGTCACTTGCTATATTTCTTCCCGTAATTTCATCATTTAATTCCATAACTACATTTTAAAAGGAAAAAAAGGGAGGGGAAAGGGTGGAGATTAGTATTCCAGCAACTGATCTGTGCAGAATTACAGTCATCATTGTTTTCAGATATGGGGATGGAATAGATGATGCAGTGCATCATCTGTATGTTTTGTTTAGTTTATTTTTTGTTTGTCGTTGTTATTTCTAATATTCATTATTAAAAAAAAATTAGTTTCTTGCAGAGACAATGAAGCAATTGTTGGATTTTAATTTAAAATGTCTATTGTCTAACAAGATAGAAGCTGAAAAAGAAATTAGCTCTTGTTCTTTTGCAGTCTGATTTCATACAAATAGTCAAAAAGTCATGGGAATCATCTAAATTCTTCTCTTTTCTTTCTTTTTTTTTCTTTTTTTTTTTTTTTTTTTTTCTGTTTGCACAAAAACTTTACCTAAGAAAACTTAAACTGATAAATATGATGGATGAGAAGACACAGGGCCTGTGGGAGTACCAGAGATCATGCAACTTCTTCAGAAATTATTGAATCAAATAAATTTAGGAATACAGTTTTTGCAAACCAAATAAATTTGCATATTTTTTATACTAAGTAAGGTAATTAAAAAATAATAACATAAATTATCTGTGTCTGATGCCATTGCTGGAGATGAAACCAACTGAGGCAATTGTGCTGAAATCCCTTTAAATACTGGAATTGGCATTGTATATAAATAGTTCACTTTTTTCGTCCTGTGATTTGGAAGCTCCTTTTCCCACTTCTTTGACATAAACTGTCAATGTTTTAACCCTCAGACAGTGCTATACAAAGTGATTTCTTTCCTTTCTTCTGTATGATGAACATGAGTGTAATGGGTGAGTATGAGAAGAGAGTGATTGTTATATTGGTATGACCTTTTAGACCTTTGATATAAGTACATTACTTACAGAGTAGGTTACTTTGGAGTTGCCATTAAAATCTGTTCTATTACAGCACCATAGGACTGATCTCTGTATTCATCATAAAGAATTTATATTAAGACATACTACATTCTGGGCAGACTGAGCAGGGAATATTAAGACAACGCTCTTTATTGCCTTTAGTAAAGGTTCCATTACAGGAAGTCCTGGCAAAGTCTTTTCCTTTTTGTGGCTATTATACTTTACAGAGCATACATCCTCTAACCTCCTCCCTCTGCGTGACAGGAACACCCCAATGAGGGAAGATTGATTCCCCATTTAGGATGAAGAATGGGCTGGCTATATCTACGGCCGTAAATTAAACGGCTCTAGAAAACATTGCCAGGCACTGAAACATGACTGTGTGGGTTGCAAAACTGCTCAAACAGTTCCTCGCTGGCTTTTTGGTCTTGCCAGCTCAAGCTCTCTCAAACTGAGCTCAGTTTGGAAGCAGGATCCTTCAAGGGACTTTCCCCTGGAGGCACTTTCCATGTAGAGTCTCTTTGGGCTAAGAGTTTACTAGCACAGAAAAATCTGAGTTCCTGTGTCAGCTGGCCAGGAACATTCTCAGGCATGTCTGACATACCCAAGGAGAGAGATATAAAATGTGTCTGTAGGTTACTTTGCAGGTAGAATCAAACAGACTGCAGTACTTTTGATACACAAGGCCACTCATGTCTTGTTGCGTGGCTCTGAATGAACTAGGAAATTTATATAACACACGTGGTCAATATTTGGCAGAAACCTAAACATATATATTGCAACTAGATTCCTCAGTGCTGCACAACTAAAAGATGAGCTGGATTTATTTTTCTTCCTGTCAGTATGTGTTTATAAGATTTTATTTTATGTATTTATTTATTTTTGAAGGCTAGGACTGCTCATCTGTGGGCAAAGTCTGTTTATGCAGGACTTGTTCTTGAAGAAGTACATGTAGGAGCAGGCATTATCTTCAAGCATTACTTCTGTCCAGGGATGTTCTCAAGAGATGCTAAGATGGCCAATGTACAACAAGGGTGCCATGATCAGGTGCCGAATAATAGGACAGTGCTCTCTTTCTCTCTCTTCCCCCCCTCTCTCATGTGTTTCATCCAACAACTGCTTTGGCAGAACAAATGAGGGCTATCTTTAGTAAATACTTTGGGGGTGGTCTTTGGTGGTGTGACTTACAAAAAGTCTGAAAACTCTCGAGAGCAGAGACATCGTGGAGCTGCCCCTTCCATCTCCACAGCGTGGTCTCACCTCACTGGCAGTATCAAGCTGTGCTTCTTCCAGACAGCCACAGCACTGGACACCTCCCTTGTGAGATGATGCCAATCAGTAGCTCCACAAACCAAAGAAAGTCCAGCTGGCTCTAAATTTGCATGAGGCTACTGTATTATTGATCTGAATGGCTCACTAGCACATGGTTCATGTCTGTTATCTGTACTACAGCCAGAGGCTTTGCGGGAAGGTCTAATGGTTAAAGTAGCTTTCTCTGGATCCAGACACCCAGTACTGCCTTTTAAATATCAGTGGTGAATATGTTCATCTCTCAATTGATCCAAGTGGTTCCTGTGCACACTGACAGGTGACTCAATTTGAATTCATGGCAAGGGTTGCACCTGAAAATCAAAAGTTATGCTGGAAAATTTTCCAAGTGCCTGTAGCTGGGAAACTTAGGGTTTTGTTTGTTTATTTATTTGTGTTTTGTTGTTGTTGTTGTTTGTTTGTTTGGTTGGTTGGTTTGGTTTGGTTTGGTTTCTTTAATTAATTTATTTATTAATAATTACTATTGTGGTGTTTACATTCTTGAGAGTAGGCAGTTGGGATGCAGGCTGGAATTCATCTTATCTAACCATAATGCAGATGTCTACCCCTCGACCAGCCTCCCAGGAATCTTTTCTTCCTCTGTGGAGGGAAATGGGCTTTATGAGACATGCTTCAGCTCATCCTAATGCAGCCATCTGGAGGAGATAGGTGAAACATGCTCTGCAAGTGTCTGTTTCACTGCCTTGTTGATGGAGGAAGGCTACAAGAAGCATGTCATAGGTGTCTAAAACTGAGATCAGTCCCACCCATTGGGACTGATGGCCGTCTGGCCAAACAACCATTGTGTTTGGCCAGATTCATCGTCTGCTCCAGATCAGCAGAGGATTGCTTGCAGTGATACCCCACATTTTATATTCCCCTCCCAAATTATAGTACTTTTTTTTTTTTGGGGGGGGGTATCAAAGTTGTGAAGCACTATATCAGTGGAAATGTTACTGACATGATGTATATGAATGAATATATTATAGAAAGCGTAGGCACTGGTAAAAAATACCACATAATTACTACCTCTGTACCTCTAAGGACTAGCCAAATGAAAAACAAAACAAAACAAAACAAACAAAAACACATTAACTAAGATATCTACACACTTGTAAATCACTAAGAAAGGGACAGCAAGATGAAAATTATATCAACCTAATTTTGAAATATAGGATTATGAGGAATAAAAAATGATAATTTATCATATAATTACACAATAAAATACTAAAATGTCTCTAGAAAGTATTTTACTTGAGATTATAATTTATAGGCATAAACCCACATTTAATTTAAATATGTCCAGCTGTGCTTGACATAACTATTTTAGGTAGTATCAATGTGCCTTAAATATCTGAGAACAGTAGTGTTTTAGTGAATGTATGATTTTTTCTGCTAGAACCTCTATTTATGGGCAATTACAATGCTACTTAAACAGCTGAAGTCAATCTGTCATCTGAGCTGAGCAGAAAACATATACCTCATACCAAGCAACCTCAATATATTCAAATATCATGAGTCAAATTTACAAAAGCCACAGGTTCTGAAATCATACCCTAAAATAAATACACAGAATACACTTTGCATCATTGTGTGAGCATGCCCAAAGCCGTCTTTGAACACAGAGGCAACAACATCTCTCTCCACCTGGTTCTTTTCAGATGTTTCTCTTGTTGCTCACTGCTTCAGCCAGGATCTGCTCCACAAGCAGTCAGTCCTTGTTATCCCATCAGCACTCTTCTGTATCTCCATTGCTGTGGCCCAGCTAGCATCACCCCGCCTATCCCATTCCTTTCTCTTGCTGCCTTTCACCCATCCCTGCACCCATTATGGAACTAATGATGCTGAACTGTTGCAAGATTTAAATTGTTCCTGCTAAATAATGTCTGGAACATATACAAAATTACATGCGCAGAGAAACTGGGGAGAACTGTTATTTAAGCAAGGCAGAGTCCTATGGGTAATAAATCTCTGAATATGCAACTTGAGATCGTGCAAATGCACATACTTATGGAAACTGAGCTGAAGTTTATGTTATGATATTTCTGTGATTTGACTTTGCAATTTAAATGTTTTAACATATTTTGTGTATAATAAGGAGGAAAAATGGAGCATGGTGCAAAAGCAAACTACTGATTTTTCATGATACAGCCATATTAAATATCTAGTACCCAAGAACAACTCAGACAAGGCTTGCCTCACTTGATTTTTGAAAACATGCACAAATACACAAACATATGGTTATTACAAGTAATCTGTGTAAGAAACATTGTGTTGGTCTTGTTCTCTATATGGGAAAGGTGGTACAGAAAGAGAAAGCACGACAAAAACATTAATTCTACAAAAGACAAGCAGCGTGAAGAATGTGCAGTGATGTAGATGTGTAAATGTATGCTTATTAATATATAGTTAACATAATAATTATCTAACAACCTTATCCGACTGCATCTAAAGTTAATTGTAGGCCCCTGAAGCATCTATAGAAGATATTTAAGGCTGTGAAATGGCACACTGTGGACCTGTTCTTCTTCACAATTAGTGTTTGATTACTCTACAGTTTTTCAGAGTTGTGGCATGTCAAAAGAGTTTTAAATTCCAGTGCAGACAGAACATAAGGGCTTGTTCCAGGCTGGGTGCAACCTGGGAAAAGCTTGGCAACTTTTTACATTTTTAATGGTGCATGTTGTGCAGCTTGTGATCTAGGCTGGAGTTTAATGCAGCTAGGAGCAAACACCTGCTCCATTTATGAATTTAAATAGTTTCAGAGAATCACAGAGTCACAGAATGGTTGAGGTTGTAAGGCGCCTCTGAGTCCATCTGGTCCAACCCCTGCTCAAGCAGGGACACCCAGAGCAGGTTGCCCAGGACCATGTCCAGGTGGCTTTTGAAGACCTGTAAGGAGACAGAGTCCATAACCTCTCTGAGCAATCTGTTCCAGGGAAAGTGCTTCCTGATGATGTCCTAGTCAAAACATGATTACAAGATTGAGCACCCATAGGCTCTTGACATTTGCTGTTCTGGTATTGGATTTACCATGACTTCACTGTGCTAAATACCACTGGGTGGTAACAGAGACATAAATATATTTTTTTGCTGTTTTCTCAGTGTGTGAAGTGGTGTACCCTTTGACACGGTATGGTAAAAAAAAGTGAGAAGAGGTTTACTACTTGTGAGAAAACTGTTTTGTCTATACTTTCTCCTGTAAAAAAAAAAAAAAAAAAAAAAAAAGCATTTATGACAAAATGGCCTAATATTTTATAGTGAGTAGGGTTTTTACTCTCATAGGATTCTTTAAAGTGAAAGAGCTTTAATATTTCTTTCTTCTTTTTCTCCAGTGGCAATTCTCAGCTTTTCCCCATGTTCCTCTGCTGCATCTGTTGTCTGTTGCATTATTTCACAGCAACCTCTATTAATTTAGGACTAGAAGTCTTGGCACAAATAACAAGTGCTTTTTATTTCTTCCCCCTCCCCCCCCCCCCCCCCCCCTTTTTTTTTTTCCTTTTTTCTTTGCTTTCAATTTTCCCATTTTTCACTAGGGTACTGTACGTTAAAGCTGTCTATACAATAGTCAACCCAGAATTATCTCCCAGTCTATTAGGCACTGTTCCTGATTTTGGTTGTTGTTGTTGTTTGTTTTGTTTTGTTTTGGGTTTGTTGTTTTTTTGTTGTTGTTGTTTTATTTTAATTTATCTTATTAGACAAAGACAGATATCAGACATCTTTGTACCAACAGCTATATTATTTGCTTAAGTGTAGTAAGGAATCTGATTTAATTCCTGGTTTTGCATTAGACTTTCTCTGGTTCATTTTATAGTATGTGTTCATTTCATAGTATGTCAAACAACCAGTCTCACGTGGAAAGATGTTTACTTTTGTGGTAGATAAAAAGCACAAGAAAATCTGATGTAATGCCATTAGAAATGTACATACCTTGTGTACTGAATACCCAAATACCTTGAAACTTTGTTAGGATGTACTTCGTTATTACATAGGCTTTAATAAACAGTGTTTTTCAAAAACCATTTCTTAATTCTAATGTCACTTCATTTTAAGACCTCACGAAAGCTAAATAAAATGTTTTAGAGTCTGTAATCATTAATGTTATATGGAGAATCTGAATGTTCTTTATTCACTATAATTCTTTCCTATTTTAAAGTAGATAAATCAAACACTTATTTTAACAAAATAATGATCATCTCATCTATAAAAGGGTATCAAAAATACAGCCCAACCATTAAAGTTAATGCTTTCAAAATGATTTATGTACCTTCCATTAAAAGCCTACACAAGGCACCACAGAGTTAAAATAAACTACTTTATGACCAGTCGCTAAATCCTCTGATATACACATCATTAAAGTAAAGTATGGGAGGAAATATGTGACTCCATCAGAAATTGAGGTCAATTAGTGACTCGTTATGAAAGAGCAGTGAAATTGATTTGTAACTGTATCTCTTCAGGCTGCTGTCATTCTGTGGAGTTAATAATAAAATCTGAATTCTGACAAGGAGAGTCATTAAAGCACTTCATAGGCAAGAGTTATTCATTACTTTAAAACTTATTATCTTGAATTTATTCCCTTCTGCTAAAAAGATTTGTCATGTCCAAGAGATTCATGATTCTGAACACTGAAGAGATGGCTGTCATCAGTTATAGTGCGCTGTGTTTTCAGGTGATTTACATGCAATCTGGGTTCTTTGGACAGTTTTTAAATATCATTGCTTCTGAATCTCACACCTTTATTTATTATTATTATTATTATTTTTCCTTCAAGAATGTGGTACCACAGATTGAAAATCTCTTACTTATGTTTCACAAAATTTTATGATCTTGGAATCAACCATATTTCAGTTTAATTTATTAATAATTTAAATAGGAAAGCTGACTTCTTATCGGTCTGTCTGCTGATTAGGAAAGCATTGACAAAGTAGGAGCAGTGAGTCAATCACTTTTTCTCTATTTAGTCATGGAAATTTATTTCATGAGATTGAGGAAATTCACTTGTTTGCACTTTTCTGACCAGGAAGTAAAAGGTTGATATGTTTTATATCTCTGACTTGTAAAATTGTTAATTGGGTTTAGTGTGAGGTTTTGATTCCTACCAAAATATCTACCTAGAAACCTAGAATGAAACTAGTGAAAGTAAGAAAAAACAACAACAACAACAACAACAACAAACTCTGTTAAAATTCTGTGAATTGCATGCGAATTCTATAAAAAACATGAATAAAATCCCCCTCAAAATTAGAAATTTTCTGAACAGAAGTTCAGAGATTTTGAAGACTTTTGTATTTAGCACTATTCACAATGCATCACACTGCAATGCTTGCTATTTTTTTCTAGTAAAAAAATAAATAAAAATCTCATGCTGAAAGTTTGTTTTTTTTTGTTTCCATTAAGTGGTTCACCCATGTAGGATGTTTATGAGCCTCTTAATGCTGCTAACTAATGATCTGTAGCTCATTCAGGAAAGCTGAGTGGCTTTAGCCCTCGAAGTCTGCATTTAAGTTTTGCTGTGAACTGAAGCAGGTTGGTTACAATGACAACACAGTTTTTAGTGTGGCCACATGTGTAACAGAGCAAGGGGCAATGGGAAGGGTTTGCTTCTGTCTTAAAATTCCCCCAAACCTATCACATGTGCACGATAAGGTTGAAATCACTGTTCTAGCCAGTTACACTGTGCACTGTCAGTCTTTTGAGGAGTGCTTTGAGGTTGCTCTCAAGACACGCTTGGCTCTACTAATGGGCAATGAACCTGGCAAAACATGATCTGCAATTTCCAAGCAGTCAGCACTACAGCTGTAAGGTTGGGAAGGAAGGAGGAATCAGTGCTCTTTAGAAATGAATATCTGCTCTGCCTGCATCTTCAAGAATCTCATTCTGGATAGCACCTATAGAATTATACCATCTCCAGACCATACCAAAAAGCAGAATAAAAGACCAGAAGAAGCAGCAGCTGAGGACCAGAGTGCATAACAAGCCTGAGACACATTCCTCATGTTCAAGAAAATAAGAGCTATTTCTGGAAGTACAGTACACAGTAGAGTGGCAAGGCGGCATATTTTAGCCCTTGCTTAGTCTCAGCTTTGTCATAGATGATAACTCTTGCAAACCTATCCTGGTACAGTGATGGACTGTATTTCTTCATCCTTCCCTATGCACAGTAATGCTCTCTGTGCATGCAGGCACATGCATGTACGTTTTCATTTGTACTTGTGCATCTGATGGCTGAGGCAATCACATGTGATGCTTGGAGTCCTCTTTTCTCTGATCTTATCTTTATGCTATGGATGTGGGCAGAGCTCTTTATTGGTTGCTTCCTTGCAAACAGGAAATCATATGTACTTGACCGCTTTCATTAGCTGTGTGTGAATATTCCATATCCCTTAGTGAAAGCTATTGTGGAGGATAAACAAGGTTTTGAGAGAAATGGTCCCCTTGGGCTACCACACTGAGTACAGTTTTCAGTTATATTTGTCATGAAGAGTGATTGCATTTTTAGTGACTTTAGTGTCTTTCTTCCTCTTTTTTTTTTTTTTAAGTTTGTTTAAGCTCAGCATAAGATACTCAGATACTAACTTTTTATATGCAATTTCCTTATTTTTTTACATATTACCCATACATGTAATTAGGCATGCATAGCCCATGTCACATGAATGAGCAACACTGGCTACCTATAATGAGGAAAATTATATATATGTATATATATATATATATAAAATATATAAAATATAATATAATATATATATATATAATTATATATATTATATATATATAATACCTATAATACAGGAAAATTATGAAAGCCCATTACAGCTATAGCTTACTTTTAGTACAACAAGCCCTGATAACCCACTGCTTGAAATAAAATAAAATAAAATAAAATAAAATAAAATAAAATAAAATAAGAGTGCTCCTGGCATCATGAATCAACTTTTTTCCTTCTTTCCATAATTCTTAGTTTTGTTTGAGTGAAAATATACACTAGTTAAGCCAAGTACAGTAACACATTTTTCTTCTTTCACAGTGTGCTGAATATAGGATGTGCGTATGTAAGTTTTCTTTGTGAATATGATTTCTGTATAATTTCTGAATCTTAGTCTTAATGTGAAGCTATCTCTATGACAGTACAGTAAAACAGTTCACATCATATTTTATCACTGGGTCATTATTCTTCTACAGCTACTTCTCCCCTTATCGTGATCACTGAGACAAAATACACTTTGAGACTGCAAAAATATACCGTGCAGTGTTGTACACATGAGAAGAAAGTGGCATACTTAAATAGTCCACCAGGTTTTTGGTTTCAGTTTTTGTACACATCTATGTGGTCAGTAACATGGAAATCTTAACACAGAAGATTTTTTTTTATTATTATTTTTTTAAATCATGTCCAGGGTACAGAACAGAAACTTTATTTTTACGCTATTTTTACCTACCTCTACTAGCCTGAACTTTACTTCTTCAGAAAGGAGGTAATATTTGTAAACTGCTTGCATAGATATTGTTATCTATCATTGAGAAAGTCTTTGGGCGAATTTTCTTTATAGATATGTATTAAAAAATCCTTTTGAATTGCTTACAAGTGTAAGAAAGCAAGAATTTTTTAAATATAGTTGTTGCACTATATATGCACACTATATATGCACACTATATATGCACACTATATGCACACGCACACCCCACATCCTTCTCAGTCTTACCTTTGTCTTTTTTTTTTTTTCTAATAGTTTTAACATAAAGTTTTCTGTTAAATTCATAGTATTCTAAAATTATTGGTTAGAACTGGGCTAGAAATCTGCTAGCCTTCACCCGTTATGACTGTCTATGGAGAATAGATGTGCACTAAGGATAAACTAATTCTTAATAAAGAATTATAGTATATAGAATAGAATAGTTCTTAATAAACTAATTCTTACTTTTCCAAATGTTTATATGGGATATGTATAACCAGGGATTGAAATGAGACTTTTTTTTTTTTTTTTTTTTTGAGTCAGAACTGTGCAGGAAAGAGAACAGAGAAACTTTTTTACATTATATAATTGGTCTGTAACTTTTATATGTGTAAAATTAAACTGTAAAAAGTCTAAGTAACAGAAGTTCATTATTTGCTTCCTGTTTTAGTTTTGTAGTAAACATGGCACTTAACAAATAGCAGTGTCTGTGTTAGCTTACACTTTTTTATTGATAGCTATTAAATCCAACTTCTTACCTTGTGATTTTGTGTCAGTTGAATAGTTTTCTTTCAATTAATTGGACTTTTTACAATCATCTTCCTTAAGTTTTTATTTATTCTGTTTTCAAATGTCTGGGAAAGTAACACAAAATGAAAGTAATAAAAAAATTATAATTAAAAATAAATAATTTTCTTTAGCTTTAGTATACTCATCCCCTAGAAGTATCAAATGGAGAAAGTGTCCTTCAGTAGCCCATTCACCTTCAGAAAAGGGCTATCATATCTATATTCTGATATGGTGCTGATTCTAATCAGTAGATTCTATTATAGGCCTTTAAGCAAAAAAGAAAGTGCTGATGAAGGCCATAAAAATAAATGAGGCTTATTGCTTCTTGACATCTTTAGCACTTTCTGAGGTTTCCTGAGTGAGCAAGGGTAGCAGACAATAGCTGTGAGATTGTGTGCAAGATAATGAGAAAAATAAATGCATCCTCGGAAGCAGCCAGCAGGAACTACAGCTAACATTCATTACTCAGGGTCTAGGCTGCTTCCAGTATGATGTTATTAATTTGTGGAATGAGCTAAGAGCTGTGAAAGAAAGCTGATGTTTGCTCCTAACCTTCCTGACCAGCATTTTGAATATTAACAGAGAGGTCAAACGCATTATCTCATTGAAATTGTCTCTCTCTCTCCCTTTTTTCGTTCTGTGAGAAGTGAAGCAAAACATACTGCATTAGAAAAAAGGGATGTGGGGAGCACCTACTGCCCTCGCTGTGGTCAAAGAAAAAGAATATTTAGGACTGCATGCAAAGAAGGTGATGGAGAGGAGGGTCTGTTTTAGGGATAATACAGGGAGGGAAAGTTCTCAAATCATACAGTCATTAAGGTTGCAAAAGACCTCCAAGATCATCTGGTCCAACCATCCGCCTACCACCAACATTAGCCACTAAACCATGTCCCTAAGCACAACATCCAACCTTTCCTTAAACACCCTCACAGATGGTGTCTCCATCACCTCCCCACGCAATCCGTTGCAATGCCTAAATTCAAAAGTCAATCTCAGTTCACTTCCCAGGACTGTTCTGGGTGTGCATTTAATGGTGGTGTATGTGAAAAAGTGAATGTAGTATTTGAATGTGCAAATAGCACATACCAATTTTTCTGCTTGCAGCCTCTGAGGTGTAATCTACACTGTACTGCTTCGGTGTGTGTCAGCTGATATTCTTTTGTTCTTGGGCTATAGATCTGCCTTACGTCCTAGTGTGACTTGCACTTGATGTTCTTTCATTGTACTGAATCAGGCCACATTCCCTGCAGGGTGTATGTATACTGTATATATGCAGGGGAGTTTCTGCCTAGTGAGCTTATGTAGTTTTTTGGTTAGTTGAATGAATTAAACAATCACAATGAGATTCAGACACTGATTACTTACAAGAAAGCACAATATTAATAATAAATTAGAGTATTTTGGAGGAAAATATGTGATTTGCAATTAAAGTTACATTGGTTATATATATAGGTCATTTGGTATAGAGTGAGATATGTTATTGAAAATTGAGCAGTAAAAGACATTTTAACACCTTCCTATAAGGTATCTCACAAAGAAACACACAGGCACTTAATACAAACTGTTGTGAGTAGTTCTTCTGGTTCCACTGTGACTCTTGAACAACTTAACAAGTTAAGCATCCTTGCTTCCAGGACTGAAGCTTCTTTTCAATAAACTTACAATCTCTTCATGAAAATTTCACAGTCACAATATTAGGAAAATTGGTTAAATAATTGCAACCTTCTGTTGCTTATTCACTTAGCTAAACTTGGATACATAAAACAGGGCCTTAGATATAGCAGGATAAAATGCCTTCTTTCCTTTTACATTTGTACCTCTTGATCTTGAAGATTCACCAGGGAATGTTAACAGCTTGTAAGATAAACTGGGGCAAAGTGTTAAAATGTCAAACTTACAAATTAATGGTCTTGAGAATGTAAAAGAAACCTGGTCATTTTGCTTGCATGTCAAACTTAATGATTCTGTTCAACTGACATTAATCTATTCTCTGAAATAAAGAGCAGCACATTTTATCTTTGTTCAAATATTTTTGTAACTGTATTTTGGCATGTTTATTTTGTTGAGCTGTGCAGGGAGCATAGAAATACTTGGAGTCTGGAGTATAGGATGGTTAGGAAGCAGTGAAATCTACTTCTCTTGAAATTTTCTTTATCCTTTTTTCTTTAAAGTACACTCATATACCATTACCTGCTACTTTGGAAGTAAAGTTTTCAGGATGCCACAAAAATCCCCTTTTCTGTTTTGTTTTGCATACGGAAGCTTAACCATATCTTCAGCATCTTTCTAAATTCTTTCTTGACTTTTCTCTCACACTTTCATGGAGTTTAGGCTAGAAACCAGTATAGAATCATTAATATTACTTCTGGTATATCAAATATCTACATATTGACACCATGGACTTTTGTTTTATTACAACTTTTCTGTCACCAGAATGCAAAAACAAGTTGATAATTTACAAAGCCAGTGACCCACAAATTCAATCATTTTGAAGGAAAAATGACTGACAATGCACAGAAAAAAAAATAAAAGAAAAGAGGCAATAAAATATGAGCTTATTGTGGGTAGATCATGTCATATTAACTTGATAGTTTTTGCTGAAAATTGATTAATAAGCAAAAGAGATATACTGCTAAAGATGGGAAACAATCTGACATGGAAGCACATGTGGAACTACTATTTAAGATCAAAGTGATAGTGTTTAGTAAAGAAACTGTAAAAATGGGGAGTTGACAGCAAGCTCTATTGAAAAGGAAGTATTAGCTTAGAAGGAGGTTTTTACTGAAATTTCTCAAAAATCAATTTTAAGAACAGTCATGTTTAATGTTTTTATTTATGATCTTGGCATAGAAGCAAAAAATAGGAAGCATCATTTGGAGGACAGAAAAGTATTGCTACATCATAGCAAAAGAACTAAATGACCTTGAGAGCAGAAGTAATAGGAATGGGATGAAATTCATAAAGTGAAAGGGGATTGTATAAAATAAACTCGGAAGACTAGTTTCAAACCTGTCCACTATCATCTAGGAGTTCATTAGTTAGAAAGAGCTAGAAGGGCCTTGATCATAGGAGTTCATCACTGAAAGTCTGTTAAGTTTCAATATGATTGAACTGAGAAAAAGCCAAATGTGTTCTTAGGATGTACAAGTCATTTTTTTAATACAGATTGCAGAATAATAATTGTACAAGACTCTAAGGAGATTTCATCTCAAGTACAGAGCACATTCCTAGTGCTATTTTTATGTTGAAGATATAACCAACTGTATAAAGATACATTTATTATTATTATTATTATTTTAAATCATTGTAATAATCAAACATTTGAAAAGTTTGAAAACAGTTGAAAGAGGTTGTGGGCTATCCATCCTTGATATATTCAAAGCTTGACTGGACAAATATCTGAGCAACCTGATCTCATTGATCCTGATGATGAGTTTGATTAAATGATCTCCAGAAGCCCTCTCCAACCTTAATTATTCTATTATTCTATGATTCTAAATACAGCTTCTTCAGAAAAGTGTTTCTTAGTCAGAGGGCTTGAAAAATATTACAAAACACAACAGATTTTTAGATAAAGTCTGATAAGTGTATGAAAGACATTGTATTATTTCTGACTACAGAAACATGTCCCCACCAGTTGATGCTTTAAAGCATCCATGTTTATTGTGGAATTCATAATGTCAAAAATATTAACAATTCCTAGCAAACAAAGTACCATGCATCAAAAAAGTTTAGGGTTTTTGATCAGGAAGAAAGTCCTTCCTGATCCCAAATCAAGACATTACTGGGACCTAAGATGTCTAAGGAAGGTTTTTGTTTGCTTGTTTGCTTGTTTGTTTGTTTTAATAAAATGAATTAAACAAATCTCTACTCAATTCCATTATCTGTGACCAATATTGTATGCTTCCATTCCACTCAAACACTCTTCAACCCTAAACCCTGACAGTATACAGTACATGTAAATGTGGTGTGATCTGGAAAGAATGTGGACTTTGCATTGACATTGTAGGTGGTATAAAGTTAATCAGTATTTTGGTGAAGACAGTGTGAGAGTTAAGGCATAAGAAAGGCAGCTTCAGCCTTAGCAATTCCATATAGAAGTTAATAGATTACCAGAAGAACCACCATGAAACAGATGAGTTAAACCATGTGTCATCCAAAAATATATCATTTCAATATAAGGATGCTGACTGAAGATAAGACCAATATACCACAGTATCTGTTTTTCCATATTTATAATAAATTGTGCTTAATTTCAAGAGTGAAGTTGTTCAGCTTAAGCTTTCTACATGCTTGTACATGTAGTGTTAGGACTTTGAATACATTTCTCCAACAAGTCCCCAGCTTCTTTTCTTTTCAGTTCCTATTCACTTATCTAAATTGTGCCACATTTTATTGAATTAGGAGTGTATCCATTAACCCTCTGAAACAGTCATCTGCCCTTCTCTCAATCAGTTTACAAAGGTTTACAATTCCTGCATATGTCATCATGAAAGATTATTTACCTTTTCTGTTGATAGGGTGTTGACACAAAATGTCTATAATTTAACTGTTTAGAAGGATAGTCTTGGTACACCTTGCAAAAGGCCTTTTCTGCCAAAGTTGCACTTAACAAGCAGGTGTGGGGATCAATATAATGTCTGGATAAACAATTTTGATCTTCTCTGTAATGTAATAATTCCCTTAAATACACTACAGTTTGTGTTCTTTTGCATTTATTTACTTTTTAGGTATACGTGGTCTGTGATGGTATCTGAAAGATGCAGATAGACTGAAGTACAGAATATTAAAACAGTTCATTTTCTAAACAATTTATGCAACAAAACCTCTCCTCCAGGAAAGAGGGTGTTCATAATGCTCAAAAGCAATAAGATTTTCTTTTAAACCTTCATTTAAACCTTCTTTGGTAGAATCATGAATTAAGCACAGCATTACACATTCTCAGAACTGAGAAACCTTCTTCCTTATCCTTCCAATAGATAGCTTTGCCTTCCTGCCTTCCTACATTGTTATAGATGATGGGCAAAAATATCTCTTGAACGATTCTGTCATCCTTGTATTGCTTATTACAGATTTTTCAACAGCATCTTCCCTTTACGCCTCACCTTCCTTTTAGACAAAGGTGCCATCTTTTGACAAAAGCTGGTGGAAAAAAAAAAAAAAAAAAGTATATTAGAGTAACTTAAACTAAACAAACAAACAAACAAAAAGATTTAAGAGTGAATAAATGGAAATAGGAAGAGAATGAAAAATGATGGTAACAATGACTTGCTTTTCTTTGAAGTACATAAACTTTGTGGTCATCAAAGAACTGGCAGTGTAGTGTATTCCATGTCATATGAGAAAAAAGTAATATGCTAACATAATTTTAGATACTTTGAACACTATGTATATTACATTTTCCATTAATAGTTTCATAGTATTATACTACAGAAGAACTATTAAATTATCTTGCCTCTTTTGATATTATAAAGTGTACATTTTCCCAAGAAAATTACACAAAGACATGTTATTTATATTTCGCTGTGTGTGTGTATGTATGTGGTTTGGTGTTTTCTTTTTTGTTTGTTTTGTTTTGTTTAAGCTAAATAAGAAAATAATCTCCATACATGCAACTACCACTCTAAGAGCAGAGTCAAGATGCTAGATCAAGCCTTGGGCCCCCGATCAGCCCCACTACTTACTTGTTAGTTCTCTTTATCTGGCACAGGGATGCCCATCAGGCTGTCCAAAACAATAATGTTAAGACATTATTCATGGAATAATATGCACCAGAAACCATTTGTAAAAGCAACCTGGAAAAAAAAAAAAAAAAAAAAAAAGACTCTTCATCCTGTGATCCTGCTACACCTTCTAGCAGCATGAGTTCACAGGATGATTCAGGTTGGACTTCTAGTCCTGCACGCATGGCCTCAGTTTCACTCTGTGAGCATACAGGCTGCAGCAGCAATCTCAGACTATTTCAGTGCTATAAAAAGAGGTCAGAGGAGGTCCAGGGACAAATGCTATGTGCTATGGATGTGGATAGTCTATTCTGTAAATCTTATAGTTATGAGTCCCTGTCCTAATCAATTTAACAGTATAAACATACCTTATATTTTTATATATGCATTGCTAGGAAAAGACAGATGTTTCAAGATTTGTCATTGTTGCTTTTGAGAAGAAAAATAACATTTCTAAGGGGGAAGGTCAAACTTCCCATATTAGGTAAGAGATGTGCATATTTCTTTTGCATGCAGTGCTTTCTTGGTCATCCTTATATGTGTTTCTGTCTCCATCATAATGAGATTTCCTGTCTCTTACTAGATATAATATACCTCTCACTTGCAATATCTATCCCAGCATTTTGCACTCACAGGTCCAATTAATTCAAGAGAAATACCCAGAGAGGTGATATCAATATATAGGCAGGACAGATAGGAGCTATCTGTATATCTATTTTTCTACCATACAGCCATAATTTATTTTGAAAGCCAATTCTTTTTTATAAATTGCACACTGCATGAAAAGTTCAGCTGAGTCTAAATCCTGTCCTCAGAGAACAATCTGAGCAGCCAATCTGTGTAGTGGAGAATGCTTCGTGAATTCATACCCAGGGGCTATAGAGGGAAAATAGATACAGCTATGTCCATAACTTCAGTCTCACGAGAAAATAGCTAGTGGATCAAACAGATGCAGGTGCAGAAAATATCTACCTGCACCTCTCCCACACAGCTGACACTTCCCATCACCTGCAATGATCTGGACTATGACATATGGGAAACCCTCTGCACCAGTTCCTCCCTGCAGGTTACAGTGCTAACTGATATTTATGAATCTGCATGACCACTGCAAGCTTCTTTTTCTGCTTTAAATATGTAATGAAATAAATATATAGATAAAGGGACTATCCAGTCCCAAGTAAAATGGTGTGAAGCTGAATATAATAAAAGCTAGGAAATTTCTAGATTGACTGCATACTCCTTGGTGTTTTTTTTTTTTTTTTTTTTTTAAACCTAAAAAACTCCCTAAATACATGTCTTACAAGCACACTAAACTTATGAATAGAGGATATGTATGTGTGTATTACCTATATATTTTATTGTACTTATATATAATATGCTTCTGTATATATAAGTGCATGTGTATAGTAATTGTTTAAAGGTATGGTTCAGGTAGTTGGTGTTCAGAAGTAACATAGCATCAGTTCCATTATATTGATGTGTATTACCCTATGGGTTTCCACATTAACTTTTTGTATGATGTAGATGAAGCATGTCTAGACATCAAATTGAAATATACAGTTCTGAACTCTGCATAGCTTGTTTTATCAGGGATCAGGGATCAGCACAAGGACATACAATATTAGCCTGGGTGTTGCTAGAAAGCTAGCCTTTGGACTAGATGTGGAATAGCCATGTTTGCATGGTGCTGTATGCAGCAATAAACTCTGGCCTCTGGGTCATATTTAATACCTTAACTGCAGTATCCCACTGGTGTAGCTGTACTGTCACTGATTCTGGAGCTGAGTTACATTTTGTGGTGTGTAGGTGCTTCCAAACTCCTAAATCACAAATATTGTGCCATATTTACTGAGGGTTACTCTACGCCTTTAGTCACAGTCTAGAGAAAAGGGTGAGGTTAAGCTGCTTTATCCCAGGAGTAACATCAAATGATACTGCAACTTAGAGGGACAAATCCTCTCAGTATTGACATTTTCATTGACAGAAACGGGAGAAGAATTATCGCATGAAAGTACAACTGCCTCAATCAGCCATCAACACCAGGCAGCCCAGGGTAGATAGTGACACAGATTTTTTTTCCTACTTCCCATCAAAGGACGGTTCACGGCTTGCTTTTTGCCATAGTTAGAGCCATAATCAAAGCAGCTCCACCAAGCAGAAAGGCTGGGGAAGTCATCGTTAAGCCTGCATGACTGACACATTTTGTATTTCTGACATGCATGAAATGGAAGGTGTTTTGTGAGATTTTCTTCCAAGAGACTAAGAAAGGCAATTTTATTTATTAAATAGGGAGCTGCTGTTCTGTGTATAAAATGGAACGAGGCTATAACTGTTTTAATGAGTTGTTCATAGTCCCAATATTGGTTAATTTTCTGTATTTATAGAAAAAAATGGTAACTTGGACATTATCTAATTGCCCTATTGTGTACCTCTGCATTGACTTGTCCCTGTTATAATCTCAAGACAGTGGATGCCAGGACATTTTCTAAATAGGTCTTTTGTTCTTTGAATTCATTGCCTATCTCTTATCAGCATCTAATAGAAGGCTGAGGAAAAAAAAAAAAAAAGGCCACTGTTTTCCCTTGTTGTTAATTATTTAACATTTATAGCATTTAATTTGTACATCTTCAGAGAACAAACTTCTGTGGATGTATGTTGTATTGCTGACATCCATTTCCCTTATAGGAAGACCTTGACATAATTTATATGATTCTATAAAATGCACAATACTGAAGAGAAAATGAGCTACACAAGAAAAGATTTCTTAATGACCCTCTATTTAATTAGCTAAAAATCAGGTGAAAAACAATTTATATTGAATACAGAAAAATATTTTGGACCAGTCTTGTAATGATTAGAGGCTTTTATTCACCAGAGGCTTTGCACAGGGTCACTTATGCTTTGCATACTTTGCATTGTCTGTATTATATAGTCATTACAGGCCTAATACAACTTCTGTTAAAACTCATGGAAATGTTGCTCATGAGTCATAATGCTAAAGAAATCAGTTAATAAAAATTCCTCAGATTCATATTAAATCAATTAATTCAACCTAATATAAATTTAAACAATTTAAATTGATGAAAAGAGCTCTGATTTTTTGTGGTGTTTCAAAAAGGCCAAATTCTCATTTTAAATACCTTTTTAAAAACTGACTGTGAACTGTGCACTTAAGCAGTGTAGTCCTAGGTTACATTGCTAACCGTCTGTTTTGCTCTCCCATTTGAATTTCTGGAGGCTTATTAATGCTGTCTAATAAGGCTCACGAAAATTCTCCCACTTGGACTCTGCTAATGTGTCTTGTTGTGCCCATCCTTGAAATTTGAATACAACAATAGATAAAAATGTTTTTACACTAGTACTCTACAACAATATTGGAATTAATTTTTCAGAAAAGTGTAGCAAGTAAAAATAAATTAAAACAAAACAAAGCAAACAAACAAACAAAAAAAAAACACCATGTATTTGAAAACAGAGGGAATTAAAGTTGTTCACAAGCTCTTTTGTGCCTCTCTGTTTGACTTCACAGCAAGGTTGACTGAGAGAGATTTTTGCACTTCATCTGAGCTTCTGTATGGATTTCTATAAAACAAACACTATTGGTCAAACAAAATGTAACTTCCCACATGACTGAACATAGGCTGATTTGCCTGCACATGAAATGTATTGACAGGCTGCACCTCAAGACAAAAGCATCCCTATTTAGTTGTTATGCAGACATTCATAAAGAGAATGTTGCTATAAAAAACTTTATGTACTATGGTTTGTGCAGAGGGTAATGCTTTCATGAGGAATCAAATCGCTTCAACAGGATGGTCAGACACTGCCTGGGTAGCGAAGGGAGACTCTGTTGCAAGTGTCTTTGCAGTACTGTCTCCAGCAGGATTGGACAAGACTCCCCAAAACATTGTTCTGCTGAAATCCTATACCCAGACCCGTGGTTCTGCATGACTGCTCCATCACATGCCCATTCTACTGCTGTTGGTTATATTAAATTATTTACTGAGCAGCCCCTATTGTTCTTAATTATGCACAGGAGAGTATCCTCCATGAAGATTTTTGCATCTTTAGGCGCAGTTCCTACTGAGAAGAAGGCTAACCTATTTCTACAGGTTAGCCAGTTCTGGAGTAGGAACACTCTGCAGAGTCTCTGGGATGGCAATGTGAGTCAAAACACTGGTAAAAATAAATTGGTTGAGGCACAGACAGGAGCTGCCAGGGACATTGACTGTGACTGCCCCGAATTGCTAATGGGAGATCTCCTGTAACAGTCACTTGCATGTTTTGTGAAGACAGTGGCTAGGAGATCAGTCCATCAGCTTGTCCAAATTTCTGTTGTTTAAATTGCTCATTGTGCCCTCAGTGTGGTTGCCTAACTGGATTTACACACAAACACAACTCTGATACATGGGTATACCATGATTATAATTACAGGAAAAATTGAACCTCATCTTTATGCTTCTATGATTCTACGATTCATTTATAATTTAAATTCCACAGCTCTTGCCACATCCAGCATGGTCAGGAGCACTTTGAATGAAACCATTTTCAATGAAAAATGACAAATTGCCCAAAGTGTTTGCATGCCTTAGAAATGTATTTTTTTCCTTTTTGTTGTTGTTGTTGTTTGTTTGTGTGTTTGTTTGTTTTCCTGCCTGTATTTGTGCTACACGATAATTTAAGACGTGATCCAACCATAGTGAAAGACAGTTCAGAAGAGAGTCACTGATTTTAGTAGAAGCTAGAATGGATCCTTAATGAAATATCATAAGGGCTGGTGTTCACACTTTATTTTGGCCACAATAATTAGCTCAGCAAATTCTGGAGCTGATCCAGCCTAAGTATGCAGTCAGTAATAGGCCATTAAGATTTGGTTAATTTGTGCATTAGATAAAGTGACGGGATCTTCCAAATAAATCAGATGGCTTTGGTCTCTGAGAAACTCCAGTTAAGTGTAAATTAAAAGATGTTTCAAGGTAGAGCCAGTATTTAAAGAACTGGTTTCTAACTCAGCACAATTTTTTGTTCAATGCTTAGCATATTATTCAGGACTCACTTTTTGCACCCTTGCAGTAAAACTGATTCTATTTCCTTAGTCTGTCACATTAGCAGATTTACATTGAAAGCTGGCAGGATTTAGGGTCTGCTGATATAAATGTGCATGCTGGGTTCACACAACTGAGTGAAATTTTCTCCTGTGACACGGTTGCTATTCGGTAAAGAGTGCTTTGCTCTTAGTCCTTTCTGAACACCATAAATTGCTAGCCAATTGATAAAAAACATATACATTCTAAACTTTAGTGAGACCATCAAAATTAGAGTTGCAAAATTAGGCTATAGTGACATAAAGTGCTATGTAAATATTCACTTTTATCTGTCTTCCTCTTCTTTGTTGTTATTTGTTTATTTCCTGAGATTTCTCAAATGACCCAAGTTATTCTGTATATTTAGAAGTAGACATAGAATATGGATGGAGACTTGAAAAGTTAATTCCAAGAATAGATATTAAGATGAGTTTATTTTTCTGGTAACTTTTCTTTTTCATTTCATTCTCACATGCACAATCTGAAGGCAGTTTAATATCAAAGTAAAATCTGCTGCAATTTAAAAATATATATATTCGATGATTTTGTTTTATTCTTAGAGTTCACATCATTTTTCTGTTCCTCCTGCTTGATACTCTCTATTGTCTTTATGAAGTTTTTGTCATTCACCTTTTAATTTTTTTTTTTTTGCTATATTAAAGCAAAAATATTTGTTATGCTCTGCTTTTCCAAACAATTGCTTCCACGGGCATTAACACTGGTAGAATGGTAGTAAGGCAGCTGAAATGCTCTAGATAATTCATGCATGGGCTGAGACAGACCTTAGTCATGACACTGTGAATTAGACCTTTGCACCTTGTACTACATACACAACTGTCATACTATGCAGAAAACCGATGGCCTATATAAGGATCCTAAACACAATTTTCTTTCATGGATCGTGATTGCATTTTGTTTTGTGTCACAGGATTCAAGTCGAATGAGACAGACAGAGTGTATTTGAGCGTTAGGCATCACATTAAAGTTTTATTTAACTTGTTCATCATTATAAATGACACGAGAAGCTTGGATGTATGGCTCCTCTGCAATATTACGATTCTCTGCATGTGCATGTGTGAATTGTCCCATGCCAAACACTGTTCTGAAAAACAAACCAACAAACAAAAAAAGGCTCTGGTAGCCACTCCTGGGGCACCCCAATGCCGTGCAGCAGCAACTGCAGGAGGGTCACACTTCTTGCCCTTTGATGCTCATCAACCCTGATTACATTAGCAGCCAAGTTCATGCACTCTGTGGGAGTCCACTTTAACTAAATGTGGCAGCTCTATCTATTCTGGTTGCTATAACCTTCTGCTGTAGTCAACAGGGGAAAGAAAGCATTTGTAGTGTCCAATTCCTACAACACTTCTTGGAGGTCTACCAGAGCAAACAGCAAGTTATCTTGACCTAGATGATCATCAGAGGTGAGATACACTTTTCTGAGAAGTCTTGAGGTGATTAAATGGACCTCACCTGAGTTATGGAAGCCACAGGGTGCAAATGATTCTAAACATCCCTTAATTACAATGGTCAAGGTCAATGAGAAACTATATCCTATTAAAGCTAAAGCTTAATAATAATTTAGTTGTAGAAATACCTACTTCCCATTCCTACCTAAACATCTACAACAGATAGTTCCTTCCTCCTTGAAAGAATATTTTAAAATGCATTTTCAAGTTTTGTTTTTTTTTTTTAATGGTTTTAAAACATCCCAGCACAGAGTGCAAAATGACAATTCAAACAGTGCTGCGTATGTTATAAACAGCTTTGCCCTACATACAGCAAGTCACTTCCATTTGTGAAGGAACAAAACTTTATATTCACTACATTAAAGCACACGTTGATTTACAGCGCTCTTTGATCAGATGATCAAAACCCACTTTAACGTTGCTCACAGTACAACCTCACTCTTCACACATGTATCATTCGTAGCTGGCACAGATACTGAGGATCTTGGTGCTCACTAGAGCTGTGTGTCAGCCTTTGTCATCCAGGATCATAGCTTTGGTTCAAGTGCTTGCTGTCTGAAGCAAATAACAATAAACATAAAATGACTTTTCTAGGGATTGACTGAGCCAGGTTGGTCTGGGTATGAAGAGAGTGTTTTTTCCCCTTGGTGCTAAGTGAAAGAGAAATTAATTTGAACCCTAGGAGACAGGTACATAGGGCTCACTGATATTACAGGCTGGCTGCTGAATTAGCAGAGGTAGACACGGGTACTTAACTATCGCATTTTTTATTGCAAAGAGGAACAATTAAAAGAAATCAGGATGATATAAAAAGGAAAAAAAAAAAAAAGAAGGATTAGAATATTGTGAAGTAAAAGGATTTAAACTGGGATGGGTTTTATGCAAAAAAAGTGTATTAAATTTCGGGCATAGAGACAACTGATGCTGTTTGTGCAGAACTGAGGAAGACTTTTAAAGTGTACTGAGAATTAACATAAAATTTTTTGATTTTTTTTTCTTTCTTTCTTTATATATATATATTAGTTTCACTTCAAAAAATGCACTGACCAAAAGTGCTTTGTGAAAGTCCATCTGCTTGATGCAAACTGCTTCATGACATCATTTACGTGACAGCTATCAGGCCAGCTTTATGTGATATTGTTAATGTGTCAAGAAGCTTAAGTTCCAAAAGGTCTCAAGCTTTCTGAGGATCTTGTGATGCTGCTCTGTCACTAACAGAGGCTTGATCTGAACAGTTTTACCCCACAAACCAGAAGTCTAGTAGTATGCACAAACTCAACCACCATGACTTAGCTGATGGAGATAATATCAGCTTAGTCTTGTTTCTCAGTCCTCCAAACATAGGGTCAGAGAGGTGACTGTTTTTGTGCAATGCTTGTACAGCACGCAGCTTCACTGCTGTATCTAATGCACTGTGCACAGTTCATCCAGAATCACCTTGCAGTTGTGCCTGCAAGCAACACCTGTGGACAGCTCTAGAGAACAACTGCTGCAAGTCTTCTGCTCAAGAATAGCCTCCAGATGTGCTTCTCTGCCAGATGAAGTAGTCTAGCACTTAATACCACATCCCATCTGTCCCATGATCATACCAGGGAGATATAAAGATCCATTGTCTTTCCCTGGAGGACTCCAAGTTCTCCAGCCTGAATTTAGGCTTAAGTAGGGAGGTAGGTCCTGGTCCCCAGGGTGGTGAGGACTATCAAACTATTTGAAAATTGTTATTGATGTGATTCTGCAGCATTAGAAGATAGTAAATGTAATACATATGATAAAATAAACTAGAATTATAATGAGGAAATGAATAGGAGAAAAGGATATTCAGTGAGCATCATGAAACAATGGCAGATGCAGAAGTTTGTATATAAAAGGATTAGCAGAGGCAGTCCAAATTTTTGTAGTTGCTATTAGAGATCCATTTCAAGTTGCTGTCACCTTCATCCTCCAACATCCTAGTCACTGCAGCATTTTATTTTAATGCTGTTTAAATCCTGACCCACTATAAAACTTAGACATTATAAACATGTAAGTATTATAAGCCATGCAAATTGCAATCAATAGTTTTGTTTTCAAGTTGCGATGAAAGAAATCCAGGCTCATCTGGACAGATCTGTCCTTTTATTCAAGTTACCACCACAAGTGCAGAGCAACAGGAAATGGCTGCAAGGGTCTGTTTGTACATGCTTTATTTGCTCTGTCCCTGTTCCTGCTCTTCTGGGAGCACCAAAGATGCTTTCCACCATGATGGATCATACGTGCATAACAAGCCCAATGGCCACTGCCAAAAGTTCAGTGGTCCTTGAGATACGTCAGCTGATTCTCCAGATAACTGGCTTGGAGGCATGCAAATGGCAAGTTGCACCTACAGTGATGAACCCCTCTGCTCCCAGCTGTGTCTGTTCTTTGTGTGTCACATACTGTTATTGAAAAGGAGATCTTAATGGAAATGCATGGATTGCAAAGATTCTGCAGGAGTGCACACATTGAGCAGACTGTACAGAAATGGATTCCAAACTACAGATGGAAAATAAGCATTTTAATTAATGTTAACTTTTATAGTACTTCGAGGACCTACATTCTCATAGATATGATTCTATCACATTTGGTCATGCAGAAGCTAATCCTGATGAATTTGCTAATTTTGCCAAAGAGAATTCATAGCTTCCTCTTTTCATCCCTGTACTTTCTTGCAATTACTGTTGTTTGACAGCTGTTGTTTTCATGCAAATTTCACAATGTGGTGCATGTGTCTCTATGAGGTGATAATAACTGTGCAGATCACGCTTAAACAATAGAAATAAGTATAGATGATACCATTATATTTCTGAGATGCAATTAGATTCAACGTATCTCCCTACTGTGGCCGCATAAACCTCACAGGCAATACTGCCCATTTCCCATTGAGAGCAATAATATGCTGTGCATGTAGATGAAAGCAAAATTGCCGTTATATGTATTAGCTACAATTAGTTGGGATACCGAATAGACCATATTCTTGAAGCTTATTTAGTCATTTTGCCTAGGCAAAATGATTTTGCAGTGCTTTATGCCCACTTTACTGATGTGTAAATCCCACCATGCAGATGCAAAGGAGTGGATAAGCTGGCTGTGTGCCATGCTATCAGCGATTATATAGCTGGGATGGTTCTCCCAGCCCATTTTCACTGCAGGACTGCTCCCAGAAGACCCCTGAGCAGTATTATGGAGATATGCAACATAACCGATAGGTGTATTGATTCACTGAACAAAATGAATGCACTGTTTCTAGAACTGGATCTAATACAAAGATAACTGAGGCAAGACTATGCAAATGTTGTTAATGGTGAATGACAGAGATGGCTTTTATTATTGTACTACCCTTTCATCACTTTAGATGGACTGTGAAACCACACTTTGAAATTATTAGCCACATTTAAGTCCTGGAAAGATGCTGGAAATAGGAAATGTAAAATGACTCACTCTTAATGAATAAAAGGATATCAGATTTTTTTAAGGAATTAGTGCTTACCAAGTTCAAACTTAATAAAATAATAACGTATAGACAGCACTGATAAAAGGCAAAATTAGAATAGCTCGATGTAGCTCACAGAGAGGTACGGGCAGAATGAATTGACTAATGTTATTTTTTTCTCAGTGACAGCTGAATTTCAGTGGAGGATAAGCAGTTTCAATAACAGACAGTACTGAACTTTGAGATCCGTCAAGATGAAAGTTAATGTATCTTAGCTTTGTGCATAATGTTAGGCAAAGTGTAGACATCAATAATACTTCATTTATGGATTATTATTTTAATATATAGGAAAAAGTAACAGAAGAATAGCTGTGAAGTTACCGTGAGTGGTCTCGTATTTTTATCAGTTGCAATGGGCCATCTCCAGATAACTGAATTTATGGCAAAGGCTACAGATGACTTCTGTTAATGGTAAGGTATCATTGATAGGAGACAATATTTTGATTTCATGATTACCCCTTGGTTGTACTGTAATTTGATTTTAGCATTGTAAACTACTTTTTTACTCTAATGTATCACAGCTTTGGACCTATAAGTATAAAATTTAATCAAAGCTGCTGACAGCAAATCAGTTTATTGTTTCAGGAAACTGAAATATTAAGGTATTATCACTAAAGATAATTTGCAGTAAATAAAAGCATTCACTGCTCAGCTGCTTAGTGCTATGTTGCACGACCCTGTGTACCCATAACTATCACTGTCTTGTGTGCACACATGCACACACAAATGCACATGCAAAGCTTGCTCTCTTTATATAGCACTTAAATGTGTTGCTTTAGACAGTGTCTTGGACACGTATTTCATAAGCAGCCAGCCATCCCTTCCCCTCCAGCTGCGAACCAACCTGTCCCTCTTGCTGAAGTTCTACCTTTCTGTGTCACCCTGTGACTTTTGCTGAGCTGAATCTGCACTTCCAGCTCGGTGAATCAGCATAGCTGGCACCGAATTAGCAATTCGTAGTATTTCTGTGTGTTCAACAGCACTTTGGTGAGGTAATTACTTTTGGAAATGCCAGTTCAGCACAGCCAGGGACAAGCGGAAAAAGAGATTCAGACTTTCCCAGCAGGGACAGCTGGGGTTGCTGATTAAGGATGGATGAATCTGTTTGGGAAAACAAATCAGCTTAAGCCGCAGTTCTGCTAAAGTTCCATATCAATTCCTGTATTTGTGAAAGTGTTTGTCTTCTTTCCAGGAAAAGGGCTGGGATTTTTCATTTGTTTGTTTATTTGTTTCTTTGCTGTTGCCACCGTACTGTTTTCTTCCAAGAACTATGGTTTGATAATCACAAAATATGGAATTATATGTCTGGTCACATCCATGCAGAGTGATGGCATTTTCCTATAGCATCTTAGGCAACCCCACGTGGCAGCTCCTTCAGGAACAGCAGTAAATCTCATGGCACAGAGAATTAAAGTATGCACCTAACCAGTAGATTTAGAAATTGGCAACCACTTATGTTGTTTTCAGTTGTGTATCTTCATCAGTGCTGCCATTAGTACCTTTTATCTTAGAAACAATAGGGTAGCATATTAGATTTCTGAAAACAGAAGGCTGGCCAGATTACTGAGAGAAGGTGACATTAGTGTCGTAATGAAGAAAAATAGTGAGGAACAGAGGCAGTGTATAAAATCATGCTATATTTTAGGCAAGCTCTGCTTAACAAACACGCCATAAATGGATTTCAAGACCATGTGTGCAGGGCAGCTGTTCCTTGTCCTCTGGTGATAGAAATGGATACTGTCCATTTGCGTCAGATGGTGTCTTCAGATTATTAGTACATTTAAACCTGTCTTCCAGAGTCCTAGAAAGTCTTAGCTGGACTGTACATCTGTCTTTCCCTCAGAATAAGCCAAGAGCAAAACAATTAGACACTAAGAAATCTGATTTTTAATTGTTTTTGTGGGGTAAAAAACAATATCTATAGTAAAGACTGTCTTGGTATGGGTTACTTAGATGATTGCTTGTTGGGTTGTATAAAAAGCTCTAGAGTATATTCCTGAAAATCTAGGATACCTCACTCACCACCTTGTTCAGTATTTGGAAATTCATGTGCTGTCTATCGTTCTGATTCTTCACTAGTACGGGACTGGCATGTTAATGTATATAATCATTTCTGGTAATGCTTACCAATAGCCCCATAACCTACGAAGCACTTTCATATTGCAGTGAGTGTAAAAGGAGACTGCAGAACAGAAGGAAAATCATGAGTCCAAGCCAAGGAGGAACAGATACTATCTTGTTAAATGAATGGCACAGTTTGGAACAAATATCTAATGCTGTTATATTTGTAGGAGTGGTATTAATCAAAAAGAATGTAAGCGTTTTTATAGCATTGACTCTATTTTGAGAGTGTTTAATAATCACTTATCATAATAAAAACATTTTTAGGCAATGAGCTTTTCCATCATCTGGGTTTTCCCATCAACTTCGGCAGTTCTGGAACCTGCTCAGAACCCATATAACTGTTTTTCAGAGTGATTGTGTAGTCCAGGCAGATTGCATATACTGATGACATGCCTTCTGGAGGTCTCACTAGGAGTCAGTGTATTTAGAAAATAAATTGAACAAAATCAAAGCAAAGATAATTATCCTAATGTTCAAAATTATGCTGAATTGGATCCTTGAGTTAAAGAAGCATCTCAGATGCCCACCTTAGTGTAAAATTGGAATTATGTCTTCATGTACAAAACAGTAATCAGCCGCTGACATAGCACGTTCCATCATATAGGAGATATCCCTGCTTTCTTTATAAAAGCCAGTTATATGGACACTAAGATGAGGAAAAGGCCTGGATGAACTCAATTAGAGCCACCAGTTTAATGCATCCCAGTGAGTATGTCAGGAACTGCAGGTGACACATGCTCCTAATCTCCCTGCCTCCAGTGTCTGCTAGTTTATACATGCCTTTTTAAGCACAAAATTTTTGTTTTGTACCATTTTAGTCTTCTGGAGTCTCCTTCCCTCCACAGAATGGGTGAGAATCATCATGGAGTTACCATAGCATGATTTGAGTTGGAAGGGACCTTAAAGATCATCTAGTTCCAACCCCATTGCCATGGGCAGGGATGCCACACACTAGATCAGGTTGCCCGAAGCCCCATCCAACCTGGCCTGGAACACCTCCAGGAATGGGGCATCCGCAGCTTCTCTGGGCAATCTGTGCCAGGGCCTCACTTGCCTCTGAGTGAAGAATTTCTTCCTAATATTCAATCTAAATCTCCCCTCTTTTAGTTTAAAAACATTCCCCCTTGTCCTATCACTACCTTACCAAGTAAAAAGTCGCTCTCCATCTTTTTCATAAGACCCCTTTAAGTACTGCAAGGCTGCAAGAAGGCCTTTCTGGAGCCTTCTCTTCTCCAGGCTGAATATCCCCAGCTCCCTCATCCTGTCATCATAGGAGAGGTGCTTCAGCCCTCTGATGATCTTCATGGCCCTCCTATGGACTCAGTAACAGATACACATCCTTTTTTTGTGCTGGGGGCCCCAGACCTGGATGCAAGACTCCAGGTGGGGCCTCACAGAGGGCGACAATCATCTCCCTTGACCTGCTGGCCACTCCTTTGTTGATACAGCCCAGGATGCAGCTGGCTTTCTGTGCTGCAAGCACACACTGCTGGCTCATGTTGAGCTTTTCATCCACCAGAACCCCCAAGTTCTTCTCTGCAGGGCTGCTCTCAATGAATTCTTCTCCTAGTCTGTACTCCCGTCTGGGATTGCCCTGACCCAGGTGCAAAACCTTGCACTTGGACTTGTTGAACCTCATGCAGTTCACATGGGCCCACTTCCCCAGCCTGCCCAGGTCCCTTTGGATGGCATCCCTTCCTTCTTTTCATCAAATGCACCACTCAGCTTGGTGTCCTCTGCAAACTTGCTGAGGGTGCACTTGATCCCATTGCCTATGTTGTCTATGTCTATCCACCTGATGGAGGGGAAAGTCACCACCGACTCCTGCATTACTAGCTCTACGGCAGAAATCCTGCCCGGGTGAATTTAGCATGTCGTACATAGCCATGGTTGAGAACAATGCAGAAGCTTGGGTCTACTTGCAGACTAGAACCAAAATGAGTCTGGCTCAACTAGTATCCTAGAGGGAAAGGATTAAAAAACTTTTTTTTCTAACAAAGAAAAGGGCATGGACCAGAAAAAAAATAAACAAACAAAACGGGGAATGCTGCAGAAAAAGAAGTCAGCACTTGCAGAAGCTGGATGGAGTGGAATGAAACATGAGAGAAGTTAAGTATTTGTCACTAGGGGGCAACGTGGTATCGGATAACTGGGGATGGATGCTCCCCTGGAAGACAGTGAAATATGGGGATAAGAGCATGACACCATATGGAGAAGAGACTTTAAAATAACAAAGCAGCCTGGTGAAGCAGAGCAGAATGAGAAATTGAGTTTTACTGCCCTTAGTCATCAAATTGAAAACGTTCAGCCAGAGAGAGGGGAGTGAGAGTTGAAGAGGGGAATGTGGCTGCTGGGATTTGATCAGTGATGTTACCTACGATATAGTCAGACATGAACTCTTCCTGAATGAAGGAGAAGTGATAGAATCACATTCATTATCGAGGTGCAGAAAGGGGAAAAAGTGTATATAATGGACTGGCTGTCTGAGTTTCAAACAGACATGTGGATTTGTGACATCTATAGCTAATATCAGAAATGCAGTTAGTCTTTCACAAAACAAGTTTAGAAGCTCTCAGTTCGTCAGTTTTGAGTAGATTCAAATCTCAGTACAATACACAGAGCAAAGTTACCCCTTAAATCACTCCATGTCTAAGAGTGACAGAAAGAAGGGGAGAAGTAGTGTTTCCATAATATCTGGTGCATATTACCCAGTAACCTCTATTCAATTACTGAACTGGTGAAATAAGCTTTTAAATTTGGATCCTTATTTGACCAGTGTTGATAGCAGAATAGTTGGAAGATGAACCTGAGTTATGTGACTGTTGAGGGTTAGACTTAGAGTTTAAAAGCTTCTTTAAAGGAATAAGTTATTTTTAATGCATCCAGAACGTGAATATATTAGCCTAAGCTGCTTAGTACATCTGAATGGATTCTTGACTGTAAAACAAAATAGTTGAAACAACCTAGTGGCTTCATCTACAACAGACTGGCTGAATCTATACCACAGAGAAGTTTTCTTCTCTGGGCCCCAAAGGATCCTAAGAAGAAAGTAGTTAATTAGTGCATGAAATTGTTTATGAAATACCATGAGGATTGTATTGCAGCCTGCCACAGTAGTGTTTTTGTGTGTTTGTTTGGCACGGCTGGGTCCATCTAATATTTTGCCAAGAATGTCCAGAACAGCCCCATTTTGCCCTCTTTCCTCCTAGAACCCTCTAATTCTGCTCCTACTTGCTCCATGTGGGAGCTGTCTCCTGTGCTCATCTTCCTGCTTTCACTGAGCTGATTTAATCTGCTAGGTTTGCAGAATACCATTTACTCGTGTTAGTGTGCTAGTTGTTTTTCAGCTCAAAAAAATAAATAAACTCATGATGGAGGCCACTGGGCATTGAATCTGGCACAGGCAAACCAGCAGCAGCTGGCGGGAGCAAGACAACCCATTCTCTGCCACAGGGAAATGTTACGCCGTTTCAGCTGTATCGCTGAAATGTGTCCTTATTCCACTTTAAATTAATAAATCATTCATATATAACCCATGTTAACTGAGTAGACTTTGACATGTCCATGTCCTGTCCATGTTATATGTCTTTTCATTAAAGCTAATTATAGTTTTTGATATTTAAAAACTGGCATAAAGTGTTCACATTTTTTTGGGTGTTTCTTTTTTCTCCTTATCTCAAATCATAATAACTTTGAAAAAAAAAAATAATTTGGGTAAGTATAAATCTGCAACAAAGATCCCAGAGAGATTTTTAACTGTTCTGCTTTTCCTGAGGAAGGCCAAATGTCACATTCTTGGATTTAGTCAGATCTGCACAGTAAATCTAAATACAAAATATCTGAACACCACTGCAAATAACAGTCAAAATCCAAAACAATAAATAAATGTTCTGCAATAAAAGCAGTTATAACAGTTATTTCTAAGTGGGATTGAATTGAGTAACTAATTGCCATTTCTGAAATAATGAGCCTTATTCTCTTGTTTACTGAAGAGTAAACCAAGAATAATTCCACAGTATTTTACTGCCTTAGACGTGTGAAAGTGATACAAGCGAAACAGACTTTGGGCTTCTGCTTTATTAGTGGAAATGAAGAATTATGAGCAAAAACACCAGTGTGAATCTTTTTAAACAGACAAAATTATTACTTTTGGGAGTCCTTTCTGGATTCAAATATAATTGTGGTTGGAACTAATTTTCTCCTATACTACTTGGGACAAAACTGCTGTTATTGCTGTGCATGTATTTACAGACTTTGGCACAATGGGATTCAATTATTTTCTGGGATCCAGGTACTTCACTAATACAAATAATTATAGTTGTAGCATGGGGACTGTATTTTGTGGTTGGACATAGTCAAAACCATGAAAGAATATTGTTGGTCATACAATGTACTGAACTGTCAGAAGTGCTACATAATGTAGCATAGCTCAGCAACATTAATTCATTTACACCAGGTGGGACCAAAGGTCTGCCTGTCCAGGGACCTCCTTGTGACAGAAGCAGAGAACAGATGCCTAGGGAAGATTATACAAACTGGACAAATATAGACATTATTTTCTCCTGATACTCTTCTGGGCATCAAAATTTTATAGCCCAGGGACTATGTGAACCAGATTATTTATTTATTTATTTATTTATTTTTAATGTATTTAAGCAATACCCAATTGATTTATTTCCTATGGACATCTAAATTCATCTTTTGGATCCATGCAGACTTTTAGCACTGGTAGTATCTTCTGACAAGCAGTCCTGCAACTTCCCCTATGTGTAATGTGGAATACCAACTTTTGTTTGCTTTTAACTCCTCTTTCATTTGATGCCACCTATTTACTGTACAAGAAAAGACCATAAGTTGTCAACCCTATTCACCTTTTCCATGTAAGAGATTTTTGTGTACCAGCAAGTCATATCCCTCAGAACTGTCTGGTTTTACCACATTGAGGAGTTCAGCAGTTATTTCATTTATGGAAACCTGCCTTCAACTGTCCCAGAAAACATCCATCTGTAGAAATTAATTCATAACAGGATAAATTGGTCTTTTGCTTCTACCATTTTAACTTGAAACATAGGAAAAACTACTTTGTGTGTGTGTGTATGTATGTGTGTGATTTTGAATGTGCTTCCCACTTGAGAATATCATTCTAAACTTTGCATACAGTAAACAGACGTGTCATTGTGCAGAGTATTTTCTCAAGGTTTTGATGGCTTTTTATTTCATGCATCATTCACCCCTTGCTGTAGTAATCACACCAAGTAACATTTAATTACTGCTAAATTAAAAGCTAATAAGATATTGAGAAATAATACCTGGACCCAGGCATGTTGGTAATGGATTTCATTGTACTCTACTACCCCAAGCTATGCTCACATCCATGTGACATCTAGTTACTACAAAGTAAATAACAAACAGAATGAATTGTAGATTTTTCATTAGTTTTCTTCACATCTGGGAAGCTGTACTTAAAAAGTCAAGTGACCTGATCTCAGAGCTGTACAGAAGATGTTACTTAAGTCATGTGCATCAGAAACAGGTTATAAATACACAGACTTTTTCTTTATTTATACGAGCTCCGAAGCTCATATAAGCTCATATAAGGAGAGACTTCAATACAAATCTTTCTGAACAGATAACGTTTTCTTTCTCCTAGAGGCAGTGCCAGAAATATTGCTGACTTTCAAGGTGAGTAGGATTTGCTGTGACATGTCGCTTACATTACTAAAAAAGTATAAGTAAGCAGTGAAAATCAGGATTAATCTAAATTTGCATCACAGGTGGTGTGGAGTATTGACAGAGGGATTTGCATTGCAGTCGACTGTCAGAATGGCACACTGGTTATACAAACACAAGCGGATCCAGCATCAGATCACTGCAAGCGATTTGCTAATAGTGCTGAAATAGTGGAAGCCTATAAATGGTATTAAGGACACAATACTTATTTGTACTAAAAGGCACATTTATATGAAAGGTGTACAGTTGGCAAAAGTAGGCACTTAACAGTTGATAATTAAAAAAAATGAATATTTAATTTTGCTTGTACAGTGCTCTTGATGATAAAATCTTTAATGGTATCACCACATACAGTTGTTTTTACTGATCTTTTTTCTTGTGATGGATTCGTTGCATTGGGAAAAAACAGCTTTCTATTTGCTGAATTTCAGTTATCGCTTACAAATAGTACAGTAGAATTGCTAACAAAATTGCAAAGATCATTTTTTTTAAATGGAAAATAATATATTAAACAGTTTAAATGAACTTGTTTTACCTAAATACTACAGAGCATTATTGTGAGATAAATTTACAATTCAGATACATTTAGAAACTGAGGACATATTTCTTAAATATTAATATGTGTTTTAAACTTATAAATCCACTATAACAAAAAAGAAACAAAAAAACAAGCACACAAAACAAAAAGCTATGTTGCAGTTAAGTGTTGTTTCTCAGATACATTAATATAGTCTGTATGAGTGGAAAATATTTATTTATTTATTTGTTAACTCTTTGAATTCTTGGTTTCTCATTCCGTTTGGTGTTCAAATGACAAAATGAAAATTATTCTCTTCTGAACATTGGGACTTCTTTCACTGGTCAAACATGGTAATCTAGTGCCTTTGTCTGTGGGACTTTCTGAAGAGGGCTGCCAGCTATGTCTCAGAACTTGACACAGACCTGACAGCTACTGGAGGTCTACTAAACAACAACAGAAGTAGAATACTGGAGAGCAGATATTGGTCAATGGTTATTTTAAAGTCTAGTGACACTAGGATATGGAGAAAAGGTCTCCCAAGGTGTTTGTGTCAAGCAGTAAGAGTGGTGGCAAGGTGACTTCTGGCCTTGTCAATGACTGTTCATGTTTGTGAGACCACCAGAACCCTCAGCTCTGCAGATCTGTGAACAGACTGCAAATCTGTTTCTTGAGCTGTGTGTTCTTTCCAGAAGTAATGTGTTAAAGTCAGGTTTACTACATGTCTGAAAAGCAGTTTGGGTCTTACCTATTACTGTACGTGCAATTTGTTTTCATTGTGTCCTGTGATCCAGACATTTAACTTTATTTCTGGTAGCCTAAAAAGGGGAATGTTGACCTTATAATGTTTTGCTTTTTCTTTCAACTTTATAACATGACCAGGTTTCTTTGTACCCCTTCCTTAAAAAGAAAAAATGTTTAAGTTGCCTTTCTCAAAGCTTAAAATGTCATTGCATCCTCTGGGCAATGCAGGTTACCAAGGTCTATTGCTCTGACTGATGTAATTAGAGATTTTTCTTCTAGGTGTTGTGTATGATCATCAACATTTTTGTGTTTTCAGCTGAGTGCAAGGAAAATCTGAATGATGATGGCAAACTAAGTATAAATAATTCATTCATTGTTAAAATACTTTATTTGTTTTATTAAGAGCAAGAAAAACACTTGTCATTGTGCACTGGGTTTACATGGAAAGGTTTTGGTAGCGGATGGCTGCAGAGGTGGCCTCTGTGAGAAGAATCCAGAAGCTGCCCCAAGTCAGATAAGGGCCAGTTTCAGCCGTCTCCAAAAGAGACCCGCCGCTGCCCAGAGCTTAGCCAATAAGCGATGTTGTTTGTGCCTCTGTGAGAGCAGAGTTAAGAAAGGGTCAAAAAACTGTTGTGCTACAGCAGATGTGAGAACTGTCAGAGAAGCAGCCCTGCAGCCCCCAAGGTGAGTGTAGAAGGAGGGCAGGAGGTGCTCCAGGCACGCAGCACAAGTTCCCCTGCGGCCCATGGAGAGGCCCCTGGTGGAGCAGGCTGTCCCCCTGCAGCCCACGGGTCCCACATGGAGCAGATCTCCATGCTGCAGCCCGTGGAGGAGCCCCTGGTGGAGCAGGTGGATGTGGCCTGGAGGAGGCTGCGGCCCATGGAGAGCCCCTGCAGGAGCAGGCCCCGGGCTGGAGCTGCAGCCTCTGGAGAGGAGCCCACGTGGGAGCAGGGGGTCTGGGGGGAGCTGCCGCCCATGCTGGAGCAGTTTGCTCCTGAGGGATGGACCCTGTGGTACGGAGCCATGTGGGAGCAGTTCTTGAAGAGCTGCAGCCTGTGGGCAGCCCCCACAGGCTCAGTTCGGGAAGGACGGCATCCCGTGGGAGGGACCCTGTGTGGAGCAGGGGCAGAGTGACCGTGAAGGAGTGGCGGAGACGAAGCGTCAGGGACTGACCACAGCCCCCATTCCCCGTTCCTGTGTGCTGCTTGAGGGGAAGAGGTAGAAGGGAGTGAATGAGGGGAAGATGGTTTTAGTTTGCTTTTAGTTGTCACTTCTCTAGTCTCCTAGTGATAGTCAATAAATTATATTAGTCTCCCTACTCTGAGTTTGTTTTGCCTGTCACAATAATTGCTGAGTGATCTCCCTGTCATTATCTCAACCTTTGAGCCCTTTTCATCGTATTTTCTTCCCCTTTGTCTTTGAGGAGGGGGAGTGAGAGAGTGGTTGTGGTGGAGTTCAGCTGCCCAGGAAGGTAAAACCACCACACATTGAAACTGAAAACTGAGGGACATCCCCCCTTCCTCCATCTGTTCCACAGCTGTTACTACTGAACGTGACGTTATATAGCATGGAGTAACTCCCTTTGTCAGCTGGGGTCAGCTGTTTTGGCTGTGTCCCCTCCCAGTAACCTGTGCACCCCCAGCTATCTTGCTGCCAGGGTAGCACCAGAAGTAGAAAAGTGTGAAAAGGCACTGTGTGAGCACTGCTCTGCAACAACCAAAACATTGGTATGTTATCACCACTGTTTTCATCACAAATCCAAGAAATAGCATCATACAAGCTACTATGAAGAAAATGTACTCCATCCCAGTCAAAACCACTATAAGGATAATATGCTTTCATTGAAAAATTTACCCTGAATTCATTATTACTTCTTAAGCTTTGTGGTGGATACTGTACAATACACAGTGAACCAAACTCAGCCCACAAGAGCTCTTCCAATCGTAGTGACAAATGTCAGATAAAGATATAACTGTGGCTGCAGACAGTGATAGTTTGCAATGAAGATATGGAGATAAAAACAAAATGCTTTATTGTTGACCCAGCTAACACAGTATTCATCCCTTCCTATCCAGGAAGGCATCCAGTTAAAGCTTATAGGCATAGGCTGGCAGCTAGTTCCTTTGTGAATTGAGGTAGGGAAAACATGAGTGCTCTTCTGGTGTCTTACACTGATATGGGGCAAGGTTTTTGTAAGGCTTTCTGGAAAAGTGAGTTTTGGAGGGAATAAATTCATTTGCTGGTGTATTGAAGGTGAAGAAACAAATCGGGGAAATGAGAAAAAGGAGGGAATGAGAGTGAGTGGTGCGGGTGGCATCCAGCATTACTCAGGAAGTGAACACATTTCCTTTCATACTTTACATGGTATAAAGCACAAACTCATATTTACAAATACTATCTTCACTCATCTTTACAAATACTGTCTTGAGTTGACGCATAATTAGTTAAACTCTATTCCTTCATGACAAAGAGAAATTGTTACAGTCAGTAGTTTCTTCCTAACTCCAGCTTCTTCTTTCTGGGGTGTACATGCATTCTTACTTCCTTAAAGTTATAGTTACTTCTTTGTTTCATCTGTGCTGCGTTCTATCTTTTGACCTCGCTCAAGTATTTTGAAGGACTCTTTCCATTAGCTTTGTATGATCAGTCTTCAGTTTTGACAACGGCCCTCTGAAAAACAAATTGTATTTTACTGATATTAACAGTATGTTATCTCCAGTTCAACAATGACAGCAGTATGACAGCTTGCAAATTAATCGTAAAAGAGATTATCACCCTTTCACATGTATTTTTGAGATATTTTGCAGCATTACTTCTTTGTGAAATATAAAGTCAGCAATGTGTTAAATGGCAGCTTGATTTATTGTTGTTTACTAGATTCAGGATATTTTATTAAGGTTCACAAGCCTTCTATACCTTGTCAAATACATGAGGAACACTTGATGAACCATTTTAGAAAGTGCCATGGGCAGCAACAACCATGTTTACAGCAATAGAGTCAGGACTGCTGAGTTTCTGGGCAAGAGTCTAAACCCAAATGATGATGGCTTACCTTTTCTTTTTTCTTGCAAGTTTTGTTGGCCTATTTCTTCATCTTATACAAAAAGTATTCTCCTATTCTTTGTTGATGTTTTTGTTGTTTTTATTATTCAATTATTTTTCTATAAGGATATTATTACTAAGTACTTCATTGTCTTATGCCTGTGTTATAAATATGTGCTATTAATTACGGACTGTAAAAATCTTATTTATTAAAAAGCTCATGATTTAAAGGTGAACAAATGTCATGAGGATCTAGTAGGCACTTACTCCACTGGAATTAAATTTATTATGATTCCTTGGAAAGTGGTGTCCTTCCTCCAAATTGAAATAAAGTCTGTTTTCCTTTATTTTTTCAGCACAAAATACGAGTGAACAATAAATTATTCTCATCTCCCTCTCTCTTTCTCTATTAGGAAATTGAATGTTTACTACCATGGTAGTATGCATTCTTGACTTTCTTGTACTGTTTTGCAAATCTTTTAATTTAGTTGTGGTATAATAAAACATAAACAGTCAGCAAATGGTTAGCACATGTTAAACACAAAACTGTAATGTCACTAGGAGGCAGGGAAAAAGTTGAAATTCTTCCAATATTTTTCTTTCCAGGTAGAATTCTAAAATGAAATTACAGGCTAGGTATTCTGCTTTTAGACAGAAAACATGAGGGAGACAGCATGATTCCAGTAATGCAGTTCAGTTGGTGATCCAGAGCCCTTCTAACGTTTCAGGGGAGCAGATTGTGAAGACTGAAAAAGAGAAGCTAATGTTTCCAGATCATGTCTTCCTAATAATCATAATGACTTAGAGAATGATAGGAAAAGCTAGATTTATGATTCACTTAGTACACTAACAATGTGAATAGATGAGATGTGTCCTTCTGAAGCATGATCTTAATCTGTCCAAACCCTACCCTAGTTCTGATTTCACTGTAACAGTCTGAGTTTGAAAAACATTTAAGAATTGTTTGAGGAACATCAAACAAAATGACAGCATCTACTAGACCTCATGAAGTCTTATTTTTTCCTGCTGTGTGCTTGATCTCTCCAGTCTTGGAGAGTGGACAAAAACTAATTGGACAGTCCAACAAATTTTAGTAGTAGTTTTCACAGGAGTACCCCATAACAAACACTCATGTAAAAGCCATTATACAATAGGTGTTTTTTGAAAATGTCAGTTTTTTACTTGTGTATTTATCTGCTGGTCCAGCTGCTGGAGTAAATGGCCATGCAAGATGAAATTTATCTCATTAAACTTACCATATCTACACTTCAGATACAAACATATATACCTATGATAGTCAGCCAAACATTGTTATAAAGGAAAATATGGCCAACTCTGCTGTTGCAAGAATGGACTTTTAGGGTTATATCTAAATTGACGGTCTTGGGATTGCTTCCTCATGTGCATGTTCAGGTAAATGCCATTATCCCACCTTGATTTCACTCTGGATCATGGCTGAACCTTCACATGTCCATATCTCCATGAGATGAAAAGCCTGGTTCTCAAGTTAGAAGCGAGTTCAACTGCATGGACTTTACAGATGTTCATCTCCATGGTTTTTGTTTATGATTTTTTTTCCTCAAATGTGCTGGAGGTATCACATGAGAAAGCTTTACATTTTGAAATTTGATCAAGAATTAGTTTGGCGTAGATGAGGGCACCAAAATTCAAAAGGCATGTCTGTTAACATGCAGAGAGATGAGTAAAGATACAGAAGGGTGGCAGCAGTTTGAGCACCTGTCATGTCACACCAAAATCAAAGCTCTTACTTAAAAGACAGCAGCAAGAACTTAACGCAAAAAAGTCAATGCCATTAAACATGTTCTATTTTTTCCTATCCTCAATCCAGCCATAGGCAATTACTTCTCACTAAAACTTATGAAACAGTGGTTGTAGTTGGATGGTTCATCAGCAACATTTCCAAGATATGCATCTTCCTGAACAATACAAGAAATAAATCTTCCAGTATCATATTCATATGCTTCTTGCACACAGTAAAAGGCTGAAAGATTAACCAGATACCAGTTAATTAGTGCTTCATGCTTTTCTGAATGAGCAGAATGGACAGTGTTTTACAAGAGCCAGAAACTGTCTGCTGTGCTTTAATAATCTCTCTAACTACTTCAACAATTAAAATTATTGTAGGAATTGTGGGAAGTGTATTTATCACAGTTGTTAATACGAATGCATGAATCAAAAGAGGAAAGCTGTTACCCAGTGAACTGAACCTATCTTCTCTAAGTACAGTGTGTTTTGTCTTGTAAGGGAAAATGTGTAAATTCAGACACTTCTCTCCAGAATTTACTATTTGTGTCACACTAATATTGTCCTGTGATTATTTTTAAGAATTGCTAGAGTCCGCATCACACTGTGGCTCAGCCACTTTTATAAATTCAATCACATGCTCTCCCAGAGGATGAGGTCAAGGAACTCTGACATATTGTAAGGTCTCTTCTGTATCCTCTGCCAACTAGATCTGTTCTGAACATGACTGTTAAATCTGTAGCTCAAAAAGAAATCTACAAAAGAGCATTAATGTGGCAACCCTACCTGGGATCTGCAAGCTCTTTGTCTTTCCTTCACAGAGTACCTTCTTTCCTTTATTGCAGTTGTCCTTTCATCCAGGTTGCTGCTGGTCTCTTTGTGGAGACACATCACACCAAAGTGAATCTATATGTCTGATTACATATACCCAATGACATGTGTGTGTGTAGGTGTCTTTAAAATTCTGATCTCTGGTTTTATTGCTAAGAAAATGTTGACCTATCTAGACAATATAATTGAAAAATCAAGGAAACTTATAATCCTAGTATTAGATAAATTCTAAATATTTGGAGTAAGCACCCTTATTTTCATCATAGTTTGTTCCTAATAGAAATAGATGAAACTGAGAATTCGTCATGATATAAAATATTATATAAGAACAGAAACTTCTGTGACCACAGCATGAAGTTCTCGACATACAGCATCCTTCAGGACTTCAGACTCCATTTTCTTGCAAGTCTGAATATTTGTAAATCACTGTTATAAAACTTGGATTTTTTGACTTCTGAATTCAGAGCAAACAACCTCCACACCGTTGTAGTCTTTTGATCTTTCCACTGCTGTGAGGACAATCCATGAAATCATGTCTACGTCTCCCTGAGGTTGCTCTATGAACCACTGAAGGGTCCTATTCATATTTACACAGGGATCCATTATAAGCCTTATCATTCCTGTCTCATTGTACATTATCACCACAGATGTGTACACCAGGCCTGAAAACTAAAATGACACATTATTGCTGTGCTCCATAAAAACCTTCCGGCCCATCTTATCTGCAGTATACAGGCCCTGCAACCATGGCTCACTTAAGTAAGGTGCTCATACTGCCACCACCCCTCAGTACCCTCAGCTTTTTGCAAAAGCATGTTGCAACTAAGCTGCAGGGTTAGGAAAAGGCAAAAGGGGGAATGAGAGAATTCAGGGTGCTGCATACTGGTAGGTGAAACTATGATTATCTCCAGCAGCCAACCTGCTCACTCTGTCTGGGACCAAACTGGTGCCAACATCAGGAACAGTCAAGTCCTGGTTTCTGTTATCCATAAACTGGCCTTTTGTATCATGGTGATTGCAGGTATGTTGTCATCACCCATGAGCAGACTTATGGTCCTCTGGAGAACCCCAGAATATTGTACCACTCGCACAGTGCCTCAGGAAACCCTTGGCGTACTAGGAGACAAAAAGAAGAAATAAATATCTATATAGAAACCATACCTGGGAATGGAGCACTTTAGCTCAGTAACAAAGAACTGAGAGACAGGCTACCTGAATTATATGAGCCATAGACTTGCTACCAGGGTGAAGAGGTTGTGTGATGGCTTCTTTGTAAAGGACCTGGTGGGAATCTTCAAGGCACGAATGTTTTCTCTGTCAAGTAGTTATTCCAATTCTTGACCTTGCTCAGAGGAAAAAATAAATAGGTAAATGGAAATTAGATTTGTTTTCCTTTAAAATTCTTATTTTTGATGGTGGATATGAAGAGAGAATAGAATTTTGTAACTGTTTTCTGGAACAGTTCAGAATACATTTTAGTCTTGCAGTTTTCTAGACTATCTTCCAATGCAGTTTCTTCTACTTCATAATTGCAGTGCTGTTTTTTATAAGTGTATAAAAATAAAGTGTTATTGTCATGTTCCCTTGAGTAACTTAATGACTACATTTTTAAGGTAACTGATTACTGTAATTATGTAATGTATATTCCGTGTACAGGAAGCTTTATGCATGTAACTTTAAAATACACCGTAGGCGTCAAGTTACACTTTCTTTTCTTTTCTTTTTTTTTTTTTTCCTTAGTAAGATATGACTTTATAACTATTTTGAAATACTTCTTGTGAGATACATGATAGGAAAAGTAAACATGCCAATGTATTCTTTGTTTTGTTTTATTATGTTTTCCCCCTTTGGCTTTTTGAAATTTGGAAGCTCTATAAGATATTTTGTAAAAGTGTCTCAAAATTGCTTTTTTATTTTTTAATTTTAAATTTACATTGTTGTGATGAAGAAAATATAGTCACTTCTTAAGGAAAAAGCTTCCAGTCTTCGTGATTACTAGGACCTAAATGGAAATGTAAATTGAGCATGACTGAAGTATTGACAGAAAAAAAAATATGGAGATTTTCATTTCAATAAGTTGATGAAGAAATGCACTCGTACCAATTTAAGTTAGCTATTTCACTACTGAACAATTCTACAAAAGCTAGGATATGGTTGGATATATATATATACATATATATAGGCTATACATCCTAGGATGAAGATAGGATATAAAGGTAAACAGTACATCCCCAATTGGCAGGTTTTATCACATTGAGAACCCTGGTCTGCCTTTCACTTCGAGTCATCTTACTCCATTGAGAAATGGACTCCAGAAGTATATGTCAACCTTCCACAAAAAAATGATAAAAACTTTACTGCCTAAGTAAAGTACTTTTCAGTAGCCAAATGATCTCGTTTCCTTCCATGATGTCAAAGTATTCATGTCTTCCTTCATATTTCCCTAATGCAAAAAATAATTTATTTACAACATTAATGCACCAATATTACATTAATGGATTGAATTAATGGGATTGTGGCTGAGAAAATGAGGAGAAATTGTTCCATAAATCTAGACATATTTCTTTTTAAGTTAGAAATAATGCACTGTGGGCTTTAACACCACCACCACCTCCCCTCCAATCTTTGTGGACTAATTGCAGCATCTAGCCAAAAAGGGCACACATATGCAGACGGATGACAGACTTTCACTCCATAAAGAAAAAGAGGTCCAGATCTGCTGTCTAGAGAAGAAACTTCACTGTGAAATGCAGGTGGGATAGAGGTCATGGCAGTGAAAGTAGCTGGGGAAGGTGGGACTTTAACAGTGTTCTGCTCGATGGACTGCTCTGCTTCACTATCCTGCTGTCATAAGTCTCCCCATTATACAACCACAGACTGTCATCTTTTGATCCCATATACGTGACCATCACAAGAGATGGTCATAGAAGTGACCATCTACATGAACACATCAGAAGTGGGTAACTATATGAAGCAATAAATAATAGCAATAGGGAAGCTTGTTTGTCTGGGGTGCTCCCCAAAAATAGGACAAGGCTGTACAATCTTCACCATGTTAAAATGGTGGTGATTAACTAGTGTGGTCATACTTGACAGAGTTTCAAAACAATGTGAAAGATAATAGTTATAATATAAAACCTCTTGTTATCTCCTGACAAGCTGCTGGCTGTGTTGGGTTGCTAGATACATCTTCTTCCACATTGTCAGGTACAGTCATAATCACAGAGCCAGAGCCTTCTGTCATTCCAGGTGGGAATATAAATAATTGGATAAAAGATAAGGCAGTTAATACACCTGACAATCCCACATCCCTAATGAAAAACGTAGGCAAATCTTATGCATGTAAAAATTTAGAATTAATTATTAAATCCTTCTCTGATTTGCAAGCTCAGGAACAACACCAACAAACATTTTCTACTATCATTCCCAGATGTCTTTTTGTTCCTTGATATAAGGCAAGCAGACTGGGGCTGGGGCTAGTCATATACTGTCTGATCTGCTCATCTTTTGCACAGCTTCACAAGTTAATCAGGCAGAGGTGACCAAAGCAGCGAGATGTTACCTCCAGTTCTCATCATTTCAATGTGTATTGTAGCTATTGAAGTTGTTGTTGGATTTATGGGAAATGGATTTATTACAGCTGTTAATAGCATTAACTGGATCAAAAGCAAAAAAATCTCTGCTGCTGATATGATTCTGATCTTCCTGAGCACATCAAGATTTATCTTGCAGGTGACTGTAATGATGTACATTCACAGTCTCTATTTTACAGATGTTTTTAAGTTGGCTTCTGTGTACAAAGCTTTTGGTGCTGTATGGATGTTTGTAAACCATGCCAGTTTGTGGTTCAGTACCTGGCTCTATGTCCTCTACTGTGCTAAAATAATCAATGTTACCCAATGGTTGTTGCTGCAAATCAAGCTCAGAATAACTGGGATGGTTCCACGGCTGCTTCTAGGATCACTGGTGGTCTCTTCCGTGACTTCTCTTCCTTTCTTATGGACTACACCCAGCACGTACCTCTGCAGCTCAACTGGGAACTGTAGAGAGAATAGCACAGTACACATCAGTGACTGGGATAGTTCACATCTGTACATTCTTCTTCTTTACTTTGCCGGTTGCTTTTTTCCTCTGGTACTATCTGTGGTAACCTCAGCCCTATTAATTACTTCTCTGTGCAAACACACCAAGAAGATGCAATGCTATGTAGATAGTTTCAGGGATCCTTTGATAGATGTTCACCTAACTGTCATTAAATCCATTATTTCTTTCCTGATCCTATATCTTTCCAGTTTTGTAGCTCAAATTCTTTTGACACTGTCAACTTCTCAAAGTCAAGATGCTGTGAAGGTTGCAGTATCTTTAGTAGTAGCTGGAGCATATCCTTCGATACACTCTGTTATCCTGATCATAGTCAATTCAAAGCTGAAACTGGCATTCAGGATGCTTTGCCAGCATTTTAAGTGTCATTTGGAAAGTGTGACTCCCTGAACCTTATATTGCAGTTTAAGATTAAAACTCTCAAGTTATATATCTGGAGGAAAGATTTTATGCATTTATTGTTTCAACATCTTTGTTCTTTATCAAATGTTTTAGTCTTTCAGGGATTTCTGTGATTAAATCTCCTTAACATTTCATAACATCTGAAATAATATGCATTTTTACCCTTTGCTTTTTATTTTTTACTATACCACTCTTGCTCTCTCACAATCTGATTTAATAAAGAGGAAGAACAAGAATGCAGTAAAAGGAAACAATACACTTAAATACCAAATCAAGTACAAGATGTGTTGTGATTTCATATTCGCTGTTTAAGACTGCTGAATTTATGATACATTTGAATGAAAGAAAGTGGGACTAAAACAGAGACAAAAGTTACAGAACTCACACATATCAGTTCTCATGTAAAGAATCTTTCACCCGAGAAGCTTAAAATTGGCTGAAACACATGCTGCACAAGACTTAACAGAATATGCTTCTAAGCATGCAAAACTAGTTAGAAGATAACCTGGGGGAAATTAAGATATGGAGACATATAACTAATTAATGTAATTGTAATTATATTTTGAATGAGGTTTGTGTTAGAATTCTAGTATATACATAGCAACTTAACAGTTAAATCTCCCTTTAAAACTGTTTCTTTTGTTCAAAGCATACTTTATACTGGTTTGTTTATTTTTTGTTTCTTAAACGTTTTTTAGTAAGTTGGTGATTACAATGTAATTGGATGTAAGCATGTGGATCTACCTGTCCGCTGCAGAAAGTCTCTTTCTTGTTGACTATTCTGAACACAAATCTGACTTTTTACATGATTTGCTGTTGTTTTGAGTGGGTGTGAGTTGTTTCTAAGGCTCTTTTCTTTTGATACTTTATGCTTCTATGAAGTTTCACATGTGGTTGATGAAATATGTTCTTCAACAAATCCTGTCATGTTTTATCAAATAATGTGTTAGATGATTCTACTCTGAGGTTCTCAGCTCAGATGTACTGTTTTTAAGCTGTTTATCTACTCTGCAGAAATTTAGATAACGCTAGATTATAAATCACTATGGTGAGAGTTTCAGTCCAATCTATAAAATTAATGAAGAGGGTGATTCATTTAGTCTTGGAGTGTTTCAGCTTCAGTGTTTGAAAAATAGGATTAATATCTTTATAAAATGCTTTGAAATCACTATATAAAATTACTAGATAAATGATGAATACATTTTAAACTAATATTTTAAAATATTGTTTACAAAGTAATATAGGTTAATGCAAATAAGAGGCATAAATAATTGTACAGTCCCATATGAAGCAGTATGATTATTAGCATGTCTAAACAGTGGGGTCAAACTGCATATCAGGAAAGGTGAATGATAAACTCATTGACAGAGTGTTTGGAGGAGCAGTACACTGTACCGTAAGACTCAGACTCTTGTTATGTCCAGACCCACATGATTTTTCTTTTGCTCAGTACTGTGCATGCTACATCAATAGAGACTCAAAAGTCCCCTGAGAGCCATGTCTGTGAAGTTTTGCAGGGAAGCAGATGGAAGCCACCATGGTCATGTTGCAGTGCAGCCCTGCTCCACAGCAAGCGATGGGGCATCCACTCCTGCACACCCTACCAACATGGACCAAGATCAGAAGAGCCACACAGTGACAGCTCTTTGGGCCCTTTCTCCATTTAGCATGAAAAGAAAGCCTTCTGAAAGAAATGAGGGATTATTTATCTATTTATTAATTAACTTGATCAGGAGGATCTGGCTAAACTATTTTCCTCATAGAGTTCACTTCACTGTAGGTGTCTCCAAACCCATTTTTGGTGTCAGTCTAAAGACAAAGGGATCAGAGCCACAAATGAAAATACTGGCCTCTGCTCAGCTTTGTCACTGTCTCCTCACCTTCAGAAGGGAGAGATGTGAAGCAGGAGCAATGACTAATAAAATATCCTTTAGTGCTTCCAGGGGAGAGGAAGACAAAGCTCAAGTACTTGATGTCTTTATATTGTATTGATGAAAGTTTTGTTATACACAACATAGACTGGGATAGATGTATACATAAATTAGAATTTCAGATGAATGGATCAGTAAATAAAATATTAGTTTTGTCCTTTCACTTCCCATCTTTTCCCCAAGCTTCAATTTATTTTCATTTCTTCTTCTACAGAATTTGCAGTTTCACATTTATTTTCTGATCTTGCCCTGGTACTTAGATTTCAACCTTTCCCTTCCTAAAATAATTATCTATATTCTCTGCAGTTCTAATATATATATTTTTTTCTGGTATATTTTTTAAAAGAGCTTGCTGATTATTATTTTACAACAAAATATCGTGCACCAAATTGTAGCAGTCTTTTGTCTATCCAGTTCACAGTAGAAAGAAAGTAAATCTGATCAATGTTTTAGTAATGACAGTTTTCCAGAATATATACATGTAGAATTTTAAAAAATAATAAATCCCAAACCTTAAACAAACAAACAAAACCCACCTTTGTTGAGATTTCATTGTCTAAGTGTTTTTATAAGCTAATTGAAAATAAGACTTAATTCACTAGTACATATCTCCTGGAACTTTGCAAGTTATATCAAATATAGACAGCACCAAGTCCACTGTAAGGATGGTCTTGTAAAGTATGAAAAGGTAATTAGTACTGCTGTTCCTAATGACTGCATGAAAACCAAGCCCTCTCTCATCCAAATTTTTATATATTTATTGTCCTGATTCTTGCTTTTCTAGATCATAATTCATCACTGTTGACTTTTCAGGAACAGCAATATTTTTTGTGAAGACGTTAATGAGCTTCTGATTGCAGTCTCCATAGCATCTTCATGAAACTAGCAAATTTCTCCCTGCATTACCCAGCATATGAAACAGAAAGGAGAATTGTCACAGCCATTCTGGCTTTCCACTGTTGGTCTGCTCTGTCATTTCCTTTTGCCTGGATTAATTACAAGCTGTGTCTGACCAAATCAGCAGCTGGGTAGTAGACATGAACTACAATACCAAAAAATCTTGATACTCTCTTCTGCTAACCACGGGGTCTTTGTTTTATTTTCTAATATTTTGCGTCTTCCATGGTGCTAATTACCTCTCTGCAGAGATACACTACGCAGCACTGCCAGCTCCAGCTCAGAACAGATGTTCATATGAATGCCACTAAAGCTCTTTTTTTTTTCCCCTTTGCCAGTTTTTTAACATTGGTCATCAGGACTTTGATCTTATTTCCATCTGACTATACCATGGTGTAAACGAACATGCCTTGTTGTACATTTTTTTTTCTCCTTTAAATATGATTTCACACCTTCCTGCAAGGTCTATAGAAAAGTTCTACCTTTTGGAAGAGTTTACAGTAGGATAATAACCTGGGATTATTTTTATCTCTATTTATTTGTCTTCCCTATCGTAATATTCAGGCTTATTTTCATTAATACAAGGACAATTTCTTCAGTGTTATGAAATACTTCTCAAAGATAATCCCTCTTCCCCTCAATACTCCTTATCCTGTTTGTTTCTTGTTTGAGGACATCTGTATGGGAGATCATTGGAGCTTAGTTAGGTGTATAAATAGTGCTCCTCATGAATTGGTCAAAACTTTCATAGAAACATAGTTCTTAAAGGTTATAGTAAAATAACTAAATAAATAGATCAAAAAAATAAATGAAACCAAAATAAACAAAAATCAAAATAGAAAACAAAACAAAAAATCAGTTTCAGAAAGAATGTGCAGCTGTTTTTAAATGCTACCCTTGAGTGTAAAAAATATTAGCTAATAGCTACATGTTAATATCATCTTGTAGCTGAATGCTTCATAAATTTCAAACTGCCATTTCATTTTCTTAATGTGTATCTCTTTGCAATGACTCAAAAATACTTTACAATGGCCAAGGTAATCATAATGAAAATCAACTACTGGACAAGCCAAGATGGAAAAGAACTGGACACTCATAAAACCAGAGTTCCTGACACTCAAGAATTTCAGAGGTCAGAATGTCTCATTCCTAAAACACTGCTCATCTCCATCCTGAGATGCCATATCCCCTCTCTACTATCAGTACTATATACTGTGTATTATCTGTGTTCAGTTTACCTGTGTATGAAAGCACCAGGACATTTTCTCATCAGAAGGCAGAGCACTTTTATGGATGGTAGCCACAGTGTGATTTTATATGGGCTCCTGAAAAGGGAGAGAAAGGAAGGGAAGTTGCTCAAATCCATGCTATCTACTTTGGTATCCTTTTTTTTTTATCCTTTTACTGTGCACTGCAGGTAAACATCCCAGGGCCATGGTGCACCCTTCCAAAGGTAATAGTGCCAAAGTGCCAAAGTAGGTATAGCTGAATTGGGAACCACACATGGAATGCTTCATTGCAGATTTTTTTTTTTTTTTTTTGTGCAAAAACAGAGGCAAAAACAGAGGCAAACTGATGAACAGGAATAATGAATTGATATCATCATCCCTCAGTTGCCTGTTGGGGAGGAGAGGTTAAATTAAACCATTTCTGGCCTTTAGGCACTCGGATGTGATATTGTGATGAGATTAAGATGGATGAACGAATTCATAAATTAAAAATGGGTTGCTAGGTGATTAGACTAGATTTTCTGTCCTCTTCCACACCTTCTTTCCCTCTCAGTGTCATATTTGCATTTCATTTTTTTCCTAACTTCATATTTTCTTTTACTCTTTTCCCTTACTTTTGAAATCTACCCTTCTTATTTTAAGAAAACAAATAAACAAATAAAAATATTTCATTCTTCATTTATTATCTCTCTTTCTTAACACTTCCTCTTAAAATCCTGACTGGTTTCGTTGCTGTTTTTGCTGTTATTGCAAATGCCTACTAATGAAATCAAGCTGGGTTTATTCCCATATTTACTTTATTCTAATAGGCACATGATCTGAGACAACTTATTGTTTTTGCCAGATGGATACTTTTACTTTTGTGACAAGATTACAAACATTTTTTCACTTTCTTTGTGAAAGTGTTGGGAAAAAAAAGCCACATGCTAAGACCTTGAGCTATTTGAAGTTTCCCTTTCAAAACCTACTTCAGTCAGTTCTGCTTTATTGCCCTTTCCTACATTTCCCCATGTCACTTTACTCTTACCCCACATGCTCGACCATTTTGACCATTTTTCTTTTACAGACTGACGTCTTTCTATTTTTTTTCTCATTTTTCCTTGTCTCCTTTAAGATTGTTCTTTTTTTTTTCTTTTTTTTTTTCTCCTTATGTTCTTTAGTTCTTATTCTCACCCCTGTTAGTCCCTCAAACTCTCCTTTTCTTTTCTGTGTTTACACTATTTATTTCCCTTCCAGAATAGAGATAATCACCCAAATATTTTAATTCTGTTGGATTAAGATAAGAAATGAAGAGAGGAAATAAAATGTAGCTGTTTACATATGTAAACAGTGATGTGGAAAATTATTCAAACTCTGCATGTGTAAGATGTATGTTTAAGACTAAAATGATGTGAAATACATGCACCCTGAGAAATGACATCAGGAAAAAAGTAGGAATTTCTAGACTTATTTATCTTCTTAAAGAACATAACATGGGCCTATCTATTGTAATTAACTGTCCCTAATCAGAACTGCAGGAAATAAATGTTTTCTGATGAACTTCTGAATCTCCCTGAGAAAGATGTGTAATGATTGTGAATAGCTATTTGTTGACCACTTTTGATAGATCATAAAATAAATAAATAAATAAATAAATAAATTACAAACTTTATTTGTAAATAAAGTTAATTATTTATGCGGGTGGTCAAACAATGAAGTTCAGACTCCTAACATGCCATTTATGTGCAATTTGAATATCTATGGACAAAAAAGCATGTTTCTCCTGATAGAAAAACAATGGGTTTCTTCTAGGAATCCGAAGTAGTATTACTGGAGATGTACAGCAATATTACTGTGTCTGTTGAATAATTAAGTACTTCTCTCTCAGCTAAATTATGTAAGAACAGATAAAAGAGGTAATCTAAAAGCTTACTTTGATTTCTAAGTCATGTTTGCACTACAGCTTCAACCACTCTCCCTTTTCATTCCCTTTTTTATTTTTAAACATTCGCTTGACCTGCATTTATCTTGTGCCATGCCTCTACACAAGCAGAAAGAATGGAAAGTAATTTTCCTAGAATTATCCCCTGAAAGAGATTATGCTGAGATATAGTATCTCTTGGCTTAAATTCCCTGAAGCTGTGGAAAACTAAGATCTTAGGTTCCCTCCTTTCTGGCACATAGTACAACCAGCCTGCAATTTTTCCAAAAGTCATCTCCAAAGCACATTCTCTCAAAAGAAAGTTAATCATTTTGGCAATGTTATGAACAAATAGACATATATTAAATTTCTCCTTCTGTCTGGTCCCTATGCCTACTGCATCTCATTGACATGGAGGTGACTTGATTAGGTTTCCAGAGTCAGTGGGAGAAGGTTAAAATCTCAGGCTGACCCTCTAGAAGTTTTCACAGATACACTGCCTTTCTCGTTCACTGTAGAGAAAAGCCTGTGTGAATTACCAGGTTAAGGGACAAGACTCTTAGATGTCTTTGTTTCACCTTGTGTTTGAACATCTTTATCTGTGTGGGCATCTCTAGCTCCAAACTGCTGTTGTAAGTAAAAGTGAGAACCCTGGGATGATTCTCAGATTACCCCCGGAGCACTGATGTTCCCTTCTTTCATTACTTTTCCTTATACTTTAGCTTATTTTGACTTTTAACTTTTGTAGTCCAAAAATGAATTATATCACAGAATTCAGGGTGGCAGAGGCTGAGGCTTCTCATCCTCTCTATATCATTCTGCTCAGTACCATTGGAACTTTCTTCCCTTTCATCACTGGATTTTTGAGAAAGAAAGCCTTTGACTACAATTCCAGGATGCATGTGCATGTAAACACCAACCAAATTCTGGCCTTTTCCTTTTCTTTATTTTCTGTTCCTAGTTTTCTGTTTGAGTTCATATTTCTGTTATTCAACTGCAGCAGCTAAATCACCAATCTTTATGGATCACTGTGTCTTATTTGAATACTCTGTACTCAGCTTGTAATTACTCTAAAATGAGTCACAAATTCAGAGAGTTGCATATCTTCTCGTAAGTCACCTTACTGTGAGAAATTTTTGTTCAATGCCTTTCTCATTCTGAGAGGTGAATTCTAAGAAGAATGTGTTATAAATTACTATTGATAATAAGAGTAAGAAAGCCTCCAGTGCTGACCTTCTGATACCCACATACTTTGGGGAAAAAGTTACTGACACAAAGTAAAGATAATTTAAAACTACTGAATATGCAGAATATTTTTTCTCCGTCTCTGAGGCATTAACTAAATATAAATCTATATTTTAGTTTGGTGATGAACTTTGTTGTCAGCTGAGTAGGCTGAAAGATCTTGAGGTTTCAAGAGTTAAAGTGTTAGATCTTATACCAAAGTGCTAGGATTCAAATAGCTGACTCAAAACATTTTTTTTTCCCACGAGTATGTTTTGTTTGTCTATTTTTTTTTGTATGATAACTCATTATTTTAAAGTTGACAGCCAAAGTAGTATAACTATATATATGTGAACAAACTTCCATAATTTCTTTAGAAAAATCACCTTTTGCATTTCAGTGATGTTGTTGTGATCAAATACCTTGCTGTCGTGTGACTTGATAACTGATTGTTTGCTATGAATTGTCGATGAAGTGCTTCTAGTACTCATCTTCTCATAGTGTATATTCACATGCAGTTTCAAACATTGTACATTTATAGAGCTGGATAAGCAGCCTTCATCCAAATACATTATTCAGCAAATGCAGCTATGGAATAATTTATCTTAAAACTGAATTCAAAAGGAATTAAACTAGCTCTGATCCACACAAGATGTGGTGATTTACTCAGCTGGGCAGCTGAGCTCCACCACAACTACACTCCCTCCTCAGAGAGAAAGGGGGAGAAAATAGAACGAAAAGACCTCAAAGGTCGAGAAAAGGACAGGGAGATCACTCAACAGTTATTGTCACAGGCAAAACAGACTCAGCATAGGGAGATTCATATAATTTATTAATTATCAAAAATAGTAGAGCAGTGAGCAGTGAGAACTAAAAGCAAACTAAAAGCTCTTCCACCTCCACCCCCCGAGGGGAGCAGGGGAATGGGGAATGGGGGCTGCAGTCAGTCCCTGACGCTTTGTCTCCGCCACTCCTTCATGGTCACTCTCTGCCCCTGCTCCACGTGGGGTCCCTCCCACAGGATGCCGTCCTTCCCGAACTGAGCCTGCGGGGGCTGCCCACAGGCAGCAGCTCTTCAAGAACTGCTCCCACATGGCTCTGTACCACGGGGTCCATCCCCCAGGAGCAAACTGCTCCAGCATGGATCCCCCACGGGTGGCAGCTCCCCCCAGACCCCCTGCTCCTGCGTGGGCTCCTCTCCACAGGATGCAGCTCCAGCCCGTGGCCTGCTCCTGCGGGGGCTCTCCATGGGCCGCAGCCTCCTCCAGGCCATATCCACCTGCTCCACTGGGGCTCCTCCGTGGGTTGCAGCGTGGAGATCTACTGTGCCCTGGGACCCATGGGTTGCAGGGGGACAGCCTGCTCCACCAGGGGCCTCTCCATGGGCTGCAGGGGAACTTGTGCTGCGTGCCTGGAGCACCTCCTGCCCTCCTTCCGCACTCACCTTGGGGGCTGCAGGGCTGCTTCTCACTCCTCACTCTCCCAGAGGCTGTTGTGTGGCAGTTCTAGTTTTCCCTTTCTTAACTCTGCTCTCCCAGAGGTGCAAGCAACATCACCTATTGGCTTGACTCTGGCCAGCAGCAGGTCCCTTATGGAGCCAGAGGAAACTGGCCCTTAACTAACATGGGGCAGCTTCTGGATTCTTCTCACAGAGGCCACTCCTGCAGTCCCCCACTACCAAAACCTTGCCATGTAAACCCAATGCACAAAGACTGGTAGGTTCTGTGAAAAAGCACCGTAAACAAAAGGAGTCAGATCTTAAGTTCATCTCAGTTTAGATCTCTTATATGCGGGGCTTCTGATCTACCATCTTAGTGTTCCATTGTCCTATGGTGATAAAAGCCTTTTGTCCATCACTCTAAAGCTGTTTGAAAACAGTACCTAGAATTTGCTATATAAGTGTTGGACATTTTATTGTTTATTTTCATTGTGCTCACCTGCATTTCATAGAAAAAGATTTGTTGTTAAGTATGTGCTTCAGCCCATGCCTGAAATGAAGTGTTGTTGCTATATATACAATTGATTTTCTTGTCTTTCAGCAAAGTCCCTAAAGAACTTTGAGAAGGAAACTTTTTTGACTATTTTCTGCATGTCAGTTAAATAAATAAATAAATATACCCCATACTATATAACAATAATATAGATATATATCAACTTGGATGTGCTGTATACTTTCATATCCCGCTTCTTGGGGATGAAAACACAAATAATAAAATCCATTTTTAAACTAAAAATATGAAATGCTTATGAAGTTTCTCTTCCATCGGCTCTTTTCTCTTTGTGAAGTTTTGAAAGTCCAAAGACATGAAAACTAAGACAAAAATATGGTAAATAGTGGAATAATGGTGCCTAAGAATAGCAGTGGTAAATTCCTGTTCCATGTGGCTCTCTGATGACTTTTGCTGTGCTCTGAAGACACCTGCCTTTGTGTGGAATTATTTGGGGGTAGAAAGGTCAGGGAGAAGAAAAGATCAGAAAAGAGTCTGATTGACTATACATCAGGAACATCTCACCAGGACATTTCAGTAGAAGACAGAAAGACTGAAGTAACTCAGATGATGAATTTTATCATAAAAAAGTTCAAGAGTATCACCTGAATATGGCAAAGTCTTCTAATAGCAAAAGCCCTTTAAACTAATAGAGAGAAGCTCAAGAATATACATTTCCTAGGAGCTGGGGATAGACAAAATTAGCCTCTGAACAATGTACTTATTTTATCTGCAAGTGTAACTAACAACCTGGAACAAAGAATGTTAAGTTGTGAAGGATTTTCTTCTGAGGTCTTCTAAGCTATACTAAAACTCAATGTGAGGATGCATTTTTGATACCATTGTTCCTTAATTAAATTCTGCTCTGAGTGATACACAGAATAGACTAATTTGTCATTATGGCCACATACAGTGATGGAAACTCCACTTACCACTCCAGCTCTCAGTCTCTGAGAAATAAGTTCTTGCTCCCCTGGCTCAACAACATGGATGTTAGTATATTATGTAGTTACATCACCAGCTGTGCACGTACTTAATTTCTTTTCCAATGAGCAACATCCATTTCTCTTAGCATTATCTATCTATCTATCTATCTATCTATCTATCTATCTACCTACCTACCTACCTACCTACTTCAGTGGAGTTATGAGCAGTTTTGCAGGAGAAGTTTATATGGGGTGAGAAAGTGAATATGATATAAAGGGTATGTGGGAGATTAAAGGACACACATACACACATACAAATAAATAAATAAATAAATAATCTGGTAATTCTGGAAAGAACCAACTTGATTATATTTCAGTTAATCCACAGAAGTTATTTCTTCTAATTCTGGATGAAAGGGAACTTGAGAAGCTGCAGACTTTTGGCCATGTCAGACAGGACAGTTGTCCATGAGCTTGCAAAGAAATGTGGGTGTAGAGTTGAGAAAAAAGCACTGTAGTTGGGATAAATAAAATTTGCTGAGGCTTAATACTGTAGGGTATATAAGAATATCCCATGTTGCTGATATTGTGTAATTATTCTTAATTAATACTGCTAAAATGATCTACAAGCAAAGTCTAACTTTCATTGTTATCTGTGAATGTAAAAAAACGAGAGAATTTTGAAAAACAGAAGGTCCCTTGAAAACCTTGAGCTGTCACAGGTCAGGCTAAAAAAAATTAGATAAAAAGTAGGAATTTTAAGTGAAATGTTGACTTCTGTGAAAACAAAATTCAAACAAACAAGAGAGGAATGTACCAAACTAGCATATCCCAGGGGAAGTCCTGAACTCCTGTTTATCTTTCAGACCAAAACTGAAAATGGTTTTAAAACCAAAGAATCTCCGAAATAAAAATTTGTGTTCTAGAAAAAGGATTTTATTTTATTTTATTTTATTTTATTTATTTATTTATATTTTTTTATTTATTTTGTTTGTTTTGTTTTGTTTTATTTTACTTATTTGTTTTGTTTTGTTTTGTTTTAATTATTTTATTTTATTTTATTTTCCCCTCATGAAATGCACCTATCATATATACAAACACAGGAGAGGAGAGGAAGTTGTGACACAGAACACCTCTGATCAAACCCATTTTTGTCAGTAATTTAGATTTCCTATTGCCTTTATCACCTGTTTAACTTCTAGAAAACAGCTTTGCTTTCCTTGCTGTACAGATAAGCCGTGTATCTGAGGTTCTGAGAGGCCCCAGCCTCCAGCACAAGCTCACATTGTTGCCAAGGGGCAGATTCATGTGGCAAGCTGGAGTTTCCTATCTCCTAGGCTCAAGTTTAATCCATTAAATTACAGCTGCTCTCCCTGCAAAACAGGTTCACAGAGCAAAACCCTACTGCTTAGCTTCATATGCCACTTAAATCAGTTGATTATTTCATAACACCATTCTTTGTTTGCCAGGTTCTCTGAGGAGGAAATGCAAAGAAGTATCTGTGTTGCTATGACCTTATTACAAAATCCATTCCTGATCTGTATTTTGCCTACTTTTAGCTCAGTGAAAACAGAGCATGTCAAATAGGAAACAGTCAAGTTATATCCTCAGAAATTCAGGCTTTCTGCACAGCATCACAGATTACCATTATAGATTCCTTCCTTCTGGATATAGCCAGAGATTTGGAAAACAAAGAATCAAATGTAAAATCGTGAGCATTCACTCTTTTTCCCTTCTATCACTTAAGTTGAAAACTCCCGTCATTCCTCATCTTTAAGAGTCAAATGTAAATAATATCTGTGTGGAGAAACCTCACCCACCAAGGATTAGACATGTACTGTCTCTAGCATTCAGCTGATTTAAGGTGTGCTGCTCTGCCCAAGACATATTGGTGCCATGGGTTTAGGGGCTATGCCTAGGGTTTGAAAATTTGGCCATTGCTTCTCAGAGAGGAAAGATGAACATGAGGTTAAGGCACTTTATTTTAGTGGATTTTTGTCACAGATTTCTCATGTTTCACTAGACCATACACAACCCTTTTTTAATGATTACCTGTATGCAAATTCCCATCTAGTGGTATCTTGGCAGTAGAAAAGCTTAGAAATCTTTGCCCTGAAATATTCTGTCTGTAAAAGGGGACCTTTGAACACAATCCTTAGGTTAATTTCAATAAAGGTAAGATACTCAGATCCTTGAGAGACAGAAAATATGTATTTTCAGGTTCCTTGATCTCCGGTTAATATTTCCTATATTTGCCTAGGGACATCAAGCCAGTGCCGTGTTACCCTTCCTTGATTTGTTTGGAAAATTAATTGAAGCATTATACTATCAGCACCCACTGGACATAAACTTTCAAAGGTGAAAGAAGAGATGGTGGTGGTGGGTGAATTACAGAAAAAGTTGATTTCTTTTTTATGAATGAGCCATTTATGAAAATATCAGGTTCCTTCTTTTACCTTGTTCTGGTGCATACCAGGCAGTAAACTTTTTTTTTTTTTTTTCTTGTACTTCTCATGTGGCATACATCCAGAGTTGCCATTTTATTACTGTTTCTTTTCTTTTATTCTTTTATTCTTTTTTTTTTTTTTTAACAATGTGACCGATACCTCAGTGAACACCAGTATAATAAGAATAGTTACTACTTACCAAATTCAACACACAGAAAAATAGACCAAGAAAAGTCCTGACACTAGAAAAAGAATGATTTTTGCCAAAACTTTACAGCAGACACTATATTGTGCCACTGTTACCAACAAAATCATATTTTCCTATATTCAAAAACATTACATTTGTGTTTGTGAATATATCACACAAGCTCAATTACTGTCACGTATTCTGTGCAAACAACTCTGTGCAAACTACTGGAGCCATGATAAATCACAGTAGCCAACAGCCTGTCAATAATCTGTGGCCAAACTATAAACTATATACCAGAGATGACAGTTATCTTACTGAATTAGAAAAGAAACACAGAAAAATCCTTGGAAAATGTCAGGTGGTCTAAAGTATTCAGTGAAAACTGTGATAAATGATTAATTTAATAAGTAATCTAATAAAGTAACTAATAAGGTAGTATTTTGAATAGCTAAAGAAGTGCCCCTCCTTTAGAAACTTTCACATCTGTAAATGAAAAAAAATGTGTGCCTACAAGCAGTTTTGTTGAGAGATACAGAGGATGAAGAAATGTGCAGATATAATTATAAAATGAATTAGTAATTAATTAGTAATAATCAGCTGATTATTTAAAATAGCATGACATAATTAAAATGTGTGTATGTACTTAAATGCTGAAAAAGCTGAATACAATTTGAGATGGCTCATTTATTGTGCAAAAGAAGGAGAGTAAACTTTTCCCTGAATGGGTTAACTTTTGAGACAGCCTGGCTCTGACTGAAGCCTCAATACCTGCATGTTCATAATACACTGGATTTAGTTTCCATGGACAGAGAGAGAGAGGACACTCTGCAATTGCTAGCTGTTTTCTTGTCCTTGCCCCAGATGAATTTTGAGGAAGAACGCTAAGGGACTGCCAATGACCTAACTCATAGGTCAAGTTGGAGAAAGCATTTTTAAGTGCCAGCTCAGGACTGGCAAGTGCTTCAGTTGCTTGCTGAACAATAGAGGAGATCTGGCTTTAGTACACACTTAAAAGAAGCCCTTCACAGAACACCCAGTGCAGCGCTGAATTAAACTTGGCTGCCCCTTAGAAAAATACCTGCAGAATAACTTCTATCACACAGCTTTCTACCAGATCAGATATTCCCTGTTGTCTTTCAGCCAACACAGAACTGACATAAAGCCTGTATTGGATACTAATTTGACAAAAGCCATCGAGTATGTGTTTCTGATCTGAAGCAAGCAGTGGCGTCATCTGCTCTGGCAGTTCACAGTTCTAGCATTAATCGTTATGGATCCACAGTGTCAAGCTAATGCAGACAACATAAACAAAGAAATACACTAAATTTGGCTATATAACACTGTACATATTTCCAAGGAATCAGAAATACTGGACAAGGTACTATTGTTACCTTTTTTTTTTTTTTTTGGCCACCAGACCAATATGCATGTTCTGCTGAACAACATTTAATAGGTGTGGTGATCTATTTTTAACAGTAGAGTAGAGCTTTTCGTTCTGACTGAGTGTACTGAAAAGGGAACAGAAGGGTCACAGATGTCATTTTGTAGTGAAAAGATGCAGAAGTGTATTGTAAGAGCTGTCTAGCTTGCATTAATTTTCTTATCCTGTTGTTATACAGTTTGCTAATTCAATATGAAAGCTACTTACATGATAATGCTCTGAAATTGTGTTATCAAACTGAGCCACTATCATGGCAATAAGAACAAAATAGAAATGACATAAAATCTATTATAAGTCTGCCTTGACCCGATTAAAAGCCAAGCAGCTCAGCCCTGAGGGTAGTCCAAAAAATCACACACACCTCATTGTTCATCATGGGTCATGTCAAGGTCTTAGACTAAGATTTTATTACAGAGCATTACTAAGAAACAATGAAAAACAACAACAAAAAAAAGACTTTGGAGGCTCAGTACCTGCTGTTCTAACTAAAATAGATTTTTATTTTTTTTTTTTTTTTTCTTTTCACCCCCTCTGCGAAGTATTGCTGGTATAAACAAAGTGGAGAGTACCTTACATTGACACCCCTAAGGGATACATTCTTATAAAGCAGGGTATTCGTGTCCACTCTGCAAAGCTCTTTGCTCACTTCTTTCCTTTTGTGCATGTTTATGTATGTAAGTACCTGAAATAAAGTGAGAGTTGTGTTGCAGCCTTGCATGACGTCAAGGATATGTTTTGCATGACGTAAGGGATATCTGAGTATACCAAACATGCTGACATTGTTTGGGATGGATAAATCTGGATGAGATGTGGTCTCGTTCATACTGTCTATTGACTGATTGTCTACTATGATTGGAGAAAACTATTTCTAGAATCTCATGCTAGTGTTAACTCAGAAAGTTCACTGCAAAAAAGGAGACTGGAATTGTAGGAGTGTAATGTGGATAATGACCCAAGAACAACGCAGGGAGTTAAATTACTTGATAATGTGTAAGTATGTAATACACAGTACATAGTTTGGAATGCTATCACATAACAAGTGAAGGAAGAGCTTTCATTGACACACTCACTGTCAGGGGTACTGGTCTGCTAATGTATCAAGAAGGAACATAAGAATATGAGTCCACCCACTTCGTCCCCCTGGAGAGCTCTTTCATTCTACTCAGATCTGTGGTTTCTTATGGAGAACTGCACCTTTCAGCTTGTTCCTCCCCAGTGCAACAAGAATGTCTGATATCCAAAATCTGTCCAAGATGATTATATTGGGAAAGTATTTATATTTGAGCTAAGTAGTTTCAAAATGTCTTTCCATCAAGATCTCTTCTAGCTTCTGATGTTTCTTCCTTATCCAATTTCATTTACTGGTTGCCTGTCTTTTTCACCTGGTTGGAGATAAACCTCTCTTCTCCTCCCAGAAATCTCAACAGTGTTGAGAGGCAGGCAGCATGCCACTAAATCTGCTGTTCGTCCTGACTTCTGGTTTTAATGTCCATGAATTTGGATTCATTACTGATAAATAATTTTTCAAAAGAAACTTCGGGTGGGATTTGGCTCAGATAAAGACACACACATTTAGGTGTCAAGAAGTGAGTTACAGTGATCTAGACAATAAATTAAATGAACCTTAGAAAGTGATTCTGTTCACTGCAAATTGACTCTTAGTCTCTGGTTAACTTAACATGGAGTATATTTTGATCTCTACTTATTGTAAAAGGGATATTGAAACCTACCCCACATGTAAATATCTAAACAAGTCTTAATCAGGACCTTAAACTTGTCTGCCAATAAAAACACTAATTTACATTTTCCTCTAGTTTGTGTTGAAGTAACATCCTGCCTGAAAAAAAAAATAGTTTCATAAATATTTTTGCCAAGAATATTTTGGAATAAAAACTGTTCTTGAAATTATATTGAAAAGAGAAGACAAGGAAAGACAAGGAAAGCAAGTACAACTAAATATATTTTCCTCCTTAGTCAACCAACATCACCTAAAAACATCAGTAACATGATATATTTTCATCTGGCATTCTATATATATTATTGAGATATTTTTTTTTTGTGTGTGTGTTTTAAAAGTGGCCTATTTCCCATGTTCATGAGCAAAACAACAATAATCAACATGGTCAGAGTTAAACTCAGAATACATGACTGTATTCAATCCATTGTGATGATAGCAAAGCAAACCTTTACTTGGAATTAAGTGCAGACATGAACCAAATTTTGATTCATGAAATTTTATTTCCTTCCTAAAGTGAAATGCAGAACAAGAAGATGAATGCAGAATTCCACGATAGCTGTATAATACCTGCCTAGCACTTTAAATTACTTGGGAAAAAAAAAAAAAAAGGGGGGGGGGGATATTTTGTAGCCATGTTTTGTATCCATACTCTTTTTATTCTTATCATTGTGACAAAAAAGCTTATCTCAAACAACTGATAAAAGTCTTTCCTGGTTATTTGCATATGTCCTTTGCCTACAAGAAGGTAGGCACATGAGCAACTGAGCCCTGTTACAGTGCAGCATAACTGGGAAAGAAATTCAGAATGTAATGGGGAAAGCTGAAGGAAGCTTTGAGAGGGGGGGAGAGAGGTAAAACAAACTAAAAAATCTATGCTAATTCAGTCAGATTTGGGGCTTTTCGTTTTTACTACTCTTGTTTTCCTTTTAAACATGTTTCTAATTTTCAACCATAGGGACTGGTGGAATCACCATTTTGGTTCCCACTTAAAACTTGTAGGAAGCAGTTTTGTCTTCCATCTCAAAGTAGAAGACATCTCCAATTGAATCGTGTGATAGACAGGGAAGAAGTGTTTCTCTCTACCCTTTAGATCCTAAGAGATAATAAGGTAGAAACATAGGACTGTTAATAAATTCATAAGTTAGGGTCTTAATCCTTACATTTCAGACTGTATTATACTCCTTATAAACTAACTAAGCTCCATTTTAAAACCAGCTAATTTTATTTTTCTCTTTAATACAGTGATTGGAAAGTTGTTCAAAAACTTCAGTCCTCCTTAAGCTATCTAATTTTTAACCTATTTAAGGTTAAACCTAAAATTAGTAGCTATATTATGTTGATTTGTCTTTATATCAATTTTTCATCCCATATAGCTGTGGTTTATCAAACATTATAGCTCCAAATTGCTTTTCATTTACTAAATTAAGCAAAACAACCTTTTTAGTCATATTCAACAGGATTCCTCACCTAGGCCTATGCTTATCTCTTTTTGCCTTTTTTATTTTTTATTTTTTATTATCTGGTAGATGATGATCAGGATCTTACCAATGAGACCAAAAGTTGTGATAAATACTTTGTTCGATTTGTCTTCAAATATATCTGCCTTTTCCTAACTTTCTTGCGCTGGCAATCTATAAACTTTCACTGACTGGTTGGTATGACCACTTTTTTCTCCTTTTCAGTTGGAGAATAGATCGAAAAATAAACAAACAAAAGAAACCATCATTTCTCATTAACTGCTTGCCCTTGAACGTTGCACTAACAACTTTTGCCATTGTTATCAATCTATTCCTCAATTGTGACCTAGACAGTGAGAAATAGTGCACTTTCAGCAAGCTTGCTGATGACACAAAACTGGTAGGTGTGTCTGATATGCCAGAAAGTCATGCTCTCTGAGGGAGAGAGGGACCTCATCCAGAGGGACCTCGACAGGCTGGAGAAATGATCTGAAAGAAACCTCATGGACCTCAACAGAGGGAAATGACAAAACTTGCCCCTTAGAGAGGAATAGTCCCAAACATAGGGCCAGGGCAGCTTATAGAGAGCAGCTTAGCAGAAAAAGACCTGGGGATCCTGTTGGATATGAAGTCGGACATGAGCCAGCAATGTGCACTTGCCACAAAGAAGGTCATCATCTTTCTGGGCTACACCAGGCAAAACATTGCCAGCAGGTCAAGAGACATATCCTCTCTCTCAGAAGTGGAGAGTCATATCTGGAATGCTGTGTCCTTTTACAGGCTTCCCTGTACAAGTGAGATATGGGCACTGGAACGAGTCCACAGAATGGTGACGAAAATTCTTAAGGATTGGAACATCTTTCATATGAAGAGAAGCTGAGAGAGTTGAGACTGTTCAGCCTGGAGAAGAGGAGGCTCAGGGACGAGCTTATGAATGTGTACAAATACCTACTGGGGAGGAGTAAAGAAGATGGCACCAGACTCTTCTCAGTAGTGTGAGTGATAGGACATGAAACATTGACCATAAGGTACGGGAAATTTAAGCATAAGAAAACATTATTTTTTGTCAGGGATTACCAGAGAGGTTCTTGGATCTCCATCTCTGGAGATAAGCAAAACCTGACTGGATAATGCTCTGACAATGCTCAATGTTCTAGCTTACTCAAGTTTAAGCAGTAGATTGAACCAAATGGTCTCCAGAGGTGTCTTCAACCACAATCACACCATGACTCTGTGATCACCCAGTTGATCACCCCTCCTAGTTGACATCTTCTGCTCAATTGACAATGTTTTTCAAATTGTTTCATTATTAAAGACTCACAAGAAAATCAATTGTGTCACAGACACTAAAGAAAATGTTTAAGAATGTCAGTTACAACTTAACTGTTTCATCCCAATAAACACACAATTAATAGAAATAATGGCAAATGTACTGTCAAAAAATCTTGTACTGTCTAGAAATATTAAGATATTCATAGTCAATAACAATCCACTCCAAGGATGATCACATTATCAGTAAGGTTATGTCTTGTTTGGACTTGTGATGTGACAAAATCGTTGTGAAGCAAAAATCACTGGACTTTTAGAGCTCTTTTACTCTGGTCAAAACTAATTTTGGATAAAATAAAATATTAATAGATAGGACTGAAAATTTGGAGTCTTCTTAAGTCTATAAAAGAAAAGGAAAAAAGGAAAAGGAAAAATTGAAAAAAAAAAGGAAAAGGAAAGGAAAGGAAAAGGAAAAGGAAAAGGAAAAGGAAAAGGAAAAGGAAAAGGAAAAGGAAAAGGAAAAGGAAAAGGAAAAGGAAAAAAAGGAAAAGGAACAGGGAAAGGGAAAGGGAAAGGGAAAGGGAAAGGGAAAGGGAAAGGGAAAGGGAAAGGAAAAGGAAAAGGAAAAGGAAAAGGAAAAGGAAAAGGAAAAGGAAAAGGAAAAGGAAAAGGAAAAGGAAAAGGAAAAGGAAAAGGAAAAGGAAAAGGAAAAGGGAAAGAAAAGGAAAAGGGAAAGAAAAGGAGAAGGAGAAGGAGAAGGAGAAGGAGAAGGAGAAGGAGAAGGAGAAGGAGAAGGAGAAGGAAAAGGAAAAGGAAAAGGAAAAGGAAAAGGAAAAGGAAAAGGAAAAGGAAAAGGAAAAAAGGAAAAGGAACAGGGAAAGGGAAAGGGAAAGGGAAAGGGAAAGGGAAAGGGAAAGGGAAAGGGAAAGGGAAAGGGAAAGGGAAAGGGAAAGGGAAAGGGAAAGGGAAAAGGAAAGGGAAAAGGAAAAGGAAAAGGAAAAGGAAAGGAAAGGAAAAGGAAAAGGAAAAGGAAAAGGAAAAGGAAAAGGAAAAGGAAAAGGAAAAGGAAAAGGAAAAGAAAAGGAAAAGGAAAAAAGGAGAAGGAACAGGGAAAGGGAAAGGGAAAGGGAAAGGGAAAGGGAAAGGGAAAGGGAAAGGGAAAGGGAAAGGGAAAGGGAAAGGGAAAGGGAAAGGGAAAGGGAGAGGGAAAGAAAAGGAAAAGGAAAAAAGGAAAAGGAACAGGGAAAGGGAAAGGGAAAGGGAAAGGGAAAGGGAAAGGGAAAGGGAAAGGGAAAGGAAAAGGAAAAGGAAAAGGAAAAGGAAAAGGAAAAGGAAAAGGAAAAGGAAAAGGAAAAGGAAAAGGAAATATTTTGATGTTTATGGTCTTGGGGTTAGCCCTTTTTTCTCCAAGTAGTAGTCATAGTTTTTCAGTTGAGTGAGAATATGGTGATCTTCATCTGCTCTTCTACTGCCTCCTCCCCAGCCACCAATATATCTATACTTATCTGTATTTACCTAGGTTAAATTGCAGCCAACTGATCCTCAACCAAATCCAAAGTTTACCTAGACTTTAATCAACTGCACCAGCGAAGTCAGATACAAGTTTAGTGTGCACCAGTATGATTCATTTGTGCATGCATCAGAGCAGTTGTGATGCCATCCATCCACCTCCTTTCAAGATGAACTAATCCCTTATAAAACTATCTACAAATGCTCTTTATTTATTAGAATTCTAAATCTGACAGATTCTGACAGTCTGACAGCCTCTTGTGTAAAACTCAGCTGGAGATTGCTTTACTTCCATATTTTGTTGTCAGTTCATTCATTATTTTTGAAATGTCAACATTGACTTTTAACTGACTGACTTAAAGAGATGATAATCAAGCTAAAATAATTAAAGGTGATAGTATAGCCCAACTGTTATTATACAATATTTTCTTAGTAAAGATTGAAAGCTTTTTATTCTGTAGTTTCTCCTTCAGGTAGTCCAGATTGTCAGAAGTATCTCATTATAAGCAGTAGTACAAAATTTTGAATATTGTTGTCAGACAAAAATGCTAGCACAAATGATATCATTAGAATGGAGGTTTTAATACAAAAATGAAAACGAAAGCAGGTCTTCCTGGATGGTAACATAGTCATTATGTTACCATCCAGGAAGACCTGCTTTCGTTTTCAAATGTTTGAGCAAAATTCCAGTACTTGTGTTCTTGAATGAAGAGATAGGAATGTGAGGCGTCAAAAGATAACTATAATAAAACTTATTTTAAGCAGTAAAATAGAAATTCACACTTGTATACTTTTTCTGTTTGTAATGAGCTTTGATAGCACAACTTTTTCTCTCTCTCTCTTCCCCCCCAATAATCCAGTGCCTATAATCAATCATAAAACCTATGCAAAAGGAGTGTCAAATTCAGACCTGTAAAATGCATGGTACTTTTGCATAGGCTTAAAGAGCAGGTGTCTATGGGTCTGTGAAGCATGGGGATCTCCAGGGTAAGGTAACACCTATTCAAGGGGTTTGGGATCATAGATTTAAACATAAAAAGCTACAAGCCACCTTCTTTCAAAGGATATGACCAAGACTCTATTTGTGTCTGAACATCTCTCTTTATTCATGAGGATTATTAAATAGGACTACTTAATTGCTACAGCCCACTGCCACAAAGGTTTAAAATATGGTTTGAGAAAGAGTAAAATGTGCAATTAGTTCTGACAATGCTTCAAAGCTGTAACATTGCAGAACATAGCTATCTAGTCATGTCCACTTACTCCTGTTGGAACATAATTAAGTCTTGTGTGCTCTCTTACTTCTAGAGAAATGTCTTTCATTTTTTCCTCTTGTCCTCTGTCATTGATGCATTGATTTACCAATGCAAAGGGGATTCAAATCACCTGGGCATTTATTAATGCTGTGTAAATAGAAATTTGAGCTGTTTTTTGAATGCATTTTCCAACCTTGTTTACTGTGATTATGCTAGTTTTCTGTCGAAAATGTTTTTATTGGCAAGAAGATCTGCAGAAAACTCAAGCTCTGTAAATAACAATGGTAACAAGTTTTCCTGAGAGAATTAACTCTGGGAATTCTGCCCTGACCATAATGAAAACTTAATATTCATACTTGCATAGTACATTTTGCTGAACAATTGTGAATTTTTGCAAGAGGAACGTGGTGTTTTGATGTTCACAGTTCTCTGAAGTATGGTTTGTGAGTCACAGTTCTCCTGGAAAAATAAAATATTTGCAAGGAAATTTTTCCCTTTAAAAAATCATTCTAGTTTATAGTCGGCATCAACTGTAGTAGTCAGTTAATATGTCTTAGAAAAAAAAAAAAAAAAAAAAAAAGAGGTTAAATTTATCTGGCATTGTGCTTTTATCTATGAAAATATATTTAAGAGAGGAAAAAGGATATACACTGAACACTCTTAGATGAAACATGTAAAGATGCTCCATGTATTTAAGCACAATTCTGCATGCTTCTAAGTAGTTAACTCTCACTCTAAATGTTGAAAAAGGATGACATTATAATGAAGAGGTGTCAAATTACCCAACAGAAACATTTAAGTCAGAAGTGGTCAAAAGGGAGCATTTCCAGGTTACAGCTCAACTTCTCACTCTTTCCTAGTAAGTTGTATTTAAGATGCCTCTGCACCTATGTGAGTAAATGATGTGCATCTTGTAGCTCTTCTAAGTATCTTCCTTTCCTTCCTGGAATTTCTTCAAAGCTACACAGGTCAAAGACAAGTTCAGAATTGGAGAACTGAAAACCCTGTTTACAAGTACACTGTTAGCCTAAGAGTTGCAATGTTCTGTAATGCCCAGAAAGTCTAAAAAACCTCAAGATTAGAGGTTGGTTTTAGTTTACATTTTAATGAAAGTGAAGAAAATTCTGTATATAAAGTGGTAGCATTACTTCTAATCCATTTCAGTCAAGGTTTTATAGAAACTTTCTGTAGAAGGCTTCCCCTTCCCCTTCCCCTTCCCCTTCCCCTTCCCCTTCCCCTTCCCCTTCCCCTTCCCTTCCCCTTCCCCTTCCCCTTCCCCTTCCCTTCCCTTCCCTTCCCTTCCCTTCCCTTCCCTTCCCTTCCCTTCCCTTCCCTTCCCTTCCCTTCCCTTCCCTTCCCTTCCCTTCCCTTCCCTTCCCTTCCCTTCCCTTCCCTTCCCTTCCCTTCCCTTCCCTTCCCTTCCCTTCCCTTCCCTTCCCTTCCCTTCCCTTCCCTTCCCTTCCCTCCCCTCCCCTCCCCTCCCCTCCCCTCCCCTCCCCTCCCCTCCCCTCCCCTCCCCTCCCCTTCCCTCCCCTCCCCCCTCCCCTCCCCTCCCCCCCCCCCCCTCCCCCCCCCCCCCCCTCCCCCCCTCCCCCTCCCCTCCCCCTCCCCTCCCTCCCCTCCCCTCCCCTCCCCTCCCCTCCCCTTCCCTTCCCTTCCCTTCCCTTCCCTTCCCTTCCCTTCCCTTCCCTTCCCTTCCCTTCCCTTCCCTTCCCTTCCCTTCCCTTCCCTTCCCTTCCCTTCCCTTCCCTTCCCTTCCCTTCCCTTCCCTTCCCTTCCCTTCCCTTCCCTTCCCTTCCCTTCCCTTCCCTTCCCTTCCCTTCCCTTCCCTTCCCTTCCCTCCTTCTTCCCTTCCCTTCCCTTCCCTTCCCTTCCCTTCCCTTCCCTTCCCTTCCCTTCCCTTCCCTTCCCTTCCCTTCCCTTCCCTTCCCTTCCCTTCCCTTCCCTTCCCTTCCCTTCCCTTCCCTTCCCTTCCCTTCCCTTCCCTTCCCTTCCCTTCCCTTCCCTTCCCCTTCCCTCCCCTCTCATCCCCTCCCCTCCCCTCCCCTCCCCTCCCCTCCCTTCTCGTCCCCTGCCCTTCCCTGCCCTCCCCCCCCTCCCCTCTCCTCCCCTCCACTCCCCTTCCCTTCCCTTCCCTTCCCTTCCCTTCCCTTCCCTTCCCTTCCCTTCCCTTCCCTTCCCTCCCCCCTTCCCTTCCCTTCCCTTCCCTTCCCTTCCCTTCCCTTCCCTTCCCTTCCCTTCCCTTCCCTTCCCTTCCCTTCCCTTCCCTTCCCTTCCCTTCCCTTCCCTTCCCTTCCCTTCCCTTCCCTTCCCTTCCCTTCCCTCCTTCTTCCCTTCCCTTCCCTTCCCTTCCCTTCCCTTCCCTTCCCTTCCCTTCCCTTCCCTTCCCTTCCCTTCCCTTCCCTTCCCTTCCCTTCCCTTCCCTTCCCTTCCCTTCCCTTCCCTTCCCTTCCCTTCCCTTCCCTTCCCTTCCCTTCCCTTCCCTTCCCTCCTTCTTCCCTTCCCTTCCCTTCCCTTCCCTTCCCTTCCCTTCCCTTCCCTTCCCTTCCCTTCCCTTCCCTTCCCTTCCCTCCCTTCCCTTCCCTTCCCTTCCCTTCCCTTCCCTTCCCTTCCCTTCCCTTCCCTTCCCTTCCCTTCCCTTCCCTTCCCTTCCCTTCCCTTCCCCTGCCCTTCCCTTCCCTCCTTCTTCCCTTCCCTCCTTCTTCCCTTCCCTTCCCTCCTTCTTCCCTTCCCTTCCCTTCCCTTCCCTTCCCTTCCCTTCCCTTCCCTTCCCTTCCCTTCCCTTCCCTTCCCTTCCCTTCCCTTCCCTTCCCTTCCCTTCCCTTCCCTTCCCTTCCCTTCCCTTCCCCAAAATGCAGAGGAATTTAAGATATGAGGACTCAAGTTGCACCAGGGGAGGTTCAGGTTGAAAATTGGGAGAAATTTCTTCTTAGAAAGAGTAGTTAGTCATTGGAATAGGTTGCCCAGGGAGGTGGTGGAGTCACTGTCCCTGGGGATATTTAATGAAAGGCAGGAATCGGTAATTAGTGACATGATTTTGTGGGTGATACTGGTGGCAGGGAGACAGTTGGACTAGATGATCTTGGAGGTGTTTTCTAACCTTAATGATTCTATCATTTTTATATGATTTTTACTCCAATTTTATGTTTTGCAGGTGAAACCATCCTGTAGTAATGTGTGGTAATAGAAATGTCATTTACCAAAGATAAATATGAAGAATGATAAAAATATGATATAAATATGACAGAATCTCAGTTAGCTCAACCCACAGTTCCTGAGAGTTAACCTTTTATGAAAGAACATCATTAACTGTATTGGTCAAAGACCATTAATCATGCTGAGTTATTTTTGGTAAAGCTTGGCATCTGTGTACATATAATCCTCAAGCTGGTCATTAAGAACAGTCATTTATTCAAGAGACAACACAACATAATGTAAATATTTGGCTCCAACATTGCTTTTATATTAAAGTATTATCATTAAATTGAAAATCGACCATTTTCATCTGAAAGGGTACTTTAACAACCGTGTTAGTCATTTCTCGTAAAGCATCTGTTTGCCAATTCACTTCATTTACAAGCAAATAGTATAGAAGTCGTGCTATACGACAGTATAAAAATAATTTTCTCTTAGGTTTTCAGAAAAGAGCTCTTTTGTTCTATAGTAGCATTCCTTAATGCTTCATTTCCGAAGATCTTGAGAGCTATGGGCTCTCATTCAAGAGTGGAAATAACTACACCTTCTGGGACCCCATCTTATGTTAGTAGATGCCTACGCAAACAGAATGATCATTCAAAGACCTCCATAATTTATTTCTTTTTCAGTATTGCACATGCAACTCTGCAATCATGGTTTCATTTAAAATGTCACCACAGAACTCTAAATTTTCATACAAAAAACTCTGCAAATTTAGGAAGATTTCAAAATTTTTTTTCTTATTATGTATTTTATTTGAAAGTACAGCAGTTGACAATTTTTCTTGAGAATTTGGGAAGCAATGGTATGTTGTTGTATGTGCCTGAGAATGTTTCACTGTATTTCCAAAGTCTAGGGACAACATTCACAAATCTTAAAATATTTGCTTTACCTCTCTTCTTTTGTGTGTTTGTTTATGTTAGCAGATAAATTTAGCATTTTAATAGGAAAAAAAAAAAAAAAAAGTTGCCTGATATACTCTTAAGACCCAATGTCAGTGCCCAAACCAAACCCAAACTCTTTTAGTTTCAACATAGTCCTGTCTCTAGGAACTGGAGAGGAACACTAAAGAAACTAGGAGTCTGCTGAATAAGAAGCACTGATATCTTGACTACAAATCACTTATCCTTTCATTTTATGAGACACTTCTTTTGTACCAGAAGTGTACTAACTGAATCATATTTCCCTTCTAGATGAGTAGTCCCATAATATTGCTCTGAAAGGTTAGGTTGTGTGTCACGAATCCTAACTTTTTTGTTGGGAATACAATGCAGAACAGTACCTCATCTCTAAAATGTATTATTGCTATATATAACATTTCAAGGATTAGCAGTCCTTTGGAATGGGATCTTGGTCAGGACTAAGAATACCATCTTCACAATCAAAACATTTACTTGTTTAGAAACCCTACTTACCTCTGCCAGCTAACTCTACACTTGTGATATATATTCAAATAAGTACTAGTGGTGTAATGGCTTTTATTATTACGGGTGTTTTTGTTGTTGTTTTGTTTGTTTGTTCATTAGTTTTACTTTGTTTTATTTTTCTGAACTAATCTGAAGAACAGTAAAGTGGTCTTGGTTTTCAAAAGTTGTAAAGGAAACTTTTAAATGAAAAACCTCTCTGTCTGGGAATAATTTGGGAGTGTTTAAACATCAAGGTTTAGTTTCATTGCTTCAGATCTTTTTATACTTACATAGTGCAATTCCACTTTTCAAAAAGTCCATATTTTAAGAGTTAACAGAAAACTGTAAAACCACTTTTTCCTATGGCATGCTTCTCCATTAATTTATACTGTGTTAAGCTATTGTCTTCTGAACACTTAGGTATATAAAGATGCTGAAACTGATTATCATTTTTTTTAATGTATTCCAGTTTCATATATGCTTTAGGTAGGCACCCAGAACTCCCTAACCTACTAGGTAGTGGCAGGTCCAATCATAGAACTTAGAGAGAAAAAAGACAGTCATTGAGTCCTCCCACATTCCCAGGTAAGATACCTTAAAAGCCAAGAAGAGCTTAGTATTGGAGTATGGGGCTATGTCAAGACATAATTCACCCTTATTGACTGAGCTCTGATGAGCTTGGTGTTTTCAAATACTGATTTGTGTTCACTGATAATTAGTAGGCAATAATCAATTTTATGAATTCGTTGCACATAAGTCATTGAGCAGTCAATGAAAATAAATAATTTTACTCAGGAATACTACTATTGAAGTGGGTAGCAGAGGTGGAGTTGGTTGGGACTGCCTTCAAACCATCACTGTTCCCAGGAAAGGTACTGCTTTCTTATTACCAATTTCCCTTGGCAACTAGCATGCAATGAAGACTTCGATATATTCCTGAAAGAAGTTATTATAAGCCAAATTACAGAAGGATAAAATGCCTTGACAGGTATCTACTTTTATGAAGTTTTTAGACCTAAATCTGCAGTGAAGCAAAGAGAACATGCTCTCCTTTCTAACACTGTCAACCTTCACTATCACAAGCACCCAAAATTAATAATTATTTAACCACTGAATAATTATGACAGATGATTAATTGATCACAATGAGCTAGTTCTCATGGTGCTATTAATCAGTATGTCATCATGCAGAAAGAGAAGGTAAGTAATCTATATCTGTTACAAACCATGTGTGGGACACATTACTCAGTCAGCATGAAAAGGTCATTGTGCAGCTGAAAGCAAGATGAGCAGACTTAGCTAGATTGATGAGAGAGTGTTATTTTGTGTATTTATTATCAGGGGAAAAATACCATTCTGTCTGTACAAACACTGTAAATAACTGGTTTACCAAAACAAAATGCTAGGAAAAGAGCGGGTTGCTGAACTGTCAACAATACTTTAGTCTCCTATTGTTCAAAGATTATCAGATGTATTATGAGGTAAAGGAAGATGTTTTCCACTCTCATATCTCTGGATTTTCTTGTTATAGGAATATTTTGCGGCTGTGGCCTCTGGACTTGACAGGCCTTCTCCCATCATTACTATGCAACTCATTAAACACTGCTCATTACCCTTTGCTGTAGGGAGAAGTCTGTTTGGTAAAGGAGTTCAGGAAATGAAATGTATTGAGAAGGAAAGATTAAAACCAATTCTCCTTGCTCCACAAGTTGCTGAAGTTGTGTGCCAATGGGAGAAAGCATGGAGGGCATGGACTGTAGGACAGCTTCGTCTCCTCACTTTTTCAGACTTTGGTATGTTATTGCACAGCAACTCTGGGGTTTGTCTACAGAGTTGACTGCAGGCAGATGTGAGCTCTCGCTGCCTGTGTTTCAAGATAACCAGCAGCTATTGTGTTCTTACATGGCAATTAACAATAACCTTGAACCAGGAGATTATGAGTATAAAGAATCTTTAAGAGATATTAGAGCAGGGATAAAAAAGGCTTTATATCTCTCAGACGCTGACAGCTGTAATGCTTTTTACCTGGTAGTGATCTCAGGAGACAGGCACAGTATATATCATTATCTGTGTGTGCGCTGTGTTGCCAAACTTGGTGACGGTATGGGGACCAGCAATACTTTGTGCAACAGAGACATAAGGCTCAGAAAGATGTTTGTAGGGGAAATTTCTGGTGAGTATGTATACCACTGCCTCCAAGGTAAAAACCGTCTTTGTTTCCAGGCTTCTCTCACCAAGGACAAGTAGTTAAGTTTGGGGAATCCATTACTAGTTATGTTTTCAGCCATGCTTATTTAAGAGTCCATTTCTCCCTGCAGATGGATCTAGCTTAGCTACATAGATACTTTACAGATGTCTTAGTAGACCACTGTGCTCGGGCTAATATATCTTGCTGAGAGAGAGAGTTTATTAGCTCAAACACAGCATCACACAATTGCAGGTGTAGTTTCTAGATCTGGCTGCTACCCAGCTGGCTTAGGACAATAGCAGAAAGAGTCTGTCCACAATGGATTTGCAAAACTCTCTTAATTACTCTATAAAATTATTTTAATGTCTTTTTATGTTTTAATAAGACATTGTGTAAAATTATGTGCAATACTTAGTTATTATGGATTGTAGAAAAACCTACGTAAAGGTCTCCAGGTGTGATATTCTCTACAGGTTACAAGGCGAATTAGGTTGCTGTAGCAAATATGGAAAAACGAAAAAAGCAATAAGAAAACACAGACCCAGTTGTTGAGCCTCGACCAAATAGCTCAACCCTGCAATTAATTCAAAGATATTATATATTCTTCTCTTTCCACTCTTCAGTGGAAATAATTTAGCTATTAGATTTAAAAAAATAATAATTAAAAAAAAAATAAGCATCATAATTACTCTGTTGATTATTTCATTTGATCTTCAGATCAGTAGACCATGCTACTTGTAGATATATATGTAGTTTATCCATTTATTTACTATTTCAAAAATATTTCAACCAATTCAACAGACAAAACTTAGAGTCTTTCCTAATGGAAAATGACAATTTCACAGATATTTTCTTTCTACAGAAAATGCTTATTATATAGAGGCTGCAGTTTTCACTGATGGAAAATTTCCAGGCAGCTCTGTTATTTGGTTATTCACTTCTATTAGCCAGTTTGTTTACTGGGCATTTAAAAAATATGTAGATAGAAATTTATAAACATAATACTATAACAATTTTCATTTTTCTTTCAGTATAAGAAGTTTTTTACTTATCAGCTACTATCCAGTTGAATAACCCTTAAACAAAGATTCATATGCTTGTTCTTAGTCATTGTTCTTTGTTCTGACCTTCCCTCATGACTGGAGTCACACAGAAGTGTCATGTAGTTTTCAGAAATTTCAGATTAAGAAAATGCAGCCACTTGTCTCATGAAGTTCACATATCTGACTCAGGCCAGAAATATGTAAGTAAGCTATGAGTCCTTAGCATAAAAATGTTAATCATAATAGTGAAAATATAAAATGCAATCAAAATTGCAAAATACAGAAGAGGATGGGAAAAAAAGCCTTTTGAAGTCTAAAGGAGAAACGAGTGGTGAAGAACGCAAAGAGATGACCAGAAACTTGTAAGCTCTGGCCTGGTTAGTAAATGATAAGAGATCCATAGTAATCTTGTGGTGGTTTCACACTGATAGGTAGTTCAGGTCCACCTCCTCCAGGCCACATCCACCTGCTCCACCGGGGGCTCCTGCACGGGCTGCAGCATGGAGATCTGCTCCATGTGGGACCCATGGGCTGCAGGGGGACAGCCTGCTCCACCAGGGGCCTCTCCACGGGCCGCAGGGGAACTTGTGCTGCATGCCTGGAGCACCTCCTTCTGCACTCACCTTGGGGGCCGCAGGGCTGCTGCTCTCCCATTTCTCACCCCTCCCCCAGCTGCTGTAGCACAGCAGGATTTTTCCTTCCTTAAATCTGCTCTCCCAGAGGCCCAACCAGTATAGCTTGTGGCTCTGCTCTGGCCAGCAGCAAGTCCCTTTTGGAGCCATCTGGAGCTGGCTCTGATCTGACATGGGGCAGCTGCTGGGCTCTGCTCAGAGGCCACCCCTTCAGCCCCCCCACTACCAAATCCTTATCATATAAACCTAACACAAATCCATGGGACCAAAAAAACAGAGAGAAAGAACGAAGGATAAGGACCGAGTAGATGGTCTGAGGTTTGATGTCAGGGATCTTCACCAACATTTATCATACAAGTTTGTATGTGCTTTCTGGTAAAACAGGAGTAGAATTCATCTGCACATGTGGGCATTTGGAGGTGCAAATGAATTTGCACATAAATTTGAGTCAAACACCAAGCTGACCTAAAAGCTGACCACATTATTGTGATTAAAGCATGCTTTCATGGTGTGCCCTAAGCTAACGTACTAGAGTGTCATTTGAAAACCCGTAGAGAAAAATCACACAGCGAGATTATTTTATGGCCATTTTACAAACTTTGTTTTATATTTTTCAAATGCAAAGTGTATATAGATGCCACTGATGGGAAGCAAACATGGCACTGCTTTTGCTCAAGTTAGACATTTTTAAACTACTAGAATGAATATATTTTCTCTTTCAGTGATCATGTTATCAGAGAACCATATGAACATCACATCTGCTTTATGTTTCTGTAATGAAATGTACAGGACCTAATTCACCACTTGGTTACTCCAATCTAATACCACTGTAACTCCACTGATATCATCATAATGAAATCAGGACAGCAGAGGAGAACTTTTTATATTTGCTTTGGAGAAAATAAGCAATAATATTAAAAAAAAAAAAAATACTGCGAGGTGCTTCTGACCTAATCTTCTGAAACTTTCCCAATTACTTTTCATTCCCATTAATATAGACAAACTTTTCAGCTAAACAAAATTGATCCAGAATGAAACATGATCATCGTGCATTCATTGCTTATTATAAATACAGAATAGCTTGAAGTTACTTTAATAATAACTGACAACATGCTAGCAACATGTAAAGGAACTAAAGTACTTTTGCTAGTATGCTACTAGAATTTAGGAACTCAAATACGATTTCCAAGTCCATATGCCTCTTTGAAGTAGATATAGAGAAACCATGCCAATAAATAAAACACAAAACAAACATTTTTACTGCATAGAGCCCTAAACTAAACAAGAACAGCTCATTTTCAGTGATCTTTAGATAGCTTAAATTTGGATGCTATTGAGTAACAAACATTTTTAGTGGAACTGTGTGGTGGTTTTACTCAGGTGGGCTGCCGAGCTCCACCACAACCGCTCTCTCACTCCCCCTCCTGAAAAAGGAATGGGGAGAAAATACGATGAAAGGGGCTCAAGGGTTGAGATAAGGACAGGGAGATCGCGCAGTAGTTAGCGTGATGGGCAAAACAGACTCAGCATAGGGAGATAGTAAGATTTATCGCCTATTACTAACAAGCTAGAGAAGTGAGAAACAAAGGAAAGAAACCAAAAGCACCTGCCGCCTCATCCACCCTCTTCCACCTCCTCCCCCCTGAGCGGCACAGGGGAACAGGGGAATGGGGGTTATGGTCAGTCTATAGCGCTTCTTCGCCGCCGCTCCTTCTCGGTCACTCTCGTCCCCTGTGCTGTGGGGTCCCTCCCACGGGATGCAGTCCTTGCTGAACTGATCCGACGTGGGCTGCCCACAGGCAGCAGCTCTTCAAGAACTGCTCCAGATATGGGTCCGTACCACAGGGTCCATCCCTCAGGAGCAAACTGCTCCAACCTGGATCCCCCACGGGCAGCAGCTCCTGCCAGGTCACCTGCTCCTGCGTGGTCTCCTCTCCACGGGCTACAGGTCCGGCCCGGAATCTGCTCCAGCAGGGGTCTTCCACAGGCTGCAGCCTCCGTCAGTGCAGGTCCACCTGCTCCACCGTGGTCTCCTCCATGGGCTGCAGCGTGGAACCCTGCTCCACCGTGGTACTCTGTGAGCTGCAGGAGGACAGCCTGCTTCACCATGGTCCTCACCACAGGCCACAGGGGACTTCTGCTCCGGTGCCTGGAGCACCTCTCCCCCTCCTTCTTCACTGACCTTGGTGCCTGCAAGGCTGTTCCTCACTCCTCTCACACTCCCAGATGCTGTGTGGTGCAGCTTTTTTTTTTTTTTTTTTCTCCCCTGTCTTAAATATGCTCTCATAGACGTGCAAAACAACATCGCTTATTGGCTCAGCTCTGGTCAGCAGTGGGGCCCTTAACAAACATGGGGCTGCTTCTAGATCCTTCTCACAGAAACCACCCCTATGGCCCCCTGCTACCAAAACCTTGGCACGTAAACCCACTACAAACTGCAATTCAAAAGTCAGAATAAAATATTAGTAACTGTGGAAAAAAAAAATCTGCTTTTGGTTCTTTCCAAAATAAGCCTTTAATTGGAAGCCTTTCCAAAATAAGCCTTCACTTGGAAAACAACTTGATAGCTATGTAAATGTTTAGAAAACACAAGTTCTGCTTGCTGCTTATTTTCTAAAGGGCAGCAGGGCTTGTGTCCTTCCTTTCTAGCTAGGGGCAAGCACATGCGAAAGAACAAAAGTTACAGCTTATATTCCCTCCAATTTCATAATCTTTTAAAAAATCACCAACTGAGATGTCAGAAACCCAGGGCGATGTGGCTTCAGGTAGAGTATAAACAGCAGGAACAAATGAACTTTTAAAAAGCCAAGATACTGTTTTCCTACAGCTCAATTTGCCCCTTTCTGAGCCAGGGCATTACTTCTCCATTTTTTTTTTTCTTATTTATTTATTTATTTTTTTGATAAACACCTGAGGGAAATATTTGAATTTTATCACATTCAGGTTCAGTGCTTATCATGGTGATAGTAAAACAGGTGTGGATTGGGGAGTAAGAAGGATTTGCTGATTTGTGAGATCTTATCTCTCGATATCTGCTAGTCAAATTGCCAGTTAATCATCTGTGGGGAAAAAAAAAAAAAAAAAAAAAAAGTCTTGTTTTGACAAAGAGAGCATTTTGTCACCTGTGGAAATTGCCTTCTGAAATCTGGAGCCTGGAGCCCAAATCTCTGCAGGAACAGAAAAGAGAAATTTCTGTCTATATTACTAGTCTCTTCTGCTCAAAAGTCAGCTGACTGAATGGATACCTAGTTGAAAAACTCAGGGTTTTATTTGCTAGCCTTGCCTTCTGTCCTGAAGGTAGCATTTTTTAGCATCCTTGAAGAAAAGTGTTTGCTCTATAGGAAAAAAAAAATAAGAAACTATTTATTGTTTTGAACAAATTGAGATGCTCTACTCTGTCCATCATGCAGTCTGTCTGGGCTGTTCTGGTCCAGGAGCCAGTCTGTGCTGATGCTAATGAGCCCTGCAGAGAGAGCAAGGGTATAAACTGTGTTTGAGAGGTCTCTGGGTTGGATCTGGTTCATCGAGTCCTGGCACAGAGCACAGGTGAACCTGGCATGCATGTGTCTCTATCTAGCTGTGTTGGTATGTCCAGAGACTTGAAGAGTTTATAAGGATTCTGTAAAGGTTTAGGCATATGTATGGGAAATTGAAACAAAAAGAACATAAAAAAATAAGGGAAAAAAAAAAAAAGGCACCACAAGAAAGTCTGAAACCCGGTGTGCTCTTCCTTCTTTCCAGGAGAAGCTTCTTAATTTTGTACGACACTAGCATCTACCCCCTCAAACACTTGCTATTATCTACTGCCAAAGAGAAGATACTTCACTAGATGGTTTAGAAATTGCTGTGTCTTCTTCTCTGTTGGTTGTAAGCTCTTTTATTTTCACAGGTACAAGTGTGTGTGGAGAGCAAGATAGATAGAAAGGGAATTTCACATCTTATTAAGAGAGAGCAATAGCAAAACCTTTCTCAGCAGTTTGTTGTGCCCTGTGCTTTTCTTCTTATCTGCCTCTTGTGCTGACACTGAGCAAGTGGTCCAGGTCATGGCAGTGCTTGTACTGAATGAGATGTAGCAGCAGCCTCACAGATCTGCACCACCAGAGAAGAAAGCAGAAGAGTGAATTTAAAAGTGTTTCTCTGAAGAAGTACGCAATCCCTGCACTTCAGGCAAGAGGAAGTCTGAAAACACACAAATACAGAGGAGAAGGACCATCTCTACAAGTTATTCTGCTCCCAAAGTTGCGTAGATACTGATCAAACTCCCTATGTGAATAACAACAATCTATAAATTGCCTACCTAGTCTTAAGGGAGCAATCTTCTCCAGTCCTATCTTGGTGAATTGGTATAGAGAAGTTATTTTGGTATCAACATATGTCTTATGAGAACAGATATTTATTTCCAGAATTAGAAGTCAAGCAAGGTACTGTTGTGGATTTGGGTACATTTCCTCAATGGTATGAGAAATAAAAACTTGCTTATTATTGAAAACTTTAATAGGACCACCAGGTAGAAGAGTCCTTGCTAAAAATTACAGCATATCTACTGTACTCAGTGAATGATTTGCAGCCAGAAACCACTGTGTGAGACTCTGCACTGTCCAGCTCGGCAGGTTTTGTAGGAGCAGCAAGATGCTCTTACCTCTCACACCTCTGGCTCTTATCTAAAATAGGTAAGGCTGTGTGTGACAGCAATGAGAAAAATTTTCTTATAAAGAAAAAAAAATTTTTGAAAATATTAGAGAAAGAAAATGGGCCTAATTCATTAACGTAGAGCAGCTTTGCAGCAGAAGGTAACGTAAGCAATGAGACTGAATTAATTTACTGGCCATAAGGAGCAGATAACTATGGGTTTAGCAAAGAATATTCCTGACAAGCAGGAATACAGTGTACACAAATAAATATGATTGCTCCAAACATATCTCAATTTCATGTTAATTACATAACTTACATTTTAAGCAACCTTATCCAAGAAAGTCTCTAATAGAAACAAATTAAACTTATGTTTACTTAGTTAGGAGAAAAAAAAATGAAAAAAAAGTTTACCATTTAACAAAATATTATCTGTAATCAATCTGAGATTCCTTTCAAACTCATTTACCACTTCTCCCCTAAATGAGCACAGGATAAAAGAAATGTGGGAGTTTATATTTTTTAACTATTATTTTTTATTACTTTTTATTTAAATAATAATAATAATTAATATTTATTAATCACAAAATAATCAGAACTTGCTTATTATATATTTTCAGATTTTTATAACATGCAATCAATACCGCTCTTGAATTTCCATTATCCTTAGGTCTAAATTATTCTATAATGTAGCTCATAGGTAAATGGATGCATTTGACTCCAGAGGCAGACACATTTCAGTGATGTGCAAACTCTAGAAAGGATGGATTGTTTTGTGGACAATATTCTCATTTGTGACTCAAGAAAAGTAAGGTTCCTTTACTTCTGTGTATCAAATATCTCAATTTAAGTATGGGAATAAAAAAAATATGTAAATATAAATATAAATAATAATAATAATAATAATAAATAATAATAATAAATCCATAGTCACCGGGATTTTTTTTTCAGGGAGTCACTGGATGAAAATTTATGTAAATACTGCAGTTAGAAGCATTCACATAAATAAAACATCTTATTTTAAAACTTGTAATGAGAAGTAAAGCTGTATTGCAACAAGTATGTTTTAGCACCATCTAGCTATCTTATTAGGTAAGTCACTAGTTGTGTACCACTGATGAAATCTGATCCTATTCTAAGGGAAAAATATATAAATAAAACACATTTTTTTTCTTCTGAAATTAGTTACAGAAGTCACTTATAAGAGTGAATTTTGTTATTGAAATGTCTTCAAATATTTGTATTTTTGCAAATGACCAACATTAAAATATATTAGTCTTCAGATTAGTGTCTGTGTCTTGGTGTAGGAAGAAGGATGGCAGTGTCAGTGGCTTGTCTCTCAGAGCTGTAAGGATTCCATAGATATGAATGAAATAAAATAGTTTTAACTGCAAAGCAGCATGGCAGTTCAAGCTATGACATTGTTTCAGATACCACAGTGTATGCCTTTAGAGCCTGGTCTCTGATCCCTGCAAGATCTTTGAAGTAACTTATTAGTATCCTTTGGTATGACTTTGTTTTGATTGAAACCTCCCTGAAAGGGCATGGTGAGGAGGAAGAGGGAAGTGTTACCACTCTGTTACAGCAAGTGGGAAGTGTTACCACTCTGTTACAGCAAGTGGGTATGAGGATAGGTTTTCCTATGAAGTCCCTGTCTGTTAACTGTAATCTCCATATAAACCATGGGGTTTGAAAACATTGCCAATAAGTAGATGCAGTGTCTAAGATCAGTGCCTGTAAGTGTAGTCTATCTGTCGATATCAGAGCATTTTTTAGAAAAAAAATAAAAATAAATAAATAAAATCGTAAGATGAACAGCAGTTATTCACATTGAAGAGAGTGTCACCAGACACCTGGGGCAGAGACAGGTCCCATTCTAGAGTATAAAAATGATCCATCAGTGCTGGCAGTGGGATGGCTCACAGGCTACTAGTGTGTAGCACAGACTTTTTGAGGAAAGAGGGAACTTAAGGTAAACATGCATTAAGCTGATTGGTTTTAAATGACAATCACGTATAAAAAGGAGTAGAGCTAACGAGAGTTAGCAGGTGAATGAAGCTGGCTTACACAAATAGTGCCTGCTGTGCATGTACTTCTGTGGAGTTTCTATGCTGATTTGGGAGTTATGGTATTAATAGATTTGGGTCCTGATCAAAAACCCACTGTGTACAGCAGGAATTTCCAGAGACTCAGATGATCTGGGCTGCCTTCTGTCATTCATTCAGTTGTTTCCCAAGCAGTTATTCTAATTTAATAATTGAAATTGCATGTTCAGTACTGGGACCTGACTACAAAACAGCTTTGAGGTATTTCTTCAGGCATCTGAAACATAACATTGGATTTATGAACAGTTGCAAAATAGGTCACTTGCTTCAAACATATGCTGTTGGAACACTTGTTACCTGTGAATAAATACACTTTTCTTTCTGATTTTTTTTTTCAACATTCTATGAAATAGCAGTTATAAACTAGTCCTTGCCTATCACACTTATCAACAGTATATGGTGGCAAAACAGCAATAAATGAGATGCAATGGAGCCTTCAGTGCTGAATGAGGACTTTGAAACTTGCATCCTGTTACATCACTCAGCACAGAAGCAGTTTATACAGCTCTGAGCTTCATCTGTTCAGGTGAATAACTGTGCAAAACAAAAGCACCAAAAATATGTAAATATCCACATTCTTCCTTAATAAGCAAAGACGGCAAACTCTTAGCCATAACTATAATGTGAACTTAGATCTGAGTCCAACAGTATTTGTACAGGTATTTCTTTATGATCATGTATTTTATTTCAAGAGAGATATTTTTGTTAGAATTTCTTGGATAGGATTTCTTTATTTGTTTGTTTATTTGGATTATATTTTGGTTGCCTTTTATTCTCATTCCTCATTTAATCCCCCAAATGTTTGAGGCTATGCTGAGTCCTTGTTCATCAACCTGGGACAATTCCTATTGTCCAGTTTTTGTCTGACTGTAGGTTGTGTCAGCTGCAAGCTTACTATAGCAACTTCAGATATTTCCTTGAACTTAGCTGTGATTTGGGTGTTAGCTTCCAAATCCAAACACCGTGAATGGGGATGAAAGTGTTTAAGTTACCCTAGACTTGTTCTGAATATAAATTATATTAATTTTAAATGTGCCTTGAGTATCTTCTAAAGTGGCACAATTCTGTTTTGTTCTTTAAAACAAACTTGATGCTAACGGCATTATATTACTCAGAGAAACTGTGGTTTAGTTATTTCACAAGAGTTGAGCCTTGTTTCCTTAAGGCAATTCTCTATTTGTCCTTTAGACTAAATAATTTCCATTCTTCATAGAGTCACAGAATAGTTGAGGTTGGAAGGGACCTGTGGAGGTCATCTGGTCCAACCCCTTTGCTCAAACAAGGACACCAAGAGCAGATTGCCCAGGACCACGTCCAGGTGGCTTTTGAAGATCTCCAAGAAAGGAGACTCCACAGCCTCTCTGGGCAACCTGTGCCATCACCCATAGACTACAGAAGTGTATCCTGATGTTTAGACAGAACATTCTGTGTCTCAATTGCCTCTTACTGTGTCACTGGGTACCACTGAACAGAGCTTGGCTCCATCTCATTTGCACCCTTCCTGCAGGTATTTATAAACATTGATAACCTCCCCCAGCTCTCTCAGCCTTTCCTCATAAGAGAGGTGCTCCAGTACCTTGATCATCATGGTGGCCAGCCCTCCATGGGGCCAAATTCCTTCATGGACTCTAGTGGCCGTATAGTGTTTTCATTTATGTCAGCTCAAACTCCAATGACCTCAATGTGCTTGTTTCTCTCTAAAAGCTGTGTCTAAAAGAAAACCCAACCCCATGAAGTCCTTCTCATTTCTTGAGCTGAGATCTTTAAATGTGAAAGCTTTTGAGTGTCTTAGCTTGAAAATACAAAATAAATGGGTCAGCTAAACATGAATTCCATCATTTGTGTTATGTTAAATACATGTATTTAACGGAAGGATCCAGTTTTGAAGAGTACTTTGCTTGCTTTATATGTGCAGTGTATTTTAATAATTTCCTCTCTGTAGATACTGTTATTGAGGTAGGTTCTCTGCTGTCAGGATAACTGTAGGATTATAGATACTCAAAATGCATGTAATGTCAAATTCTTCAGCCACTAAAATGTTATGCCTGAGGCATTACAAGGCTCATTCATTTCAAATTTTGGTGATTCACATTGTTGCACTGCAGTTAACAGAATTTCACCACATTATGTTGGAATTCTGTTACAGCAGCAGGTTTCTGAGAGCAGAACTTACATTGTAAATTATCCTGATTTACTGAAGGTTACTGCATGATGAAAGAGGGCAGTGTACTTAACAGAGCACCTGTTAAGTAGATCAGAGAGCTACAGGGCATATCTTTCCTGGGCATTGAACCAAGAAATGACCAATATTTGTATAGGAAAATGTTATTTATATAATGGAAATATTCTCCCAACACTATAAGAAAGCCAGATAAATCTCGTATCTAAATATGAGACAGTTTTCTTCTTTTGGGAATGGAAGAAAGGGCAAGACTGTAAGTGACAGATTGTCAAGCCAGCATTAACTTTTAAGTTCATGGCTTTTATAGGTTGAAGAGATTAATCTTTTGAAATAACATTCATGTTTATCATTCTCATGTTGTTAATCTGGTGCACAGGAAATCATTAAAGTAAACATTCATCTGGGTAATAACAGCAGAGAAAATATTTCATATGAAAGATCTTAAATGACCCAAACCCTACTATTTGAGCATGACATATATGCCTTCTTCTATGTTCATCCATGTGGCTGTAATAGTTTAATTTGGTATTACCTATTTTATTGGTTTTCATTTGTTCTGCATTCTGATATTCATAAGAACTCTGTCTGAATTTGAGGAATCATAGGGTTCCCACATTGTTCATGAATATTGCTTGCCAAAACAACACCTTAGGAAAATTAGTGTTTTGCAGATCAGTTTATTACTGAAGATCAAATAAAGAGTCGATGTACTTGTCTGCAGTTTGGGGTGAGTTTTACTTCCTTATAAGAAAATACGAATCCCCTAGTTAGTCAATGTACTGGCTGATCAGAGGTCCCCATGCTATCTCTTCCTTACAGTGTATCATTGACAGTGAACAGCAAGACTTTGAGAAACTGTATCCAGACCATCTATAGATGCATCTAAATTTAATAGAGTTCACTGAAGAATAAAGGAACTATCACCATATGACCAGTACGACCATATGGACAAAACCTTTATAAAACCTTTAACACCTTCAATCCGTTCTCAATTATTTAATCTGAGACAAACAGAGGATATAATGGATGCATCAGCCTGCAAGGACTTTCAGAAAAATAGTCCCATAAGCATATTGTAAAACTCCTTTCTTTGGGGGTTAGTCATACTCATCTTTGTCTGCAGCAAACACTGTCTCTTTGCTGTAATAAACTCTAGGAGATGTTGTAGACAAAGTCCTGAACCTGGCAGGGGAGTTGTGCAAACCAGAGAAGAAATCCTACTTTGTCCTCAAATCACACAGCCACTCTGACTAGTATCATTTAAAAAATTATCATGCTATGACCTGAAGGATATCTCAGTAGTGACAAGATGACCTTTGAACATCTGGAAAGAGCTTAAATTGAGAGGGAGGATATATATGTGTGCATACACGTGTAGATACATAAATATTATGTAAGTATATATTCTTGTATATATTCTTTATTTACATATATTATTAAATATATATATATGTGATATACACATTCTTTTCTAAGCACAATAAGCTTAGAAACAATATTGCCAAGTCACGTGTTTCATGGATAAAAAATTACTTTTTCTGCAGAGTATTTTATGCAAATAGCATTTCTACCAGTTGCTACCATTAATCAAATTGAGTTGTCAATGTAAAGGAGTCATATTTCATGTAAATATATGACTGCTTCTCCAACAGTTGCCAGTTGCTGATGCACAGCATGAGCTGTGCATGCTTACAGCTGTCCATATTTTCATGGCTTTTCACAGTGACCCCATGGTCAGATGTCCCTGGCCTTCCACTTTCTTTCAGAGTCATAAAGTCAGCTTCACCTCTAAGCTGCTCTGCGGGTGGGAGAAGTCCTGGGTCTTCCAGCAAAATAGCAGCATCATTGTAATGGTATTAAAGGAAACAAAAATTGTTTCCTTTGAGCAACAAATTATACCAGCATTAAGCAACAATTACTGTAATGAAAATTATTGAAGCAGCAAGGTATCAGACAAGCTGTGTACATCTGGTCTGTTCATCTGCTTCTTTGGAGAGTGCTTCAGAGACAGACTAGCATGGTGTTTTTTGTCATATTTTACTAGAAGGAAAGCAGAGGATATTGTTCTCCCTCATAAGGTTCAATTTTACCCTCTTGAAGGAGAAAACTCGTGAAGTGTAAACACAGCCTTGTTTTTCTGTAAGTACAGGCTAAGCAGCTTCATGTTGTAATTGCAGCAGACGTAAGTAAGGTTAGACTGAGAAATTCTAGGTACTGCAAGAATAAGTCTTTAATCATTTAGTAGTTGAGAGTGTGTTAGGAAGTCCCATGCTGCTAAAAGATGCCATCTTGTAAATGGGATGTAAATTGGAGGTCCTGACTGTGATTATTAAAGATTATATGAAGAATAGTGGTGATTAACTAATGTCCTGCCAAATTCCAGTGTGAATAACCTTTTTTTTTTTTTTCCAAATGGAGAAATTTCCCTTAGAACCATAGTCAGATTATCCATCATCTCTGTCCTAATGTTTGATAATGTAAATTGCTAGCTTTCACTTCCTAAATTAATGCAAGTTGGTAGCTATCAAGTCATATGAAAGCCTTGTTTCTGCAATCAGCTGCCTAAACAAGCAGTTTGAGGCCTCTCTGCACATCTGGCTGGAGGGACTTAGTACATTACTCTGTGTCCAAACAAATTGCAAAGCTGGACAACACAAAGACTCTTAGTATGCTTCTATGCCACAGTTTACACAACGGCTGAAGTCGGTTGGCAGTAGCTGAATTTGTACCAGGACAGATTAAATAGCACTTGCACAAATCCATGCATGCAGTTTGACTGGGACAGAAGGAAACTATGGCTGTCAGATGCTGATAAACAACACAGCTTTGTGACACCTTGCATTGTATCCAATATGTTTATGAAATTATGCCTTAGAGAAACCTTCAGGGGTAATACCTGACTGGAAAATACAGGAAAAACAAAAACTTTTAACATATTTGGCCCTTCCCCATCCCTTCCCTTCCCTTCCCTTCCCTTCCCTTCCCTTCCCTTCCCTTCCCTTCCCTTCCCTTCCCTTCCCTTCCCTTCCCTTCCCTTCCCTTCCCTTCCCTTCCCTTCCCCTTCCCCTCCCCCTCCCCCTCCCCCTTCCCCTCCCTTCCCTTCCCCTCCCTTCCCTTCCCTTCCCTTCCCTTCCCTTCCCTTCCCTTCCCTTCCCTTCCCTTCCCTTCCCTTCTCTTCCCTTCCCTTCCCTTCCCTTCCCTTCCCTTCCCTTCCCTTCCCTTCCCTTCCCTTCCCTTCCCTTCCCTTCCCTTCCCTTCCCTTCCCTTCCCTTCCCTTCCCTTCCCTTCCCTTCCCTTCCCCTGTTCTGCTCTTCCTCTTTGCTCTGCCCTGCCCTTTTTCACATCTTAGATTACGGAGAAAGTATTACCAGTTTAGCTCAGTTTAGGAACTAGATTTTTTTTTTTTTGAGTTTTAGTGATGAAAAAGAGATAGGCTTATGTGCCCAGGGAAATGGTGAAGCCCCCATCCCTGTTGGTATTCAAGAGATATGTGGATGTGGAACTAAGGGACATGGTTTCATGTTGGGACTCGATATGGCTGGATGACGGTTGGACTTACTGATCTTGAAGGCTTTTTCCAATGATTAAATGATTTTCACAGAATCACAGAATCGTCTAGGTTGGAAGAGACCTCCAAGATCACCGAGTCCAACCTCTGACCTAACACTAACAAGTCCTCCACAAAACCATATCACTAAGTTCAATATCTAAACGTCTCTTAAAGACCTCCAGGGATGGTGACTCAACCACTTCCCTGGGCAGCCCATTCCAATACCTAACAACCCTTTCAGTAAAGAAGTTCTTCCTAATATCCAACCTAAACCTCCCCTGGCGCAACTTTAGCCCATTCCCCCTCGTCCTATCACCAGGCACGTGGGAGAATAGACCAACCCCCACCTCTCTACAGCCTCCTTTAAGGTACCTATAGAGAGCGATAAGGTCGCCCCTGAGCCTCCTCTTCTCCAGGCTAAACAACCCCAGCTCCCTCAGCCACTCCTCGTAAGACTTGTTCTCCAGACCCCTCACCAGCTTCGTTGCCCTTCTCTGGACTCGCTCGAGCACCTCCATGTCCTTCTTGTAGCGAGGGGCCCAAAACTGAACACAGTACTCGAGGTGCGGCCTCACCAGAGCCGAGTACAGGGGGACAATCACCTCCCTAGACCTGCTGGCCACGCTGCTTCTTATACAAGCCAGGATGCTGTTGGCCTTCTTGGCCACCTGAGCTCACTGCTGGCTCATATTCAGCTGCCTATCAACCAGTACTCCCAGGTCCTTCTCGGCCAGGCAGCTTTCCAACCACTCGTCTCCCAGCCTGTAGCTCTGCTTGGGGTTGTTGTGCCCCAGATGCAGGACCCGGCACTTGGCCTTGTTGAACCTCATACAGTTGGCCTCAGCCCATTGCTCCAGCCTATCCAGATCCTCCTGCAGAGCCTTCCTGCCCTCGAGCAGATCGACACATGCACCTAACTTGGTGTCATCTGCAAACTTACTGAGGGTGCACTCGATCCCCTCATCCAGATCATCGATAAAGATATTAAAGAGGACTGGCCCCAGTACTGAGCCCTGGGGGACTCCACTAGTGACCGGCCTCCAACTGGATTTGACTCCATTCACCACAACTCTTTGGGCCTGGCTATCCAGCCAGTTTTTAACCCAACGAAGCGTACGCCAGTCCAAGCCAGAAGCAGCCAGTTTCTTGAGGAGAATGTTGTGGGGAACGGTGTCAAAAGCCTTACTGAGGTCAAGGTAGACCACATCCACAGCCTTTCCCTCATCCACCAGGCGCGTCACTTGGTCATAGAAGGAGATCAGGTTCGTCAAGCAGGACCTGCCTTTCATAAACCCATGCTGACTGGGCCTGATCACCTGCTTGCCCTGCAAGTGCCGCGTGATGACCCTCAAGATAATCCGCTCCATGAGCTTCCCTGGCACTGAGGTCAAACTAACAGGCCTATAGTTCCCCGGGTCTACCCTCCGGCCCTTCTTGTAGATGGGCGTCATGTTTGCTAGCCACAAATTTTATGATTATCCATTGAGGTTTCTTTTGCTTTAAGTCTCCTAATGATATTCTCTTGTCCAAGACTGGGTAAAGTCTCAAAATTGAAATGTCAGCCTGTCAGTTGAGCCTGAATTTCTCTGAATCTCTCTGAATTTTCCAGTATTGCTTGCAGACTAACTCTAAAGTCTTAAACGTGCTCTTGAAGATAGTCTCTTAATTAAATACTTTTATAAATATCAGATATTTAATGGATATTCAAGGTTCAGATGTAATCTGCGTTCAAATTTACCTAATTTAAACTATATGGAGTATAATAACTAGGGGGAAAGAAAAACTTGTTTACTATGGACTAAGCTATTACATACTTGTGGGAAACTGAAGCAAAAAGCAGTAATGTGCAACAAATGCACAAGACTTATGATTCATACATTCAAGCCTAGATATCACCATTGGCCAAAATAATATCAATCTGTCCTTTAGAATCTGTATGTTTTAATCCAGTTTTGATAATATCCATACTCCTTTTAGGAGCACTGCTCACCTGACTTCAATAATTCCAGGAAAAGCCAAGGCCATCCCTTTCCTGATATCTGATCCAAATATTCTCACTACTATAAAAATTGCATCTCTTAGCTATTGACCCTAGTTATAGTTTTGTCAGCAAGACTGAAAGACTTTTCACCTTTATCAGATACACTTTTTAACACTAACACTGAACGATGACTGATTCACTTCTCACATTAATAAGCCATACTCCTGAAATGTCACTTTTTAATTAGTTGTTTTTGAAATATTGAATCACATTTTTTTTTTTTTTTTTAGGGCTCTCCTTTGATTTCTTCATAACACTGACTTATTCATCTTCCAGAGAGGATGCTGGCCCTAGATTCAGTATACTTGTAGGTGGTCTTATGACTGCTGTTCAGAGGCAAAATTTAAATTTCTGAGTTTTACATGTTGGTCGTTTTTTTTTTCTTTTCCTCTGCTATTTGGTACCCAAGTTGAATACTGAAGTGATTGTTAGTGGTAAGACCTACAGTAACAGGCTTTCAAGCTGAAGACCATCCCCTTCTTTGTCCTGGTCAGTGCAAGATAAGATCCCTTCTGATAACCCTAGAATGGTCTTAATTCTTCTACTCTGTATAAGCCTAGAATGCAGAGAAAGATACTACAGACAACAATGTTCAGCTCATGAACAAAAGCTGCACATCCAAAATTGGAGTGGGCAGCCTTTTAAGAGGAAACTCTTGTAGACTTGTCTAGAGTCCAGTATCAATAAATCAAACCAAAGAGGTTTCAGGTAGAAGACAGCCAGCAGAGCACTCATAGTTCTGCCTACACTTTTACAATGGGAAAATATGAGTATTTTTACTTGCACCAAGTTATTTTAGGATTACTACCCAGAGATGAAAAAGAAATTAAGGACCAGTGTGGCATCTCCTTTCTGTGAGGGACAGTTGTCTTTGGCAAACGTTGTTAGAAATAACATGTAAACGAGTTGTCATCAAGACAGGAGTTTTACCACTGAGTGCAATGGAAACACCAGTCTGAACGAAATTTATGCACAAGACAACAGCCCCATTTCAGGCTGAAAATACTTTTTTCTGCCGTGATGTGTAAATAAGGCACTCCACCTACAGTACTGTATACAGTTCTGCCCCCCATGCCCCCAGTATCAGAGAGACCAGGACATACTGGAAAAAGTCCAAAGTAGACCCACAGTGACGATGAAGAGACTAGGGTACCTCTCCTGTGAGAAAAAGTGAAGAGAACTTGGACTGTTAAACCTGGAGAAGAGGAGATTCAGAGAGATCATATCAACGTCTATAAATACATAAAGGGAGATTGCAAAGGGGTTGAAGCCAGGCTCTGTTCAGTGGTGCACAGAGCCTAGACAAAAGGCAATGGACACAAAGTGGAACACAAGAGGTTCATCCAAACGTCAGGAAGCACTTCTGTGCTATGCAGGTGACAGAGAACAGGTGCAGGTTGCCCGGAGAGGATGTAGAGTCTCCTCTTTGGAGATCTTCAAAAGCCACCTGGATGTGGTCCTGGACAATCTGCTCTGCGTGTCCCTGTTTGGGTTTTATTTCAGACAGCTTTTAGAGAGAAACTAGCACACTGAGGTCACTGGAGTTGGAGCTGACATAAATGAAAACATCATATGACCACTAAATTCCATGAAGAGACTTGGCCCCATATAGGACTGGCCACCATGATGACCAAGGGATGGGAGCACCTCTCCTATGAGGAAAGGCTGAGGGAGCTGGGGGCAGTTGTCAATGTTTATAAATACCTGCAGGAAGGGTACAAATAAGATGGATCGAAGCTCTGTTCAGTGGTACCCAGTGCCACAGGAAGAGACAATGGGCACAAACTGGGACAAAAGAGGTTCTGTCTAAACATCAGGAAGCACTTCTGTAGTCTATGGGGTGACGTTGCCACAGGTTACCCAGAGAGGCTGTGGAGTCTCCTTTTTTGGAGATCTTCAAAAGCCACCTGGACGTGGTCCTGGGCAATCTGCTCTGAGTGTCCTTCTTGAGCAAAGAGATTGGACCAGATGGACCCAGAGGTCCCTTGAACCATTCTGTGAAAGTTCTCTGTTTTTTGATTTGATGTGTCTTATCCTAATGGAGGGAGTTGGGAAGAGTGTAAATGCACTACTGACCTGTGCAAGTCAGCCTTTCGCAGATTTTTTTTTGTTGTTGTTGTTGGTTGGTTGGTTGTTTTTTTTTCAGTCAGCAGTTTTATAAAATCCTTAGTGGACATTGAAAAGTTGCATGGACACATAAAATAGCATTCAGAGAATTTTGTTACCATATATAATATCTCTCCCTGCAAAAAGTACCTTTCAGTGTACAGACTGCTCACTTTGACTGGTACCATTTATGTTCTTCCTGCTGCAATTCATGAAATGGACCTTGAATCTCTCTGGATGGAGGACAAAAGGAAAAAGAAAAGCTTTGTCTCTTTGGATGAAAAAGTTATTTACTACTAAGCTTGGGAGCTGTAAGGCAGCACTTTGAATTACATTAATACCTGGATGTTCATGTAGAGCTTTCAAAAAAAAAAAAAAAGTTTGATGGTCTAGCATGACCTTGGTTTTCCACACCCATCATTTTCCATTCCATGCTTACACAGTTCCTATCTGTGTCCCAGAGCTGTGCTTCTTCTCACCTTTGGCGGCAGAGGAGCTGCCTGAAGCAATAACAACCTAGGTACACAGCTGTGGGGTAAATTGCACTGCTTGTTACCAGATTGGATCAAATATAAAATGCATAGTACTTCAGTTATCCTTAATTAAAATAAGCAGTATGTGTGCTCTGTTCCAGATGAGACAACCTGATGAAAAAAAGCAGCAGGTAATCATTATAAAGCAGGTAAATAAGACATTGCTGGAGCTGTGAAGAAACTAGCAGAAACTCTTAGGGATAATATACTAGCATTAGGGAATTGAGAAAGGAAAATACAAAGTGATGTTCATTCTGTAGTTTACCTTCAGGAGCTAATTAGTAAGATGGAACTTTTTTTTTTTTTTTTTCTTCATTTTTTGCCTTTCATATAGACATAAATGTTTAAATATGTGTCAAGAATTTAAAAATCTGGTATTAAAAGTCAGAATTGTAACCAAGATGTAAGTAGCGATCCACGTATAGAGCAATCTAGTGACAATAGAAAAACAAAACCAAAAACCAACTATAGCAATTCAGAATTGTTTCACTTTTCCTGACAAGCAAAGTGAGCAAGTCTTGAAAAAACAGGTTGTATTGTATGGTCAAAGTCCTGCTGATGGCCAGTTACAAGTGATGTTCCTCAGGGGCTGATACTGGTCTGCTACTCACAATCAATGAGCTAGGCCACAGGACAGAAAACAATCTCAGCAAGCTGATAAGAAACATCACATTTGGGAGCGGAGTTAATATGCTGGAAGGCAGGACTGATCCTCAGAGGGATTTTGCAAGCTTCAGGAATGGGCTTACAGAAACCTTATGAAGTATAACAAAAGGAAATGCAAAGTCCTGTAGCTGGGATGGAGTTAACTTTATGCAATGATACAGGCTGGGGGACAACTGGCTAGAAAGCATCTCAACTACAGAGCTCCATGGATTCTGGTGGACTGATATTGAATAGAAGTCAAACTGGGCCATTGTGGTGATGAAAGCTAACTCCATACTGGTCTATATTAACAAAAGTAAAGCCAGCTCTTTGCAGGAAATGTTTCTTTATTTCTATTTTATGCTTGTGATGCTGCATTCAGAGTACCATACAGTCTGGGTCTTCTCAGAAAAAGAGATGGATAGACAAAGTGGTACAAGTGCAGTTGGCTAGAGGACTGGAGTACGTAACGTACGAGGGATGGCTGAGGTGGGTGGCTTTTTGTTCAGTGTGAAAAACAAATTATAAAGGGGGAGTTTTATCATCTAATATCTAAGAAGGGAAGGAAAGAAGGGGTCAGAGAGAGAGAGGGGTCAGAGAAGAGAGAGAAAAGAGCCAGACTGTGAGACAGGTGCAGTGAATGATGGATAAGAAGCAATAGGCACAAATTACAGCAAGGGAAACTCTGAGTAGCAATAAGAAGAATTGTTCAAAGAGTCTGTGCATCTCCAGCTGTAGAAATTATTTTGAACTGACATAGAAAAGGCCTTAAACAACTCTATCCAACATTGAAGCTCAACCTGCTTTGAGCAAGGGTTGGACAACTGTCATCAAAAATTTTTACTGGACTAAATTATTCTGATATTAACTAATTCAGATACACCTAGTTGAAACAGCACTTCCAAAATTGTGAAATAAAGGCTTTGTTACTGCTTTTGCCATCGGTATTAAATTTAGATATGCAAATACTGCCGTAAGCTAAGAAATAAGCACGTACATGTCATCAGCAATAAAAAAGCCAGTCCCATCCTGACATTTTAGATATCTTGGTGTCTTTATTTGAGCAAGTGAATATGGTAAGACATGATTATCTAGACTATGATAGTTGAAGAGCAAAGCTATGAAATATGGCTCACATTTTGAGTGGGACTCTGTAAACTTCTTTTCTCTGATCTTTTTTAATTTTCTTTTTTTTTTTTGGAAAATCTCAGGAGATAGGGAAGGTATAAATCAGCATACTCAGGGTATATACACATACTATGAGGTAATGGCAGTGATCTTGGAATAATTGTCAATAGCTAAGGTTTTAGTTTGGTTCAAAGATTATCAAGATCATAGCAATTATCATAAACAAAATTAAGAAAATAAAGAAGAGAATAAAATTTGTCAATGCATAAAACAGAATAACAATATCTTGAATATTGTATGTCATTCTGAGCCCTAAATTATGGGTCTCCAATTAAAACATAACAATACATTATTACTAATCACAAAAAGGTAGAGGCCTTTTGTACCTAGATTGCTTCAGGAAGTCAAGAATATAACAGGTTCAAAATATAATTCCAGAAAACTATGGACAATAGGTCTATCAAAGACAATTTCTCTTATTTTCTCTAAGCACCTGCTAATGCCCAGACCTGGGTTACATGTTTTTGGTATGACTCAGGGTACTCTTATAGGGGGAAACATGTCAGTGCATAGAGAGAACACAGAAAAAGAAGAGAAGAAAGGATTCACATAGCAATGGAAGAAATGTGCATGCATGTGCAGCAGACTGACAAGGGGGACATGAAGGTAGAGATCAGCAGCTAGAAAGAAAGAAGGGAAGCAAGAAGGAAGAAAGTACCCTTTGGCAAGCATTAAGAAGACTGTTGAATATAATGAAGTGTTGGGCTTCAAAGGAGTTGGTCTTGTGATCTAGGTGGTGTAACCCGAGCCAGAAGGTCTAGAGAAAAGGCTACAGAGGTAAAGAAACCACCACCACCACCAAAAACACCAAAGATTTTTAGTGTTTGCATTTGTCTTCATTAGGACTGTAGCAAAGCACAGATGGCTCAAAATGTTCTAGGTCTGGCTTTCCCTGCAGTGATCTTTGGTTGAGATCTTTTTATGAATTAGACTGGCATGTGTTAAAACCTCTCTTCTATAAAGTAGACCCACGTGGTGCTAGATGGAAAATGTCTGGGTCTCTACCATGCAGTCCTAACTGTTTCCTGCCTCATCGCTGTTAATACCACCATACTTTGATGTTGGCTTAGCCTTGACCATATAGTTCAGTTAAATGACTGTCACTATACTGTGGTGCCTTCTGTTTCTCCCATGCACTTGTCTCTAAATGTACAATCAGTATATATCACATTCCAGCACCTCTTTCTTGCCTTCAGAGTTGTAACTTATGTATATATTCCTTATATATTCATCACAATCATCTCTTCATTGCTTCTTTTTTTTCTTTGCTAGTTACATTCTGATGTCCATAAAGTGAGTGTTCTCAGCAGTAAAGTTCATTCACTTATTAACATGGACTCCAGAAATTAATTTCCATCACCCTGTATGAATAGTTAAAGTCCCTATGGCATTTGTTAAAAACCCTAATTGTTCTTGTTTCCAGTTAAAGGCTGGACCACATGGAGCTTTTTACTGAAGAGCTCTAGACTATACTTTTACAAGAGAAATATTTGAAAATTGTCACTGACTTTGTTTCTCCTCATCCCCTTCAGTGGCTCAGCAATACACAGCAGTAGGTTTTCTCCACACCAGCTGTTTGGGGACTTACAAAAGTGGGTAAGCCAGACTGCTCACATATGTTTCAGAGTTGATTCCTTCCTATTTAACCTCCCAGCTAGAAAATTAGTAAACACAGCTTCATCCTTTAAGTTGCCAAGCACTTTGCATTTTGGATCAACAGTTGCAAAGTCTTTGAGGGTTGTAACATTTGTTTCCTTGGCATCTCTTTTACATATGTGACTATTTGTAGCACTTAAATTATCAATGCATTCTCAAAAGCATGCGTGCGCCTAATTTATTGCAGTGCCAAAAATAGCGTTTGAGGAAAAATATTTTGGATTTTTTTAGCAAGTTGTGTTAATGTTGGACAGAGATTATGGTACTTCCTGGGGAGTTAAATTGCTGTTGAAGGCTAATATCTGAAAATTTCCCTTCAAGAATATTTTTAAAAGATACAGCCTTTAAAGTTAGTTGTTGAACTGATGGCTGTCATTTATTTCAGTCAAGTTATAATGTTATTACAATTAAACTATAAGTGGATACTTGATTTTTGTCTCAACTTGTTTTTGAAATTTTGTAACCTCCCTCTCTCTCTCTCTTTTTTTTTTTTTTTTTTTTTTTCCCTACTGTGAAATATTTAAGATTTTATTTTATTATTTTTTTTTTGGGGGGGGCGGTTGGGGGGGGGGTCTAATTTCCATCAGGGGATATAACAGACCGTTTTGTAAATAAATCACTTCCTGGTGCAAAATTGTTAAATTATTGGGAAACTGGGATGTTATTCTCTGGTTTTCCTTATCAATGGAAATTCCAGTGTAGCCAGATGGAATCTTTGATGAATGTGTTATCCAAAAAGGTAAAATTGGAGTTGTAAATCATTAGTTTTGTTTATCAGTGTTCTATAAAGGAAGAATTTGCAGTAAAGAATTCCCAACCATCTTCTACAAAGAGTCAGTTTTGAAGGGACCTTAAAGATCATCTAACTCCAGCCACCCTGCCATAGGCAGGGATGCCACCCACTAGATCAGGGTGGCCAAGGCCCCATCCAGCCTGGCCTTGAACACCTCCAGGGATGGGGCATCCACAGCTTCTCTGGGCAACCTGTGCCAGGGCCTCACTACACTTACAGTGAATAATTTCCTCCTAATGTCTAGTCTAAATCTATCCTCTTTTAGTTTAACACCGTTTTCCCTTCTGCTGTCATTATCTACCTGAGTAAAGAGTCCCTCTCCATTTAAAAAAAAAAAAAAAAAAATTAATTTTTTAAGACTCCTTGAATTATTGAAAGGCTGCAATGAGGTCTCCCTGGAGCCTTCTCTTCTCCAGGTTGAACATACCCAGCTCTCTCATCCTTTCTTCATGGGAGAGGTGTTCCAGCCCTCAGATCATCTTTGTAGCCTTCCTCTGGACTCATTCTAACAGGTCCACATCCTTCTTGTGTTGGGGGCTCCAGGCCTGGACACTGTATTCCAAGTGGGACCTCACAAGGGCAGAGTAGAGAGGGACAATCACTTTCCTCCACCTGCTGGTCATATCTTTTTTGATGCAGCCCAGGATGTAGGTGGCCTTCCACTGCAAGCACACACTGCTGGCTCATGCCAAGCTTTTTGTCCACCAGAACCCCCAAGTCCTTCTCTGCAGGGCTGCTCTCAATGAGTTCTTCTCCCAGTCTGTACTCCTGTCTGGGATTGCCCTGACCCAGGTGCAAAACCTTTCATTCGAACTTTTTGAACCTCATGCAGTTCACATGAGCCCACTTCTACAGCCTGCCCAGGTCCCTTTGGATGGCCTCTCTTCTTTCTTTGGTATCAACCGCACCACTCTGCTTGGTGTCATCTGCAAACTTGCTGAGGGTGCTCTCAATCCCATCGTCTATGTCATTGATGAAGATATTGAAAAGCACTGGTCCCAAGACAGACTCCTGAGGGACCCTGCTCTTCTCCGGTCTCCACCTGGACATAGAACCATTGACCACTACTCTTTGGGTGCGGCCATTGAGCCAATTCCTTATCCACCAGATGGTCCATCCTTATCCACCAGATGGTCCATCCTTCAAACCCATATCTTTCCAATTTAGAGATTAGGACGTCGTGTGGGACCATGTCAAAGGCCTTACAGAAGTCCAAGTAGATGACATCAGTCAGTCCTCCGTTGTCAACTGACGCAGTCACTCCATCACAGAAGGCCACCAGATTGGTCAGGCACAATTCGCCTTTGGTGAAGCCATGCTGGCTGTCCCAGATCACCTCCTTATCCTGCATGTGCCTTAACATTGCCTCCAGGAACTCGGCAAAGAAATACTATGTGGTTGCACAGAACCCAAAATACCTTAATTTCTAAGTCAAATGGCAACTCAGTCCTAAGTACAAGTTAGCAAAAAACATAAATGCACAAGTACCACTGGACTTATCTTTAAAAGTGTTCAATATTATCATTAAAGAAGCTTTTCATAGTGTTGTGGTGGTTTTACCGTGCTAGGCAGCTGAACACCACAACCGCTCTCTCACTCCCCCTCCTTAGATGAGGAGGGGAAGAAGTAAAGGAAAGAACAGCTCACGGGTTGAGATGAGGATGATTTAATTAAAGGAAAAAAGAAATAATTATTAAGGAAAGTTTATTATTAATTAAACAATTTAACTAAACAATTTAACTAAACAATTAATTTAACTAAAGGGAAAAAAAAAGGGGGAAAGGGGAAAAGGGAGGGTGAAAGGGAAAACTAAATAAAACAAGTAAAGGCTATGTGGAAGTGCAGAGGAAAGAAATTACTCTCTACTTCCCACAAACGAGCGATGCTTGACAACGTCCTTGAAGCAGGGCCTCAACGCACGTAGCTGGTGTTTGGGAGGAGGACAGACGTTTTCACAACGAGAGCCCACCCCTCCCCTCTTCTTCTTTTTTCCACCTTTTCTTGCTGAGTGTGACATCATATGGTATGGAATACCCCTCTGGTTGGTTTAGGTCAGCTGCCCTGATGATGTTTCTTTTCTCACATTTTTGCCCACCCCCTAGGAGGCTTAGAGAGAGTCCTGATGCTGTGCCAGCACTGCTCAGCAACAGACGCAACACTGGTGTGATACCACTGCTGTTTTAGCTACAAGTGCAGAGCACAGCACTGTATGGGCTGCTGCAGGGAAAGTTAACATCCCAGCTCGACCCAGTACAGGTGTCTTCTGGATATGAGTCTGCTGGTAGAATGTGGGGTAAGATCCTACCAAAAAAAATAAAAGCGTTATAGAATAAAAGCATGTGTCATATTGCACTTTGTCTCAGCATCATGAAGACTGGAAAGCTATTTGCACAACTAATCAACTGACATCACCAATCTTCAATATGTTGCAGCACTTGTGAATGCAGTGTGTTTCCCACTTTTCAGAAATATAGCCAGAGAATATATATTCCATGAAAAGCAGCATTAAAAAAAAATAATGCATCAAATATACTTTCTGTGGTGGAAATTTGGAAAGCCACCTCAAAGCCTGTACAATGCATAAGGCCCATTAAACACTCTTAAAGACTTAAATGGAATTTAAAAAGCTCATAGGCCTTGTGAGTGAGTTTTGCAATTAAAGAGCCAATTATGAACTCAGTACTGCTCCCATTGAAGTCATTGGCAATGCTGGCATTCCTGTTACTTAACATTGCTTTTTAACTTAGTAATTTAAACAATTAACTGCCTAGTTGCCTAGGGAAAATAAATATAATTAAAATGGTACAGCTTTTCATTATTGTTGTCTGCACAAATTAATAATTTTAAAGAATTTATCTAGCAAGGGAAAAATGGTTGACTTAGAAAATAGTAAAATGAGGCCATTATTTTTCTAATTTAAAATGCTATTATTAGGAACAAGAAGAGTAAAAAAAAATATCTTTTTAAGATGAGGTATTAATTCTCTAATGAGTTAAAAGAGATAGATATGAAATTGTAGGAATATTTTAGGCGTTAATGAAAAACAGAGAGAGCTTAGATAATAAGATACTGGAAATTAATCTTATAAATGCTTTTTCTGCCACATAGGTGGATAGCTAATTCTTCACCCAAGGAAAATAACCTTTTGAAGTGAAATACTTCACGGGCTGATCTCTATCAACATGTAGTGTAGCATATTTTAAGCAGATGTTTAATAATCAATTATTTAAATCTCCTAAATTACACAGAACAGCAAGGTAAAATTAGCAGGTCATTTAACATATTTCAATAATTTGCTTGATAATAACAAATAAACCTTCATGAAAAGCACTGCTTCTAGAAGGAAAAAATGCTGTTAAATTGCGTCCGAAAAAACATGCATCAAAAGCTTCTCAGGGAAATATAAGATTATAAATAAGATTCCTAACTAAAACCAGAGGTGCCCCCTTATTCATATATATATATATATATATATATGTATATATACATATATAACTCATTACTACTGACTAGTGTAACGGATTGGAAAATTAACTGACCAATTCTTTGATTTGGTCCATCAAGCTCATGCATAAGAAAAGTCCATGCTCTTCTGATTATCAAGGTTTACAAAATAATCTGGTATAGAAAAAGAAATACCTCATAATACTGTGAAGTTATTGATAAGAGTATGAAAAGGGATATAACACTGCTGTTTAAATGTACAGTTTGGTAGTTTGGGAGTGGCCTATGGGTTAGGTTAGAGTGAAAAAAAAAAAAAAAAAGAAAAGTAAATGATGTAATTAGCTTCATCACATCCAATTACATAATTTTGTTCAACAAAAATTTTTCCCATCTGGACTTCTACCTAGGCAACCTGCTATAAGGAACCTGCTTTGGCAGGGGGGTTGGACCCAATGATCTCTTGAGGGCCCTTCCAACCTCTAGAATTCTATGATTCTATGAAAAACAAAACAAAACAAAACAAACAAACAAACAAAACAACAACAACAACAAGGAAACAAACAAGTGGTTATTGTTGGAAGTAATATACCCCCATGGTGTACTTACATTTGTTGTGTGGTTGAAAAATTCTATTAACTAAAAGTTCAAATTGAAAAATAACTTTAGTATTTAGTAGTCGTATTTGGTCTATTTCTTTACATATCATCTATTTCTTGTTGAATTGGAATTTTTGTGTTGAAATTACATATTGTTTATTGTTTGTAAATTATGAAATAATTCCTCAGTATATCCTGAAATTTTGTACGTATTTTCACAGTGTTTATCACAGATGAGTCATAGGCATAGTGACTGAGAAAAAGAAATAATTACTGTCCCTCCTCTATGGCTGAGGAACCAAGAGAAGGTCCTGAAAGATTTATGGGCACCCAGCTACTTAGAAAATATGGAGCTAAATGAAATGCACACACACGGAATGAATACAAGTCTGCTTTATAAACCCTACTACTGTGCTTCAGCAATGGGAACTTTGTTCAATATTTTGATGTGTCCTGACCTTTACTCAAATTGGCTTATGTTCTCGTGTGCATATCTGCAGGGGAAATGACTGATGGCTGGCGCTGGACTGGTAGCAAGTGACTATTGTTGCTCTTTCTGCATACAGAAATCTCTGGACTGACTAGAAAAGAAAGTTAAACTGGCTTTCTGCTTGCCAGAAATCTGAAAGCATGAGATGTGGATAATCCTGGCTGGTTTTTAATTGATTATTCCTGGTTTAGCTGCAAGGAGATTCAGATGTAACATTCTGTATTCTTAATGGAAATCATGGATTTTTGTGAGCCTGTGTAATCTTCCCTGATATAAATTTCCTACTTAATAGCTGGAGCTAAGTGTTATTTATTGTTTATCTGCTTGGCCACAATGTATTTCCTAGTCTTGTATCTGTTGAAGAAAGTCAGCATCTATCAAATATCTAAGTAAGTTTATTAAATTTAGAATCCTGATGATCACTTTGGAAAATTGTGCACCAGTGCAGTTGGTTTTAACTGGTAATCAGAGAGCCCTTTTAATTAGCTCTAAGTATTGCTTTTCAAAGCATATTACTCCTGTACCCAAGGTCATTTAAACTGTAATTTCTTGAGCAGCATAAATCAGGAGCATACAATTAAAAAAGAAAAACAAGCTGAATCTATAATCAAAAGTAACATTCAGCAACTTATGTTGGCTTCTTTATCCATTAATTAAGGGAGGTTTTCTGTTGAATTATAACACAAGTCAGTTTTTTCTAGATGGTTCATTAAAGGCCAGATTTTATTACATATTACATGCTTTATGCTTTTCACACAAACTTATTATATCGCTCAGAGAAGGTGATCTTTTAAAGCACATTAGACTAATGTTCCTGAAACTCCATCTAATGTAAGTTTTATTGAATTGCTGTAACTAAAAAGGTCACCTAATGATTTGTTCAGATAATGGATTTAGTGAAAGAAAAACAAAATGAATGGGTTATTGTAGTAACTCTGACCTTGAGATACATTTATAGCTACTAAGATTTATGAATTTAGCTACAAATGAAGAAACTGAAAAAATACTCGTGAGTAATACTACTGCCAGTTTTTAATAGGGGGTGTAGTGCAAAGCAAATGAAGAAAATATTTGTTCATCTTGTGAGGTGTATCGCATACAGTAATAGGTAATGCTCCAGAGCAGCTCAGCAACGTATTCTTTTTAAGGTCACTATAGAAATTTGCCAAAAATTCATATCTTGTGAAGCAGATTCTTGTTCAGACAGCTGGTCCTGACTTTCTGGCTCTCTCACTTTTGTTCTCTCCATTAAATTGTGGACATCCCTACTGAGCATGGGGACTAAGATAAACATACCTGAAGATTGTAGAGTGCTCAAACACTACAGCCATGGGGCAGCATAATAATAATAATACAAAAGGTAACTTGCTCTGTTTCATTGTGAAGGCTGGCGAGTCTCTTAATTCCCTCATTGTCCATTCTTGCAAAATGTAGATAATGCAGCTCTCTCTGAGTTTTGTCTTGCATATCTAGATAAAGGCTCTTCAGTGAGAGAAGCATCTGTGACAGAAAATGAAACACAGTGTATTGCTGTTCTCAAATGTGATCCCTGGACTCTATGCATGAATACTGTGAATAATCAATACGTAAATACATTAATATAATCAGAATATCAGAATATAAGCTATTGACTTTACATAAAAGAAGATTATTTTAAAGGCCTTTTATTTTCTTTTTTTAACCTAAACCTGAATGGAAGGATATAATAGTGAGTACAAAGAGATAAGAAAGCTTTCCCACTCTTTCTGCTTGTAATGCTTTAGGAATCTCATAAGAATTCTCCTTCGTGTTTCTTTTCTATAGGAACTGCTGCTATCAGAAGTTTTCATATTCTCAATAGTAGAATTATAAAAGAGAAATTTTGAATAACTGAAAAAATACTCCCCCAAATAACTCTAAATATTAAATACAAAAATCATCAACCTTTCTGTAGTCCCATTTTTGTTATGTTTATGAAACTGAGGACAGTAAAGTTACTTACACTCTTTACACCAAAGTTTTGTTCTAGTGGTAGTATAGCGTAGTTGAGATACACAAAAGGAAGCAATGGAGAGATTAAACTGGGCAAGGTAGAATTAGAATTAAGTTGTATACATTTTCATGTAACTGACAGAAGGCACTAGAAACTAAACACATCGAGACAGGTGATAATTTCTCTCAGTTTTTAAATCAAGAATGGGTGCCTTTCTGGTATAATGATTTGGTTAAATGCAAGTTATGGGGCACTGGGTGAAACGGATTTTGATGGCAAGGTTTAATGGTTCCTTTCAGCCTTAAAATTTGTGAATCCTCTAGTACAGTCATTTATTGTTTAAATATTTCCTAGAAAGACAGGATATGAAGTAGATACATTATTATGCTTTCACATTGATAAAGTAGGGGCTTTTCCTGAGCGAGGACAGCTAATCAGTGGTGTTGAACATATTTCATAGCTTACATTTTAAGCATTCAAAACTGGCTTTAACCTTGATATGGAAAATATTTTTTATTATTTTTTTTTAATATAATTTCTCTTTGTTAACCAAAAAGTAATAACTGAAGATCCAGAGGTAATGGGGAGGCTTATCAATTGCAGCTAAAGAGAAAGCAACAGCTCAGAGTGGTCATGGAGCTGCCGAAAGATTCTTACAAATAATTCTTAAAACTGTAGCACTAAAGATTGGCAAAAGCTGCCTGGCATTCTCACAACTTTTTCAGTTTCAAACAGCTGTTTGGCAGATGGTACCTTTATCATAAATTCACAATACACCTGTGCTTTTCCTGCTGAAAGCACTTGCTGTCCTGACTCAGACACTGTAACGGGGGAGCTGCATGGAGCTCAGTGCGTGGTCAGTCCTTAGAGACCCCTTACGACGAAGGAATTTCTTTAACAGACTGATTTCATTTATTCTTCAGATCCCTGCAGCGTGATGGCATCCATGATTTCTTGCACACTGTTCCCACTAAGGAAGCAGGCTGCAGCATTCGGCTTTGTTCCCAGCTGTTCTAGGATATATGTAATTTTCTATTGGCACTGAGTTTGGTTGGCATCGCAGTGCTGCACATCAATAACAGTCCCCAGCTCATGTACTGGAAACAGTTGAGCCAAGGAAGCAGTGAGCAGCACATGGACTAACTTGCTTTGCTTCTCAAGAGAGAAAATTAACCCATAGCCTCCTTTGGGTGCTTGTGGCCAGAGTGCTCTGGTACCTGATACAGCGTGTTTAAAGCAAGCTCACATCCTCCTGTAGCATAGTGCATCTGCAGTCAAAACATACCTCAGACCTCCTGTTCCTTCCCATTCCTCCCCTGCTCTCTACAGTCTTAGAAGACTGTAAAGTATTCAGGGTGAGAATTTTTTTTCTTTTATCTTCTAACTGTAAACTGATTATGCACGGACATTTCAGCAAAAAACCTCCAGCTACCATGATGATAATGAAGAGGAGGAGGATTAGGCCAATAACAGTAAATAATCCTCTTACAAAAGGAAAAAAAATGATATGTTTATTTCATGGTGTGGAGAAAAGATCAAAAAAGACCAATTATTTTCTATTTCTCATGATAAAATAAGCAGGTTCCAGAAAGGAGTGCACGAGTGCTTCCAGGGTCAGGCAAACTTGGAATCTTTGGGACCCCATGGTGAGTTACCTTCCTGTGGAATACAAGGACATCGCATATCCAGCACAAGTCTATGTGAAAAAAAAAAAAAAAAAAAAAAAAAAATTAGACATGTATCCCAAAACATGTTAAAAAAAATAAAAAAAGAAAAAAAAAAAAGAAAAAAGAAAAGAAAAGAAAAGAAAAATGAGGAGCAGCAAAACATCCGTTTAAAAGTTTATATCATTGTAAGAAGCAACCTCTAGAAATCCCCAGGTTGGAGAATTAATGAAACTGAGAAAAATCTACATTAACCAGGCCTTACTGCTGTGTAAACATTTTCTTTCCAAGCTATTTGTATCTTTTCCTTGAACGCCTGTGAAAAAGGAAGGGAAAAAGGTGCAAGCAACACTTCCACTGGCAAGATCATATCACTGCTTCAAGACATGAAACCAGATCATATCACTGCTTCAAGACATGAAACCAGATTTTGTTCATGAAGGCATTAAAGGTGTAATGAAATAACAACAAAAAGGAAAAAAATAATCAATGTGAAGCTTCATTTTAAGTCCTTAATTTTTTTTTGTTTTGTTTAGACTTATTTTTGATGAAGAGGCTGTCATGAAAATAGAATAGAGTTCCTTCTGTGGGTTCATAGTCAATTTCTGAAAATAAGGGTTGCATAAAGGAAATCTGTAAATGTTTCTAAGGATAACAAAAATAAGGTTTTTTTTTTTTTTGGTAGTAAAAAATTAAATATAAGACAGTAACAAGCTTCTGTGAGTCCACATCTATTTGTGTTCACTACCTTGCAGGAAATGCAGCTGGAAGCTGCATCTAGACTGGAAAGCATGGTGGAGAGATTAGAAATAAAAGTGGGGACAGATTTGTGTAAATCCAAGGTGAAAAACATCTATTTAAGGGAGTCAAGCTCTGAATGTGCCCGTTTCTCTCCACTAACTCTGATGGGGGCCCAGGTGATTATCTCAGTGCAGGTGTCTGCACTGAGGACACCAGAAGCTAAGTGAGATAAATCCCACTGTACGTGTCGCAGCACATTGCAGAAGTGGCTGTTACATCTGCTCCACATCAGCCAGGGGCTGCTGCCACTCCATTATCAGCCCTGCTGATGGGGGGATGAGTTCCTTCCATTTTCTGGTTCGGAGAAGAGGGGAAAGGGAATCTTCCTTGGAGATACATCCCTCTAAATATTTGTGTACCAACACATAATTAGAGCTATAAGTGAAATTTGACCAGATATGACATGTTGACTTAAGAAAAATCTAAATTTTTGTGTCCTTTGATTTGTGCTCTTCCTCGATGGTAGGTCAGGATCTATGTTAGCTCGTTTTTTACCTCTGCTTTGTTGTTTACATAAGCTACTCCTTACCAGTTTACAGGGACTAATCAGAAGTATATCTGCTGTGGACAAGTGATTTTCATTTCACATTTCTTCATTCTTGCTGTAGTCTTCAACACCCTCAACTGAAAAGATGTTACTCCTCTATTAGTAAAGGCAAATAACATACTTCGGAACATCAGTTCCTTCTCTGATGTCTTTTAGGCTGGGATTATTTCTAGATCACTCATAATTTGAAGAACAAATTAGAAGAAAAACAAAGAACAAAGTTATGCACAGCTGCATAACTTATAAATGGTAACTTAATGTCAAGGTTCTTCTAATGTCACATTGGTTATTGCCAGTATATGGATCTCAAACTTCTAAGAAATAGCTTTTGCTTTTCTCAGGGAGAATTTTGTCAAAAACAGTCATGATGAAGCATTACATATTTGGCTGTGGCAAAATGTTGGAAGTTTCATCCTCTTGCAGGATTGGTCTCTCCTGATGGCTGCTGGGTGGTGGCATGGCCACAACTGCCAGCTCCAGCACCCTGTGAAGCAGTTTAGTGGCATGAGACTGGTTATGCAAGAATAGCCTGATATAATCCGTGCATTTTTTGACCTGTGTCTTCAGAAACTGACTGAGTTTTCAGTAAAATTCCTAGCTTGACACATTTTTTTTTTTCCCCTCTGAAATCTGAGGTTTATTTTTGTTAAGCAGTTTATCATTACTCCTAATTAGCTAGTAATGGGCTGCCAATTACTTATGTATATTAGAAGTAATATGCAGAAATCCTCCTTTTACTAATTATGCATTGAAACATTTGTATTTTAGTTTTACATATGTGTTATTCTATAGCGTGCAGAGCCTACCACAGGCTTACGTCAGGATCATTGGCTGTCTGATTAGTAATAATTAGATAATTTGTTCAGTGGACATGATTATTTAGTCTTAATTTTAACACCAAATAACTGCTATAGCAGAATAGCCATGTACCTTGCTGGCAAATGGACCAGGACCTCCTCACTTTTCCTACATGCTTTTATGAGAATATCTGTTGCACCATTCTTATGCAAATACCTGCTATTTATTCTCATAGGGGCACTTAATGCTTCCTTGTGAACACATGGTAGAACATGGAAGGCGAAAGAGATCCATGTATTTTGAGGTAGAATCAATCATGTCTTATTAATCATATAAATGTTAAAGGTCTTGTCTAAGTCAGTCATCAGGTCAGTTAAATGAAACAGGAATGTTCAGATAGTGCTTCATTTATCATAGTCATCTGTTTTAAGGTTGGATGAATTGTTCTCTGAAAGTGGTTGTGTCTCTCCGTAGCTTATAAAAAGAAATTAGAAGCCTGGTTAATACTAAGAGCCTAATTTTTATGTGACTAAAGGTAGGTTAAATGAACTTCAGCCTTGTGATCTTCCAAATGCAAGTGGATAAACTCTGGATTACATTGTTTAAGAAGCAAATGAATTTCCCACCATCACCAAAGTTTCTTGCAATTTCAGACTAAGAAAACAGATCATGCATTCTTCTGTCTGCATCACAATATGCTAGTGGAGTGTTCAGAAAACATCGACAATTAGTTCATGCAGAAAAAAATGCCAGCATAAAAGTAATTGTATTTCCTTATCCTTGCTTATCCTGTGAGCAGAATGAATCTCAGGTAGAGTAATTAATGATTTTCATAATGTGCATGCACAAAGAGGCTGATTCATGATTGTATGAAATACAGTATATTATAACATTATAATCCTTTATTTATCATATTTAATGTTTCCTATGCGTGGCTAACAAACTTGAGTCGGGGTGCTGCTAATGCAAGAATACTGCTTTGGAAGCAGAACTAGCATTGATGCATGACTGGTGCAAGATCTGGGGCTGGTGTTATACTCCTGCTTTTCCAGACAGAAAAGCACATGACAGACTTGCTGAAAATGCCCTTCTCTGTGATTTATTATTCTTAAGTGTGTTCACTCCGGCCAACCTGCTCTTTCCCTATTATTACAATGGGTCTTTGTGGCAAGGGCACGCTGCTGGTTCATGTTCAACTTGGAGTCCACCAGGAATCCAAGGCCCTTTTCTGCAAAGCTGTTTTCCTGGCAGCCCCCAGCACATCCTGATGCCTGGAGCAAAGCCCAGGTGCAGGACTTTGCTCTTCTCCTTGTTGAACTTCATGAGGTGACTGGCAAGATCCCTCTGGATGGCAGCATGACACTCTGATGTACCAGCCACTCACCCCAATAGCATGTTGTCTGCCGGCTTGCTGAGGGTGCACTCTGCCCCATCCTGGATGAACAATATTGTTCTATAAAACTTCATATTGAAGTTTTATATTTATATTTTATGCCCTACTTTCATAAAATTCCATGTGTATGGTCAGCTGCCTCTTGGGAAACATTCCACGACACATACTGACTGTCCATCGATAGTATTTATTTTTCTTAATTTTTGAGCAAGTTCTCTCTTGCTGCCTTTCATGACTCCATTCACATCTGTTCTGTTGCTTTAGATGGCTCTTTCATCTGCTTGGTACTACTCTTACCCCAATAGTTTCAGTGTGTGGTTTGCCATGTTGAAAATAAGTTGTTTTTTATTTTTATTTTTTTTGTAAATAACTATTTGTCAGGAGTAAAAATGGAAAGAATTGCTCAGTGTGAGTTGAAGAGAAATTTAGAGTGATAACGACCCACATCTGCAACCATCTCATAATGCAGCTTCAGAGTAGTTTTTGAAATTTTGTAATAATGCATAGTAGGAATAAAACAAACAGCAACATAAAAACCTCCCCAGACTTATGTCTTTAAATATAGTGTTTCTGATCCTGATTAGAATAAGCCATCACTAGTAACAATTAATCAAAGTTTAGCACTTAGGTTGGTAAATAACCAGGAAAAATCTTATTTACATGAATTTTGTTATGTTTCTTTCTCTGTTTTTATGATGTGATCAACTCATTTGAAGGAAAGAATTTGTAAAAAGCTTGAAAACATGCAACTGAAGTAGATATTTATTTGACATTCTTATCCCATAGAGCCTCCTACCAGAAATGCAATCTAATTCATTAAAGTTCTGAACCAGAGAAGCATAAAATGATGTTCAAAAAAAAAAAAAAAAATCCCACAGTGCGTACCAGTGTTTGTGAATGACTAATGCTGTTAGGGATATTTCCTGTCATTATCTGCTTGTGAAGAAGACTGAGTGGGATTTCTTCAGATAAGGTATTAAGCCTCTCTACACAGAGTACAGGCCTGAGTGGTATTAAAGGAAAACAGAGTAGAGATTACATTGTGTGGAGTGTCATATTTTACTGTTGCCACTGTTTAAAGTTCTAAAATGGTATTAGTGACAGCTGCTTAACCTCCTCCCCCATATCCTCTCCCCCAACTTTTCATCTTCTCGTTTAACAGCCTTTATACTCTGAAATAATGGATTTGAAGAAGTTTATTTAACCATTGCATTTACAAATAATAGGCATTTTAGTCTGATAACATTTTGAATCTGCATTGGCCTCATTAATCTTTTTTTTCAGTTAACACATATTTTAGTACAGCCTAAAGCTATGTTGACTTTAGCTGTGATTTCTTATCTGACCCATCAATTTTTGTTAAATCAATCAGTTTATGAATAGAAGATCTTCTGAGAAAAATAAAGCAACAGCTTGACTCTCTCCGGGATGCCTGTGCACTGTGTCTAATACAGTAATTCCCACCAACTTCTTGGAATTTTATTTTTATTAGTATTATAATTCATTTTCTAATAAAGAGAATTGCCAGACTCACAACTGCTTTGTGGAGAGCTGAATGATGCCTATGGAGATGGGACTAGGAGATTAGACTCATTAAGTTTGCAAATATCCTACGAGACAGGAATCTTGATCTGCTACTATAAATACCTCTTATTTTTTTGGTCAGAACTGAATTATTCCAGAGAAGGGTTAAACATTTAATTTTCATGTTTTGCAATCACTGAATACAGTACATTATTTGTTTAAAATATCTTGAAATCTTGATTCTGACAAAATTCTATCTACAGAATATATATATATATATGTGTTTTTTTCCCTGAAAAACATACAGCTTAAATAAATACTTTTTGTTCCTAAACTTTTTGTTCCTAAAAACAGGACCTACATCTTCATTTGTTAAAGCCAGTGGGAATTTTATTATTTACTTTTGTGTCAGTTTAATGACTTTGTTCTTGCCGAGGCGACCGGCTCCGGGGCAGACGCGTGCTGCAGCGGAGCGCGGGATCGGGACAGGCAGGGCTATTTTTCAGGCATCGAGCCTATGTGAGGGAGCCACCAGGCACCGGCAGCCCTCGTGAGGGAGGCTGACGAGGCGTAGGCGGAGCCAGCAGCGTCAGCGACAGCTCCTCCCCCCGGCCGTTCAAAGGCAGCCCTTAGGGAGCGCGAGCGACCAGGGCCGGCAAACAGGGAGTGACGCGGCAGTTAGCGCAGGCAGGGCGGGCAGGAAGGGCGGAGCGCTCACACCCGCCCATAGGGACAACTCCTCTAACGGCACTCTCCCGTCAGCTGGGCTGCAATGGTCTCCACCAGGCACGGTGCTTTCTCTAGGAAGTCAGTACACACCCAGACCGACTGCCCGTCCAAACATGCGGCAGTTCAGGTCTCCGGATGCGGGGAGTGTCTGAGCCTCTTGCTGCCATCGGCGGGAGGCAGAGAGACTGCTTGCGTGAGGTGCGAGCAGGTGGACGACCTGGTCCGCATGGTGGCGGAACTCAAGGAGGAGGTGCAGAGGTTGAGGGATATCAGGGAGTGCGAGCGGGAGATAGACTGGTGGAGCAACTCCCTGCAGGACCGGAGGGAGAGGGACCAGGGTGAGACGCCCCAAAGGGGGGTGGAGCCCCTGCCCTGTCGCCATCGGGCAGAGGGAGGGGACCTGCGAGTTGAGGAGGAATGGAGACAGGTCCCTTCTCGACCTCGCAGGAGATGCCCTCCCCTTCCGGCGCCGCCTTCCCAGGTGCCCTTGAACAATAGGTTTGAGGCCCTGGAGCTTGAGAGACTGGTGGGTGAGGACGAGGTAGGAAGCCTACCCAGGAGGATGCCTGAGGTGAGGAAGTTGACTCCACGCCTCAGGACTGCCTCCACCAAGAAAGAAAGAAGGGTGATTGTTGTGGGCGACTCCCTCCTCAGGGGAACGGAGGGCCCTATTTGTCGGCCTGACCCCACACATAGGGAAGTCTGCTGCCTCCCTGGGGCCAGGGTCAGAGACGTTACCAGGAAGCTTCCAAACCTGGTTCGCCCCTCTGACTATTACCCGCTTTTGATAGTCCAGGCTGGCAGTGATGATGTTGAAAAGAGAAGCCTCAAGGCTATCAAACAGGACTATAGGGGGCTGGGATGATTGGTGGAGGGAGCGGGAGTGCAGGTGGTGTTTTCGTCTATCCCTATGGGGGAAGGGAGAGGCACGGAGAGGACATGGAAAGCTCACGTGGTTAATAGGTGGCTCAGAGGCTGGTGCCAGCACAGAAATTTTGTTTTTTTTCACCATGGGGAGCTTTACTCGGCACCCGGCCTGATGGCGCCAGACGGGTCCCTATCTCCAAGGGGAAAACGGATCCTAGGCCAGGAGCTGGCGGGGCTCATAGAGAGCGCTTTAAACTAGGTAAGAAGGGGGATGGGGCTCAAACAAGGCTTGTTGGAGCTGTGCCGGGGGAAACAATGGCTAGGCTGGGGAAGAAGGCGATGGCCCAGCTGAAGTGCATCTACACTAATGCACGCAGCATGGGTAACAAACAGGAGGAGCTGGAAGCCATTGTGCAGCAGGCAGGCTATGACTTGGTTGCCATCACGGAGACGTGGTGGGACCGCTCCCATGACTGGAGTGCTGCAATGCCTGGCTATCGGCTCTTCAGGAGGGACAGGCAGCACAGAGGGGGTGGTGGCGTGGCTCTCTACATTAGAGAATCTTTTGATGTTGTGGAACTCCAGGCTGGGAATGATAAGGTTGAATCCCTGTGGGTTAGGATCCGCGGGAAGGCTGGCAAGGCTAGCATCCTGGTCGGGGTCTGTTATAGACCGCCGAACCAGGATGAGGAGACGGATGAGGAGTTTTATAGGCAACTGACAGAAGTTGCAGAATCGTCGGCGCTTGTCCTCGTGGGGGACTTCAACTTCCCGGATATATCCTGGAAACACAACACGGCACAGAGAAAGCAGTCTAGGAGGTTTCTGGAGAGCGTGGGAGATAGCTTCCTGACGCAGCTGGTCAGTGAACCTACCAGGGGTGGTGCCCTGCTAGACCTTCTCTTCACAAACAGTGACGGACTGGTGGGAGATGTGGTGGTTGGGAACTGTCTTGGGCAGAGTGACCACGAAATGGTAGAGTTCTCTATTCTTGGCGAGGCCAGGAAGGGGACCAGTAAAACTGCTGTATTGGACTTCCGGAGGGCTGACTTTGAGCTGCTCAGGACGCTGGTTGGCCGAGTCCCTTGGGAGGCGGTTCTGAAGGGCAGAGGAGTCCAGGAAGGCTGGGCACTCCTCAAGAAGGAAATCTTAACGGCACAGGAGCGGTCCGTCCCCACGTGCCCAAAGACGAGCCGGCGTGGAAGAAGACCGGCCTGGCTCAACAGAGAGTTGCGGCTTGTGCTTAGCAGAAAAAAGAGGGTTTATAATCTTTGGAAAAAAGGGTGGGCCACTGAGGAGGACTACAAGGATGTAGCGAGGCTGTGCAGGGAGAAAATTAGAAAGGCCAAAGCTCATCTGGAGCTCAACCTGGCTACTGCTGTTAAAGACAACAAAAAATCCTTTTACAAATATATCAACGCGAAACGGAGGACTAAGGAGAATCTCCATCCTTTACTGGATGCGAGGGGAAACCTAGTTACTAAGGATGAGGAAAAGGCTGAGGTGCTTAATGCTGCCTTTGCCTCAGTCTTTAGCGGCAATACCGGTTGTTCTCTGGATACCCAGTGCCCTGAGCTGGTGGAAGGGGATGGGGAGCAGGATGTGGCCTTCGCTATTCATGAGGAAATGGTTGGCGACCTGCTACGGAGCTTGGATGTGCGCAAGTCAATAGGGCCGGATGGGATGCACCTGAGGGTACTGAAAGAACTGGCGGAGGAGCTGGCCAAGCCGCTTTCCATCATTTATTGGCAGTCCTGGCTATCGGGGGAGGTCCCAGTTGACTGGTGGCTAGCCAATGTGACGCCCATCTACAAGAAGGGCCGGAGGGCAGACCCGGGGAACTATAGGCCTGTCAGTTTGACCTCAGTGTCAAGAAAGCTCATGGAGCAGATTATCTTGAGGGTCATCACGCGGCACTTGCAGGGCAAGCAGGCGATCAGGCCTAGTCAGCATGGGTTTATGAAAGGCAGGTCCTGCTTGATGAACCTGATCTCCTTCTATGACAAAGTGACGCGCTTGGTGGATGAGGGAAAGGCTGTGGATGTGGTTTACCTTGACCTCAGTAAGGCTTTTGACACCGTTCCCCACAACATTCTCCTCAAGAAACTGGCTGCTCGTGGCTTGGACTGGCGTACGCTTCGCTGGGTTAGAAACTGGCTGGATAGCCGGGCCCAGAGAGTTGTGGTGAATGGAGTCAAATCTGGTTGGAGGCTGGTCACTAGTGGTGTCCCCCAGGGCTCGGTACTGGGGCCAGTCCTCTTTAATATCTTTATCGATGATCTGGATGAGGGCGTCCAGTGCACCCTCAGTAAGTTTGCAGATGACACCAAGCTAAGTGCGTGTGTCGATCTGCTCGAGGGCAGGAAGGCTCTGCAGGAGGATCTGGATAGGCTGGAGCGATGGGCTGAGGTCAACTGTATGAAGTTCAACAAGGCCAAGTGCCGGGTCCTGCACCTGGGGCGCAACAACCCCAAGCAGAGCTACAGGCTGGGAGATGAGTGGCTGGAAAGCTGCCTGGCCAAGAAGGACCTGGGAGTACTGGTTGATAGTCGGCTGAATATGAGCCAGCAGTGTGCTCAGGTGGCCAAGAATGCCAACAGCATCCTGGCCTGTATAAGAAGCAGCGTGGCCAGCAGGTCTAGGGAAGTGATTGTGCCCCTGTACTCGGCTCTGGTGAGGCTGCACCTCAAGTACTGTGTTTAGTTTTGGGCCCCTCGCTACAGGAAGGACATGGACGTGCTCGAGCGAGTCCAGAGAAGGGAGACCAAGCTGGTGAGGGGTCTGGAGAACAAGTCTTACGAGGAGCGGCTGAGGGAGCTGGGGTTGTTTAGCCTGGAGAAGAGGAGGCTCAGGGGCGACCTTATCGCTCTCTATAGGTACCTTAAAGGAGGCTGTAGAGAGGTGGGGGTTGGTCTATTCTCCCACGTGCCTGGTGATAGGACGAGGGGGAATGGGCGAAAGTTGCGACAGGGGAGTTTTAGGTTGGATGTTAGGAAGTACTTCTTTATCGAAAGGGTTATTAAGCATTGGAACGGGCTGCCCAGGGAGGTGGTGGAGTCACCATCCCTGGAGGTCTTTAAAAGATGTTTAGATGTAGAGCTTAGCGATATGGTTTAGTGGAGTACTTAGTGTTAGGTCGGAGGTTGGACTCAATGATCTTGAGGTCTCTTCCAACCTAGAAATCTGTGTCTGTGTCTTTAATCCCTGAGTTGATTTAATTTTTGTAATTAGTTTCCGAGTTGAAACTTCAAAAAAGAGCTGAAACATTTCTACTCCAATGGTATGTTTTCAATAAACTTTCAAATATTAAATGAAGCTATAAGTCAGAAGTTGCATTTTTGACTTTTTTCAGAGTAACACTTCATACTGGCTAATGTATATTTATATAAGTATATATATATAACTGTACTTAAATGAATGCATACATAAATTAATACATATATGTATGTATACATGTATGTATGTGGATTTCTCTCTTTACATGTTAGTGTGTTTCAGTGTATGGCATCAAGGGACAAAGTCAAGGGGCCTTTATTTTTATGGTAGTCCCATTTCTTACTAAACATGATTATAAGATTTTAACTGTGTTTAATATCTTTTGTTGAATTCACCTGTTAAATAGAAACAAGTGGTGTACAATCAAGTCCTTGACGAAGAACAGAACTTAAATCAGGATGCCTGACTTACCCCACATATCCTATGATTATAGGAAATTGCTTAACTGTTATAATATGCCACAGAAATTTAAGAAATCTAATTTTGTGTAGTTTGGTAGTTTCATAATAGTTTATAAAACACATAGTTTATTCATTTTATAGATAAGTATTGTTAAGATAAGACTGTAAAAACATGATTATCTGCATTAAAACCTGTGAGCACATGCCCTTCTGCTGTAAATCCATGTCATCACAGAGGACTAGGAAAGCTGTACTGATGTGCATGAGGTGACTCCACTCACCTGAGGCATCTGATTCACTAGAACCTTCTTCTGACTCCTACCTTGCTGTGTAAAGCAACTGAGAAAATTCTCTTTGCTTCCTCTTTCCCCAGGCTCCAACTGCTGTTAAGAAAACTGGCATTAAAATACTACTGATGGATTGGTAAGTCATTTTTGTCTTAAATCATTACAGTTTAATATTTTCAACTTATTGTGTTTGAATGTTTGTTTTTCTTGGATTGTTTATTTAGTAACACCACAAAATTCAATTTAATTCTAAAATTAATTCAATTCATTGTAATACCAGCATAACATTCAATCATGGCTTCAGAAGCAAGTTTGCCCTTGCAAATGAGCATCCACACTTGAACAAAATGGTTTGTCTTTTACCTTCTTCCTTTGCAAAATACTTAGGTTTTAGGTCAATTGTACACATCTCTGAATGTGTTGGAAATGAGGTTGCATAACTTCTCTCAGCAGCGCAGTTCATCTGTCATTCCTAAAACTCATACACTATCTTGGCAGAAATATATGTGGTGTCAGAGTTAAAATACACACACAGAATTTCAAACCTGATAGGTTTTAGAGATATTGTTGAGGTATCAGGATGTTTTTCAGGACCAGATTGTCTTCCATCCAAGTCATTGTGTTTTAAAGTTAACAATTTGCTGAGTTTTAATTTATTTACTATGTTGAAGCTGTTCCTGTTATCTCTAATAGAAATCTTGTACTAGAGTTAGCACTGAGGAATTTAGCCATTTTTAACTATATTTTTTTACTGTGTTTTGTTGCCTGTTGATGTAACGAAAAGTAAAATATAGATCATCTAGTAGTTCTCTCATTATTTTGATGAAACGAAAATAATAATAAAAAAGCAAATTAAATAATTAACAATATAAATGAGATACTGCAAAGGTATTCAACGAGATGCCTCTCCAATTGAATATACAATAGAATATCTTACTATACTAGGGTACAAATATAGAGCTCTTCTTACACTTATAACTTGAGGCAACCTTTAGCACTGTCATTACAAGAAGTTGATTCAAAAAGTCTGAAAGTGCTATATAAGGAGAGACCATCAAATCAGCTTGCTTATTGATCCTTGACAGACTATTTGCATGCAACTTTATGAGACTTTACTGTGAAAAATATTCTTTATATTAAGTGAATGTCAGAAACAAAACAGGTGCAACATGCTATAAAAAAGTCGTAGATCCTCTTCTGTGAAATTGCCTCAATTGCGAGAGTTTTCTATTGTTTTATTGGTATTTTGGAGTGTTTTTTTTGTTTTCTTTCTAGTGAAAGGATTGATGAAACTAGTCAACCAAATCAAAGGAAAAAAATTGTGCATGTTAAAAAAATAAACTAAAGTGAAAAGGAAGGTAACACAGGTGGCTCTGTTAAAACAGATGCATGAAATGCCATCAGGAAGATGCAATTTTTAACCTATTTTTCTATTAAGTTCAGCATCTGTTCAATACAAGATTGCAATCTTAAACTCATATTGCAAATGGATAATGTTTATATCAAATTATAGAATGATAACAAGAATGGCTCCTTGCCATGCATTTTTAAACTTATTGTCCTTTCTGTTTTCTGAAAAGGGAATCATTATGATTGAACTGTATCACATAGTTGAATTGGATATTTTTTTTTCTTACACTGTGTACAGAGGTAGAGCATGCAAACATTTTCCCTTGTGGCAGTCCCAGGTTAGCAGGATCCTATTTTATATGCTGAGGAGGCAGCTGTAGGAAATGTCACAGTTCATTTTGGGGAAATTGTACTGCTGACCAGAAATCAAATCAAGCAGCGAATAATGTAGTATTATTGGCTTGGTTTCTGCCTCTGTCTAACCTACAATGTGTTTGCCTCCACTTCATAGGCTGGTTCTGGGTCCCAGTGCAGCTGTGGTGCCTTTATACTAGGAATCTATTCCCTTGGAAAACAGCTCACAAAAGACTTTAAGAAAAAAACAGAAAATGTTGCCAGAACCAGAATACGAAAGTTCATATGAAATAATAATATTTACATAAGGACACTCAGCCTTACATCTTGCTATCTAGTTGAAAAGCATCTAGGTTCTGATTAGGTAGATGTCCAAACCTAGATGTCAGAGATTATACCTTTCAACAGCTATCATCCAGCATAATTTAGAGAAGTCTGTGGCTGTGCATCATACCAATTTTACAACCTCTATACAGGCACTCACTGTTAAACTGGAGATTATATTCATCTGTATTGTAAAGCTTGAAAAGACAGGAGCAGCAACATGTGCTTCATTGTGCACTTTCATGCAGCATCCACCACGGTATAAGGAATATCACAAAGCACAGTCTGCTCTCAGTTGGCAGTATGGTGGAAATCTGTAGGAGAAAAGAGTTCAGGTATGCAGTAAGGAGGTGTGTGGTGGGGTTTGCCTTCCATATCACAGAACATCCCTTGATCCATACAGTTACTGATGGTGGTTTCACACTAATGGCCAACTAAACTCCACCACACTGCTTGCATTTTCTCAAAGGAAAGGAGAAGGGGAGAAAATATGATGAAAAAGGAAAGAAAAAAATAAGAAAAAAGAAAAAAAAAAAAGCCCATGGGTTGAGATAACGGCAATTTAATTAAAGGAAAAAGAAAGAGGAAAAAAAAAAAGTAATTGTAGTGGTTGTTTGGGAGGACAGACCTTTTAGTAAGAAAAGCTCCTCCTCTCCTTCCCCTTTCACACCTTTTTTTTTTTTTTTTAGTGGGACATTATATGGATTGGAATATCTCTTTGATCAGTTTAGGTCACCTGCCTGGTGATGTCCCCTCCCCACCTCTTGTCCACCCTCAGCCTGCTGCTTCTGAGGATTAGAGGGAGTCCTGATGTTGTGCCAGTATTGCTCAGAAACAGACAAAGCATCAGTGTGATACCAATGCTGTTCTAGCTACAAGTGCAGAGCACAGCAATATATGGACTGCTGTGGATAAAGTTAACTCCATCCCAGCCAGACCCAGTACAACTTATAGATATGGTTTTAGATAAAGGGTCAGGTCCAGGTTCTAGTCCTCACTGTGTCACAAGTTTCTGTTATATCTGTACTAAAGTAGTTTAAATGGTGTAATTGTGTTCAGTAATATTGTAAGGCTTTTGTCAATATTTTTCTTATGTAACTAGGTAACCATTTCAGCTTTTATCCCATTAATATTTGTAGAGTTGCTTTATGTTTGGTCTGCTCATTTCAGTTCTTGAACTATAAAAAGGGGCATGTTATATGTTAAGTGAAGCCTGGATTCATCTCAGCTGACATGGAAATCCAAAGTGAGGAGTAAGCACTTACCTAGTGAGGTTAGAGAAGCATCTCCGGAGGGCAATTCATTCTACCTCTGATGTGAATTGCTCTCAGGAGCTGTCTCTCCCTCCCCACTAACACCTCAGGTAAACAGAATGATTCTGAGCACTTCATTCTGTTAGAACTGCTCATAAACAAGACACAGTGACTTTCTGGTTATAATCATGTCAGAAAGCATCATAACACATTCATTTTCCTTTAGTTCCTATGTGAACATCATCAGCTTTGTATATCTTCTTTAAGGCAAGTTCATCTTGGACCATGAATTTTAAAAATTTGCAATATTTGTCTGCTCATTTTGTGTGAAGCGTTAGTGATTGTGTTTTCTTCAAAGGGATAAATTTCTACAAAGCAATTTTGAATACAATATAATGCAAAGAACACAAAGCAAGGCTCTTTTCAGTGGTACTCAATGATGAGACAAGAAGCAATGGGCACAAAAATGAAACGAGAGGTTCCATCTAAACATGAAGCACTTCTGTACTGTGCAGGTGATGGAGCACTGGAACAAGATGTACAGAGTTGTTGTGGAATCTCCCTCCTTGGAATCTTCAAAAGATGCCTGGATATGGTCCTGGACAACCTGTTCTGGGTGTCCCTGCTTGAACAGGAGGGTTGAACCATATAATCTCCAGAGGTCCCTTCTGACCTCAGCCATTCTTTCATTCTGTGATACCACAGCAATTCCCTAGTTGTCAGCTGAAGAGAATAAAAGATTTTTTTTATATACATCTCTGGTATATATATAGGTTTTCAACTATAGGTTTTCAACTTAAAATATCAGAAAATATTTTAAAAACAACGGAACACTGAGATTGAAAAGTATTTCTGTTGGGAGATTTAGGACTTCTATAGCATTTTAGGACGTTTTTCAGAAACAGGGAATTACTTTTTCAGTCATGATCAGTTGTAGTATTGTTTTATTATCCTGGACTATTCAAGTAGTTTTCTGTTTATTATTATTATTTTTTTAACTTATTTTCATCCACCAAATTATAGTCTACATCTCAATCTATTAGTAATGTTTGCTATTCATTTGTTAAAGTTATGGTCCTTCAGCAAATGCTTTGAACAGCTGCAGTGCTAACAGTTCAAAATAATACATTTTTAGGGTAAGTAATTCCTGAATGCATAAAGTGAAACCCAGTCATCCAATTTCAAAAATTTAGGCGGGCAGGAACTTCAGGAGATCAGTTGTTCCAAAGCTGTACTCAGCTCATGACTAACTTCAAAGGTAGATAATGCTTTTCAATGTCCTGTCTAGGTGAGTTTCACATCTCTTCAAGGGTGGAAATTTCACACCTTATCTGTGTGAAATCACATTGTGAAGAGTTTTTTTTTTCTTATAGCTACTTGAAATTTCCTTTACTTGTGAACATTGTCTCTTGCCTTTTCACTGTGCACCTTTACATTGAATCTACCTTCATCTTTAAAATCACAGTGAATTCTTCTGTCATTCTCTATAGCATCTATTAGTTCTTCAAATATGGTTTGGGGTCAAAAAAACAAAACAAAACAACAACAACAACAAAAAAAACCATACAATGGCTACCATAACCAGCTCATAAATACTTTTGCCACCAAAATATGCTGTTTTTTTTTTAATGAGATGCATCTGCAGAGTTTTTATTTGTAAATGGAGTGAAATGGTTCTCTTAAATGTGTAAGCATTTATGAAAGGGATCCATGAGGAATCCAAGCTAGATTAAGTATGATGGTGAAATATTAGTTTAATCTGCTGAAAAAGCAATGTCGAAGTACCAAGTCAATGCTATCATACAAAAATTTCTGTTACTTATGATGACTTTGTAAAGCAGTTACCTACTCTTCAAGGTACATTCAAGAAAGAAAATAGTGTAATAAATCAGTAGCAACTCAGAATAGACATGTTTGGTGCTGTGTATGAATTTGTAAATCTATATTAGAAGTGGAAATAGGATTTATATCCTACTGCTTCTTAGTCACATCTGCAAATATTAGTTTAAAGATGCAAACTTGTTAGTATTGTGAAACCTAAAAAGTGCAAGGTGCAGCTGATGAGTGCTGAGCCTTGTCAATAAAAAGCAACAGCAAAGAAAATCAGTATATACAATGTAGTATTTACAGTGCAAAGTGGAATAATATACTTTGAAGAAGAGGTGATACTAACATTACCCAGTGTACTTATTTCCACTAATAGTAAAGAAGCAAGGGCAACTGATGTGTATATGCAAACCCCATTTGGATAATGTGATTGTCTACTAAAACTTCACAGTTGTTTTCGGATGGAGCTCTCTGAAGCACTATTTCAGTTTCACCTTGCTTGACTACAGTCATGAAGAGGCCAACATGAGTCCTTTATGCCTCAGTTTGCCATTTGAGGTAAATGTTCCTGAACTCTATATTATGCTTTCTCGGCTTTGAAGACGGTGTCAAATAACCAATATTTTCTAGCTAATATGCAAAATCCTATTTGATTAGATTTTTAGAGGCAAGTCTAATCTTTCTGTACATTGTGAAATAAGAAAATGTCTGGATGACATACCAGTCTGGATGACTAAAATCTTGACCAGAATCCATTCCAGTTTGAAAGAAGTTTGGTGTCCATTGTGTTTTATAAATGGCTTTTTTACATTTTGTTAGTAACTTAGAATGTAAATGTAAATAATATTTCTGGATTTATGAGCAAGAATCTAGCCCAATAACACTATATGAAACAGCTAATTTAATTCTGCTGTTTACTATGTAAATATTTAATTTGAGATGGGAATTTAACATTACATTAGAAAGAAAATACAAAGAATATTTAAAATCGAGCTTCACTTGTGTATTCAGAACTCAGTTTGTATTCTGAGGTCCAGAAAACTATAGTCTTTGTCTAATCTGTTCTGCAGTTGATCATTATATCTGACATAAACTTTTACAAGAAATAAGTATTTAATACTTGGTCCTCCTGGTGGGTTATTTTACCCCTCTTTTTTTCCTGCTCAGCAGTTTGTTGTCTATGAAATTGCAAATTAGGACTATTTAACAGAATTATTACAGAAGTCCTACCTGAATTTAGAGTCCCAATATCTCATTAAGTAATTCATCCTCCAGAGAGTAGGAGGATCAATGGGAACACAAAAGTGAAATGACTTGCCTGAGATTAATAGAATAGAGTCTAGGAGAAAGAGCACAAAACTCCTTAGCCCTAGTCCCATACCAGGTGCTGTTGTTTTTCATGCTGCTTCATTTTCAGTTGAGTGACCAGGACTTCTCATGACTTATGCATTTAATACACTAGGGAAGGTTTTGTAAAGCAGGCATCAGAGTTAGGAAGAGCTACAAACTAAAAAATAAACCACTTAAGATGATTCATTTAATATGATGAGTCATTAAGTCTGGGCATCCAGTAGGAGGTAGGTTTCCACGCAGTAAGATTTTAAATAAAATGTAAAATCATCTGGGTCTTCTGTCATCACTGCAAGGCACTGTTATTCATATGCTGCTAATGAGCATAATTTATGACAAGACACAATGACACAGCACGAAGGATTCTTGCTTGAGGCACCAACAAACCTTGTGATGCTCATGTAGCAAGGTAATTGCAGTGCAGTTCGTACAGTGTTTGTGATATCAAATCCTAATCTGATATGATTATCCTGTGTTATGAAAGAACAAAGCCAAATTGAAATGATAAACCCTCAAGACATTCTGATAAGTTTTTTTTTTTCCTGATATTGTCTACAAAACTTCTTTCAAGTCTGTTTAAGAGAGCAACATGATGATGGAAAATATAATGCCAGCAATAGTCAGCTATATTTTATCTGTGTTTATAGTTGTGAAGTACTTTGTGTTACACTTCTAACATGGAAATAACTTTGGAGAAGATTTTCATTTATTTATTTTTACTGACCTGTTTTTAACATTTTCTTTGTGAAGGGAAGGGAAGTTGGGGGGAAGTGTTGATCTGCTGGAGGGTAGGAAGGCCCTGCAGAGGGACCTGAACAGGATGGGTCGATGGGCAGAGGCTAATGGGATGAGGTTCAACATGGCTAAGTGCCGGGTCCTGCAATTTGGCCAAAATAACCCCATGCAGCGCCACAGGCTTGGCGGAGAGTGCTGTGAAAGCTATGCAGAGGAAAAGAATCTGGGGGTGCTGATTGATGTTCACCTGAACATGAGCTTGCAGTGTGCCCAGGTGGCCAAGAAGGCCAACGGCAGCCTGGCTTGTATCAGGAATAGTGTAGCCAGCAGGACCAAGGAGGTGATCGTCCCCCTGTACTCAGCTCTGGTGAGGCTGCACCTTGAGTGCTGTGTTCGGCTTTGGGCCCCACACTACAAGAAGGACATCGAGGCCCTGGAAGTCCAGAGAAGGGCTATGAAGCTGGTGAAGGGCCTGGAACACAAGTCCTTTGAGGAGAAGATGAGGGAACTGGGGTTGTTTAGTCTGAAGAGGAGGCTCAGGGGAGACTTATTGCTTTCTACAACTACCTGAAAGGAAGTTGTGGGAAGCTGAGGGTCGGCCTCTTCTCACGGGTAACTAGTGATAAGACTAGAGGGAATGGCCTTGAGTTGCACCAGGGGAGGTTCAGGCTGGAAGATGAGGAGACATTTCTTCTCAGAAAGAGCAGTCAGGCATCGGAACGGGTTGCCCAGGGAGGTGGTGGAGTCACCGTCCCTGGGGGTGTTTAAGGAAAGGTTGGACATGGTGCTTAGGGACATGGTTTAATGGGTGACATTGGTGGTAGGGTGATGGTTGGACCAGATGATCCTGAAGGTCTCTACCAACCTTAATGATTCTATGACTCTATGATTCTAAAAGCCTTGCTTAAGTCAAGGTAAATGACATGCACTGCTCTCCCCTCATCCAGAGATCCAGTCATTTTTATCATAGAAGGCGAACAGGTAGATCAAATGTAATTTATAATTTTCACATCTAAGCTGACTATTCTTGATCACCTCCTCACTTGTCTACATTGATATGTGTTCCAGGAGAGCTTGCCCCATGGTTTCTCCAGGGACTGGCTGAGGTAAGGCTAATCAACTTGGTGTTCCCTTTATCAACTTTTCAGCGTTCTCTGAGGATGTGTACCATTTGCCTTTGATCATTTGTAGAAAATAAATAGGATGACTAAGCTTCTCTCTCAAGGTGTCTGGATTAAATATCAGGCATTTTAGTTTCCTTACACCCAGAAATTTCACTGTTTTAGCTCAAAATTGAATTTCTCTAGCTTCCACTTCCAGATGTGATTTTGTTAGGAATTTGTCAAGCAGAAATCCCCAAAATAGGTATGATTATTTACATGTAGGTACTGCAATGAAGTGATGTCACCTTGCAAACTTCTCTTTAATAAACTGATTAAGCTATGCAAAACCTTGAAAGCAAAGGCAAGAAGTTTGAACTTCTATTTTAAATGGCTGTTTTGATGTTCTTCAGTCGTCTTAATCTTATTTTCAATGACTTTCACTATGTATTGTTTGTAAAATTATTAAAATGTATTCTTTAGTTATGCTGACTTTGCTCTAATAGCATGAAAGGCATCCAAGATTACCATTCCCATTAATTGGCTTTAATGAAAATTCTAGAAATTCTTGATTAACTACCTAGCTAATGATAAAACTGCATCAATTTCACTGTCATATGATGCATTTTAAGTGATGATGCACTTTGTCTCTAGAATTATAAACTAGATATATTTAGATATATTTATATCAGTACAATCTGTAAGAATCCCACTGGACATAAAAGGTCTAAAATATCTAGATGCCATGAGCTCCCATTCACAAAGACTTCCTAAACTAAATTGAAAAATCAAATGAAAGTTAGGAAAAAAATCCATTTTTGTCTCTTTTATTTTTCATTGTGAAAAGCAAACAAATAGCAAAACAACAAAACTAAACACCTCAGAGAGAGCATAAATGGTATGACTAAAATCATGTAAGTGGTCTTGAAATGCTCTTACTAGTGTCTTAGTCCCAAAGCAATATGTCTCTTTCACTGAAATTGCAACGCTAAAAATTTAACAAATAACGTCATTGTCATTATAGAAGTGTTTTAATACAATGATAAAAAATAGGTCTGGTCAGTTCTCATCCTAAGCATTTGTAACACTTTAAACAGAGATACAATGAAAATAGAAAATCTGTTTACTTACAGATAAGGGATTGATAACTGGGATTAAAACAGGAAAACAAAACAAAACAAAAAATCCTCATTGGTCATTTATAGTGTTCTTTAGTCAAACTAATGGCAAAGGATCTTACTAGAAGAAAATGTAATGCAGGATTTTTATCAGAGGAAATAGCACTTTAGGGAGAGAATTACAGACTCTCTGGTAACATAGGACTTTGATATATCGCATATTACTGTTACATGATGAAAGGATTAATAACTGCAATAATAACATCATAATGCAGCAAGACAACCATAAGCTATAAATAATAAACACATTAAATTCCAATGAGGAGAGAATGTAGACTAGGACATTCAATAAGCTGATGTGAAATACATCTCAGTATACAGGATTTCTGTCCAGAACCTACACAGATGTGGTGGTTTTACCTGCCTGGGCAGCTGAGCTCCACCACAACCACTCTCACTCCCCATCCTCAAAGAAAAGGAGGGAGAAAATATGATGAAAAGGGCTCAAGGGTTGAGATGAGGACAGGCAGATCACTCAACAATTATCGTCACAGGTAAAACAGGTTCATCATAGAGAGATTAATTTATTGCCAACTGCCAACAGAATAGAGCACCGAGAACTAAAAGCAAACTAAAAACAACTATCTCCCATTCACCCTCCTCTCCCTAAGCAGCACAGGGGAATGGGGGATGGGGAATGGGGGCTGTGGTCAGTCCCTGATGCTTCATCTCTGCTGCTCCTTCACCATCACTCTCTGCCCCTGCTCCACGTGGGGTCCCTCCCACGGGATGCCGTCCTTCCCGAACTGAGCCTGCGGGGGTTGCCCACAGGCTAAAGCTCTTCAAGAACTGCTCCAGCATGGCTCCATACCATGGGGTCCATCCCGCAGGAGCAAACTGCTCCAGCATGGGTCCCCCACAGGCAGCAGCTCCTCCCAGGCCTCCTGCTCTTGCGTGGGCTCCTCTCCATGGGCTGCAGTATAAGAGACTAGGAGCACTGTGATATCTGTTTTTTGTTAAAACTGCATAAACTTTGCATTTGTTAAAGAAACTAGGGGAGCAATTGTATTTTAAAAAGCGTTGGTGGTATACTTTTAGGAATCTGTATGATAGCTTGTTAATATTCAGAATATTTTCTTATATGGTTTGGCATCTTAAATGATTTTCCATACCCCAGGAATGGAAATTAAGCATCTGTTTTCTCTTAGCAGTTTATGGGAACTTTGATAGAAGCTCATCTCACCAGAAGATTAAACCCTTTTTACTGTAATACTTAGATTATCATGGAGTATTAGTGCCCATGAATATTACTGAGTTCCCTATGTTTATGCTAGTTTAGAAGCAAAATCAATACTCTGCCCTTAAAAACGTTGTCTGTATAAGGAAGTTATATGAAATTTCCAGTAATAGCAAGTGGAAATCCATGTCCCACAGAAGCTAACAGCACTGGTTGCTTTTACTGTCATGGTGCTTGGAATTTTGTTTTGATCATTTCCATTGTCTCTATGCAGTAGAAGGGCTAGGTGCAGGCATATTATCTATGTTTCACTAATTACTTACAGGTAAATATATGCCTAGATTTGTCTCATGTTGTTCTTCCATTACATGAGATGAATGATCATAAACCTCTGCAAAAGTTTGTTGGAAAGGAGTTATTATGTTACTCATGCCAGGACAGGATCCACTGGTATCTGAGATAACAGCAGTAGAAACTTTGGTCAAAAATACTAAATTGCTGTAATAAGACAGAACACAAATGGAAGCCTAAGAAACTTTGGTGGAGGATGGAAGGACTTGGGAGACCATGATTGTTTTGTAGCATTCCATTTCAAGAAACCATTAGTATGAAATGTTATAGCCAGACTGTGACAATATGTTATGGCATATCTCATGTGTCAATTGTTTTCTCTTTTGGGAAGTAGAGCAAAAAAAGACATGTTTTGTGTGCCATCTGTTTAGTGGGATCCTATGCTTGTTGCATATATCAGCCATATGACCAGCCCATGTATGTGCCAGAAGAGATCACTCTTTTCCAATGTTCATTTGATTGTGCTTTAAAAAAAAGCCTCCATGGCCTTCCTGTAACTGTCCTGGTTTCAGTTAGGACAGAGTTAATTTTCCTCCTAGTAGCTGGTAGGGTGCTATGTTTTGGATTAGGATGAGAAGAGCGCTGATAACATGCTGATGTTTTAATTGTTGCAGAGCAGTGCTTACACCAAGCCAAGGACTTTTCAGCTTCTCGCTCTGTCCTGCCAGCGAGCAGGCTAGGGGTGCAGCAGGAGCTGAGAGGGGACAGACCCAGGACAGCTGACCCAAACTGGCCAAAGGGGTATTCCATACCATCTGACGTCATGCTAAACAAAATATAGGGGTGGCTAGCTGGGGTGGGGGGCCGGCTGCTTGGGGATAGGCTGGGCATCGGTCAACGGGTGATGAGCAATTGCATTGTGCATCACTTGTTTCGTACACATTATTATTAGTAATACCATTATCATCATCATCATTATTATTATTGTTGTTATTGTTATTTTCCTGTCTTAATAAACTGTCTTTATCTCAACTCACAGGCTTCACTTTCCCGTTTCTCTCCCCCATCCCAGAGAGGGAGGGGGAAGGGTGAGCGAACGGCTGTGTGGTGTTTAGCTGCTGGCCAGGTTAAACCACAGCAGTAACAAAGAACTTTCTTGAAATAAATTATACCTTTAGATTTTATGCTCATTTTCTTTGGGCATTGAATTTAAGCCTCTAAATATGCATCAGTAAGGCAATCTTCTTACTCTGGGATGTGTTTTACCTTGCTAAACTAACAACAGCAAATATGATTAATCACTTTTCCCTCTGGGTCATTTATTATGGATGGCTCATGTAGTTACTGTGTAGAGCATCCTTCTAGGGTAGTGTGATAAAGTGAAGGCTTTTACAAATTGGATTCTTGCTTGGTTAGTGCCTACTGCCATTACCTGTGTGAAATTGCATGGCTGACTCTTGTAGACTCTAATATTTTGAAAAACAGTCATAATAACTCAAAAAAATAAAAATAAAAAAGAGAGAAAAGAAAGAGACGTGAAAACCAAAAGTTCTTATATTATTATCCAGTCTCAAATTACGTTATCCACTGAGTTTTATAATTACAATATGTAAATGGTAAATATCAGTTAAAAAATAATTTATCAATGCAATTGGACACTGTAAAAGTTTCATTGTTTTAGAAGTGCTGCTTAAAAAGAATTTTTAGTATGGACCACTTATTTAGGAAACATGTCTGTAAATAGAAAATATTCTTCTTTACAAGCAAACAAACAGATGAAATTACCCTTCTGTCTTTAAGACCTAACAATAGACAAGAAACATACATGGATACCAAAGCAGTTTAATTTAAGGAAGTTCATCAACTTCTTTCCAACTTTTAAGGAATTATTTTGATTTGTGATGGAATGATGTGATATGTCCACTGTGATGAGGCAAATATTTAGAATCAGTACAGTAAATATCTATGTATCCCTGTACATATATTTTCTTACACTATTTTTTGTCTTTTACGTCCATTATCTTCCTAAATGTCATTTCAGTAGGAAATGTTTTTCTCATTCATAAAAACAAACAAACAAAAGACACCGCCACCACCAAAAAAAACCCCAAACCTCTATATTTTATTTAGACATGTTAAACATGTTAAAGGAGACTTCTTTAAAAACAATTGTAAGTAATACACCCAGGTGGATTGTGGCAAAAAGAGGGAAAGATAAAACTTTTTTTTTTTAAAGTTTGCTCTAAAGGGTCTCTCCAGTGACACATTACTGAATAGGTTTGAACTGTTTCCTCAGGGTATCAGATCTCTGGAGGCTGAGATTTTTGTCTTTGAGGCAGTACCAAATAAAACACAACTACCACTGCCTGTGGCCTTCATTCCAAAGTGAATCAGTTTTTGATTGAATGGAATGAGAACAAAATCAAGGCTTGGGGAAAAATGCAAGAAATACTAAAACTACATCTCTAAAGACCACTAATGTCTGTGATCCTAACACAAGAAAATTTTACCCAAATAAATTAGCTTCTCTTGATATTAACTGTAAATCTGAAATGTTATCTTAATTGGAGTAACGTAAGAGCACAAACCCTTCAGTCTGCTATGAATTTACATTGACTTTCTTTACATTTCTTAGAAATATAATAGCACTTAAAGCTCTTTAGTAGTATCAAACATAAATATTCATACTATTAATGTTACTATAATAGTGTAACAGTACATGGTTTATATCTTATCATAACAGACATTTAATACCCATACCATATATTTAATAACCTAATTTTACCCATTACTTTGAAAATAGAATGTTATATATTATGGTATGTTTGGAGGGACACTGAATTAAAGGCACTTTTAATAGTGCATAGGAGCTGTCTTGTGACTGACAGTGGTGTAAATGTGGGATTAAATTATATTATCAGAAAGGTCAAATAACTCTGTGCAGGTCAGTGGTACCTCTAAGGAAAAGGAAAGTGTATGCTTAAGCTCAAAGGATTTGTAATGGAAGTATGAAACATGTAAAAAATTTACTCAGTGTGAAGTAAAGAAGGATGAAAAATATCCCACAGATTTCAGACCTCCATAGAAGTCTGAAGTACATGAGGATTCCCTTCAACAGAGATTTCAATTTTCTCCCAAGAATCTACTTCAAACACATTGGAGAATGCAGGCTTCCAAGACCCAAGATGAGTTTAAGTAGGTTGGTTAAGGTTGCTTTGCAATGCAAAATCAACCTTACTTCTGGGCATTTGGCATCTCATTTCTTGCAGAAGGGATCTCTTCATTCAGAAAACTCTAACTATAAATAAATCACAGTCCCTCAAAGTCTCTTCTGCATGAACTGCTTTGCAGTTAGTTTACAAACCCTGCTTTTATAGCTTGGAGATTTATGTATTTCTGCAAGGGGAGGTGGGGGAGCTCCAGAATATATTTTTTTTTCTGATTTTTATAATTCATTAAGATAATTATTCAAATGTAATCATGTTGTTAGTGAATAAAATAAAATAAAATAAATCCAGGTTGTCAGTTGCCTCAACCTCCTTACATTTTCTAAACATACCAGTAATTTAAGGCACTGTAGGAAGACACAACTATATTACAGAGAGATCTAGCTTTCTGAAAAATTGTTTCTTGTTAAAAAAAATCAGTGCTAAAATGTCTGATTACTTTGGTGAACCTTGTATAGTATCAGTGATTCTTTTCAGTATGATAGTTTTATTTTGTTTTGTTTTACACGGTTCTATTTAACAATACCAACAAGCAGTTATAAATATGGATACTGAAGGTTATATAATAGAATTTTTAAAACACTCAGTGAAAGGGCAGTGATATATATATCTATAGAACCACATAGTCATTCAGTGTAGAAGGGACATTGGAAAATCTGTTTCAACATCTGCTCAAAACAGGGTGAACTATGTATATAGACCGTGCTGCTTACAGCATTGTACAGTTTGGTTTTGAAAAGCTCCAGAGACAGAGATCTCACAGCCCCTTTGGGCAACCTGCTAAATCTTCTAATCCTCATCATGAAATGATGGTGATTTCTTCTGCATCCGTGCTGCACTGATGAAGCTTGGTTCATCTTCTTGATGACCTCCCTGTAAGCACTGAGGTGTTGCTGTTAGGTATCCCCAAAGTTATTCTTTCTGTGCAATGTACAAGCCTACCTCACACGACATTTCCATAGAGGTTGAGTGCTACAGTTCCATCCGTCTTGGCGGCCCTTGGATGAACTCATTTCAGTTTGTCAGTGTCTTTCCTGCACTGGAGTGGCAAAACTGGATGCAGTATGTACATGTGGAGTAACAAACTGTGACAATAGAGGTATAATCCCTTCCCTGATCTCCTGGCTCTGTTCCTTCCCATGGAGCCCAGGCTGCTGCTGCTTCTCTTTGCTGCCAGGGCACACTTCTGGTTCATGTCTAGGTCACATCTGCTACAACCCCCCAGACTTTTCTGCAGAGCTGTTACACCATCAGTTGCCATGTGATACCATTTGCATGGATGTGGGGGTGGTGTTTAATCTCTCCCACATTCAGGACTTTGCCTTTGTCCAGCCAAACTGATAAATATATGGCAGCTGTTATTACATTAGTTAAATCAGTTTAAGCAGATTGTATGGTGCACACTTAGCTCTTTTCTTCTAATTATTATTGTTGAGTTGTTCAAGTGGAAGGCAGAGTTGCAGTAAAAATACTAGAGGAAAATGAAAAGTTTAGTGGCAGAAAGGAATTAAAACAGTAGAGTAGAAATTGAAAGATAATATACTTTTGCCATGGGAGAAGACTCTTGGAGTGTCAGACTGTTCTGTTTGTGGAAATCAACGTACCAACACACAGAAAAACTATCACCATTTCAATATTTCATTGCTGAAATATTGTCCAAGATCTCTATAGAATTTTCCATATTTCCATCTTGGGGAATGAAAACTTCTTAGTAGCCTGGAGATTATTATTATTATTTTTCCTACTATTATTAAAGGTCTTGTTTTATAAGATGTATTCTGATGAGTCCATATACTCATGCAATCTAATAACTACACTTTATCAACTAATTGGGTGAGCTATATTAGAAAATTGCTCATCCTGAATTAAATACCACAGGTGCAATTAAGCTGGCTCTCGGAAATGCTCAGGGCTGCCTTCACTGGCTGCTCTAGCTGGTATGGAAGCAAAAAGTCAGCCAAGCCTAAAATCAGAGCATGGCAAAAATAAAGCGATTGGGCTACTCTAAATTTCCTTTTCTTAGAAGTACAGAGATATCGAACATTCAAGGGTGGAAAAGACCCATGCACAAAGAATCAATATTTGACATCATGGAGTTGACTGATTTTTTGCTAAAGTTTCAGTCCTGTGGTTTGATAAACTACATTATTCATCATTACTGGCTTTCTGCAAAAAAAAGAAGAGTTTCTAAAACTTAACAGAATCCTTGCACAAAAGTTCAAATAGAGTTGATCCAAACAAACCCTTAAGGAAAAGTCAGAAAATGTATTTTAAAATGTTCTTTTTCCAAATCCAAGTCATTTCAGAAATCAAGCAATTGTGTTTTACTTTAGTCTGTGTCTATTTTCTTTTTTTTTTTTCCCTCTTCATCACCCAATGGCAGTTCCCTGTGATTCCATTTTTCAAATTCTGTGATAATCCCATAGCACATGCCACATCATCAAATTCATTAAAGAGCTTATATGCTGAATCAATGGGAGTTAAAAACTGGTCTGGACAGTGATGTGCTAGTTCATTCAGAGGCAAGTTAGTTCACCTAGTCCAGCCTTCATTTAAATTTAGAATCATTAAGGTTGGAAAAGACCTCCATGATCATCTGGTCCAACCATCACCCTACTACAAATGTCACCCACTAAACCATGTCTCTAAGCACCAGGTCCAACCTTCCCTTGAACACCACCAGGGACAGTGACTCCACCACCTCCCTGGGCAACCCATTCCAATGCCTGACTACTCTTTCTGAGAAGAAATGTCTCCTAATTTCTAACCTAAATCTCCCCTGGTGCAACTTGAGGCCATTCCAATTTCTTACTTTACTACATCCCTTTTCACCCCTCCTAAACAACCAACTTAATCTTTTTCTGCCTCAATTTGCCTTCAGCAAAATAAGTATAATAGTGATTGTCTTTCTCAAAAGGCTCTCATGCAGCTAAATTTATCCACATATACTTGTATATACTTATATACATAGTTATATATATTATATACACACATATATATATAACATCAGATTTTCAGATAGTCAATGGATAACACAAACTTAAGTGTGATGGAAACCTCTACTTCAGCTTGAGTGTTTAAGTGTTTGTTTTTTTTGTGTGTGTTTCTTTTTTTTTTTTTTTTATGGCTTCCTAGGGGACAGTGTTTTCTTTTGATATGGGTATGTAACCTCTGATAATTCTCACAGGATTTAGGATCATTCAGTAGGGGAAGAATACAATAACAGACAGAAAAACATTGCAGTTATTTCCCCTTGAAACCTTCATTTTACATGGCATAGTTTGTTTTTATCTTCACCAGTGGATCTTCACAAACTATTTCCTCTTCTTTTGAAAAAATGAAAAAAATAAATTCCTTTGGAGTTTACTACATTCAGAACCCTCATTTGCTCCCATATAATCTATTCTGTATATGGACTTCCAATAGGAGATCTTTATTCAGCTGATGATTGCTGCCAGTATCTTGTCTTCATTTTCAGTGATGAAAAGACCTGAATTTATTCTAAATGCTTTGCTGTTGTCAAGGTGATAAACCACCAGCTAGGAAATTAATGGCATTCTCTCTTGGTATGTGTGTGTGAGAGACGGTGTGAGCGTGCCTGCTCACCCACACAGGCTTTTTAATCAACAAGCTTCACATGCAACATTCACTTTTATAGGGCAAAATCTTGTTTTGTCATGACATCTCAAAAATTTTTAGTAGTTTTTTCAGGTTAGCCCCAGACTTAAATCAGCCTCACTGCCCTGGCAGATGCTCCTGAGTGGTGGCACAAAACTGCAAAGAACTTCTGACATTAATACGTAAATTTGCAATGTTAAATACATTTTGAAACACATGCCAGTGTGTTTAATCACTAGACTGCCCTACAAACATCACACATACCGCCTTTGGTTGCAAGCAAGCAAGTAAACACCAATCAGGTCTGGAGGCATCAGTTAAAGAAGGCAACATTTGCATAAGAGCAAACAAGATAACATACTTTATGAAGGTTTAATTTTATATTTAGGATCCTATGAACTTGGTGCCACAAGATGTCAGTGCAGTTTAAGCAATGGCAGAGCACTCTCTGAATGTGAACTGCATTGAAAATGGGCAAAAGACAAAGCATCTATAGTTAATTATAAGAAAAATTCATGGAGAAATAGGACTACAAAGTATACATAGTCTTTTTTTTTATTTTTATTTTTTCTTTTTGACATGCTTCTGGATCGTGCTCTGTATAATTACAATTATAATGAAAATAAATGTAAAAGCTCTAAATAGGAGCTAGTTTATATCCATGTCTTCATTCCACTTTTCTACTTATTCAACAGCTAATGAAAAAGCTGCATCTAAATACATTTCATTGCTCAGCAGAGCAGTGTTTTCTTTTCAGCAATTTGTTGAATTTTAATGCTATTTTCCCAAGCTTTGTTTTGTGTTGACTTCATGAAGGAAAAAGGAGGAGGAGGAAGAAAGGCAAAACCAGCTCACTTGTAGTAATGACACAACCACCTCACTTGTAACAGGAGCTAATATGTTTCCATTACAATGGTCACATATAACGGGTAGTTAATCATCAAGAAAATTCATTAGCCGAATGTCACCAGGAACCTATGTACTGTAGCAAATGAACAACGGACAACAGTTTGAGCTTTAATTCAGTAGTGAGTTCCCCTCATAATGCTGCTTTCCTCTTTATGAAATCGGGCACAAAGTTAATGGCATGATAAATGGGTGTTTGAACTTAGTAAGCTTCCTTGATTATGAGAACGGCAGTTATTCCTGCATAAGTGCCAGCAAATATCTCATATGGGTGTTGTTCCGTATGCTTTTGAATACCATGCGCTTTCACAACAGTCAAGCCATCACAAAGAATGCTGAGGAAGAAGAAATTTCCCACCCCACCAGCAGTTTGCCTGATTTATTCTTTGAACTCTATGTTTTGCTGAAGTAAATTGTCCCTTATATATAAACCACAAAGCAATGCCCAGTTTCACATGGCTTGTCCCCTGACCACGTGAGCTTTAGTTGTACTTAAAATGCCTTTATACTTGCGCTGCTGTCTTAGAGATTTGGTGAACTTTCTAGGTAGTCTTTTTCCTTATTCAGATGGGAAACATACATGTATGTTTCAAAGCCACCTTATGGCCAGCACACATTGTCTGGCACGACTCTGAAATGTGAGTGCAAATGTCTGCCTGAAGGAATCAGCAATGTGAGAGTTGAGATGGCGTCTGTGAAATAACAACAACTGATTATGGGGGTTGGAAGGTAGGTGAGGCCCTGAACTAAACGGGTAGATTGAAGTTTTCTGACTGTCCGTTGTCCGTTTCTGTGAAAACAGTCTGCTTCGGTTTATAAGGGGTATGTAGATGTTCAGGCAGCCCCAGTGCTAAGCCCAGCTTGCTGAAGGATGGAACCCCAACTACCCTCTCTGAGCCACCCTCTGCCATCTGTGACCATGGGGACGGGAGCACCACGAAATGCCTTCTAGCCAGAGTAGTAAGCACCAAACACCACTTCCCATAGCTCCCTTAACCAGGACCCTTCCAAAGAAAAGGGTCTCACCATCCCCCTGGAAAGTCAGGACTCAGGTTTTTTCCTCCCACAGGGCTATTTTATTTTATTTTTATTTTTTAACATAACTAAAACCAGCATGAGGAAAGTAACTGTAGGACAGGCTCATAAGAACTGAGCTCTTGCTCTATATCTCATCAGCGTCAGCCTAGCCTTGCAAGACAGTGACAGCTGGCCCCAGAATGCTATCAAATATTTTTTTCCTTCTCTCTTCTATTACATTTTTTTCCCCCAGATTATAAATGAAGAAGTAATTTGTTTACAAGCCACTTTCTCTTTTTCTCTGCTGGGTGCTTCAGATGTCAGCATGATAGAAGAGCAGATTTGTGGTATGTCTTTGTGCCTTGGCCAAGGATCTGCTGCACAATCCATTATCGCCAGGGACATTTGCATGAAAACAGGGCATCCAGCAGTTGCTTTCATAGGTTCATATCTGTCCACACATAGAAATAGCCACAGTGTCAGCAATAATACCTTGTGCTGTAACCTATGACTTTCTCCATCTGAAAACAAGATGGGTGTGTTTTTCTGAAGGTTATATTTGGCTTGAAATTGGTTTCACAGTTGAGAATACTTGCAGAGACAGAGGTGATTTTTACTTCACTGTAAGTCATTAAAATTAAATCTATATGGAAAGTACAGAACTGATTTGGACTAGTAACATCCAGGCAGAAAATGCCTTGTTTCTGTATCTTATCAAGTAGCTAGAGATATCGAGAGGTATCTAGTTAACTAATCTGATATAAACAAAAAAAAAATGTGCAGTTTTGTTGAACTTCTCTATTTTATTAACTCCCAACTCTTATGAATCCTGTTATTTATTCTATAGATGAGATTAAACTCCTGTCTCTGGTTTGTAATCATGTGAAGCAATTTAGAATATCCATTTTTCTATGCCTGAAGCAGTAATTAACTGTGCCCAGATGCATAGGAATGGACCTTATTTAGAGACCTGTGCCATGATAATTACAATCCTACTGTAAAAACAGCTTCCTCTTAGTAGAGAAGCCAACAAACAAGAGCATTTATAAAAAAATACACACACCCCCAGCTCTATCAGAGTGACAGTTTAAGAACGAACCAATCTGTTTATCTTTTGGATACTGGGTTCAAATTCTCTTGATTTCAGCAGTCAGCAGTAAATCTATAGCTATCTGAATTCTGTTTCTGCAGTCCAGAATTTCTGAAGTCCTCCCTTTCAGTTTAATTTTGTTGTCAATAAATAAAATCTTCAAATCTATCAGGAAAATACAGTAAGAGACAAATTAGTAGAGTACTGAATTCCTTGGAAGAATCCCCCACCCCAGCATTATTATAAAGGTATTAAACTATGATAATTATGGGAACAGGTTTCAATGGGTAGCTTCAAAAGCTACAAATCAGAGTATTTACTCTAAAGCCCAGGAGAGCCTTTTGAGTTTTCTGATATTGTCACATTCCTTAAATCATGGTGAAGCAACACTCTTCATTTCCAACTGAAAATCAATTCATAAAATCAAGTCTGTCAAAGACCATGGGACTGAGAACTCTGACTGAGAGTGCAAGTCTTCATTTGTCTTCATGGTGTAAGATTTCTACATTATTTATAGGAAAACATGCAGAAGACATTTTTTCTAGATGGTTCTCTTTACAAATAAATTTTCTAGTTACAATGTATCAGACCGTTTCTCTTTATATATAAGTGATTTCTTCTGATTTATGTAGTACGGAGCTTTGCAGTAGAAGGTCACTGGAGAAATTTAACTGCAAGATACCCATCTTTGGAAACTCCTCAGACAGCTCTTAATATTTCGTGGGTTTAGGTGTTTATTTTCTTTAAACCAAGTACTATTTATCTGCTACAAACATTACTATAAATTATTTGTATCAGTCTCAAAATAAAAAATGACAACTTATCACAGGTATCTGAAGGAGAGATCAAGACAAATGCTAGCTTTGGGAACTAACATAGCAATTTAGGAATAATTAGTTCCGTTTTCTGTGCTACTTCATAAGCTAGTGTCTGTCCCAGGTTAAATCAGCTCTTTAAATAACACCAGGTTAAATAACATCTCACTGCAGTGGGGACTTGAGACTGATAAAAGAAGCCAACTGAGTATTTTTTTCTGTACTATCATGGCCATCTCTATATGATTATATGGATCCTTTTAGGAAAGTAGCACAACTACTGTAATTCCAAGTGTCAAAAATGACTTTAACTTCAGTAGGAGTGATATGATGCTCAGACAGCCCCAAGGATCAGAAAAGAACAGTTATTATACAGACATCTGTTTGATCTTGAAGCCATACACTACACAGAGTTTGGCCAAACCCTTCTAATGTGTTTGTTCATTCATCTATATGAATGAGGTATTATACAGAGATTTATGTTATATTTGCCTGCTTTTTTATTTTGTATTTTCTGATTTTATTTTTTTTTAATGTTGGGTAAGATGATGGTGAATATTACAAGGGGAAATCTACAACTTGGGGGAGAAGTGGGCATTTAGATTTGTGTCTGAGAACTGATTGCAGTATATACATATTGTAGTATAAACATAGGAAGAACATTGGAACGATCGTGGCTTTTGTTATTTGTGTAGAAATATTTCATATGTGTACTTTGCCTGTCTCCCCCAGTGAATACCAGTGAGCTTTCTTGGCGAATCTCATCATTTACCTGAGTCTTAAAGATTGAGAATGCTCTCCTAAATGCTGAGAAAACACAACAGCAATAACCTGACAGTTCTGTAAAGTTCAGTCTCTGGTTGAACAAACATCAAAAACATAAAGTTGAGACTTCATTATGTGACAGCTTCTGTGAAGAATGGCACATGGTAAATAAAATCCTCTCCCAACCTGTCCTACAGGACCAATGATTAGGGAAGAATGCATTCATTATAAGTTTAGAGTTGAAAAATGTCATTTTCTTTTGAAGTTTTAATTACTTCCTTTGCCTTTCACATTTAGTTTTCAAACCTTAGGAATGAATCTTAAAATTTATTTATATATATATTTTTGCCCCACTCCAGAAAAGTATTTAAGTATGTAATTAACTTTAAACAGCTGATAAATCCCAATGATTATTTAAAATACAAGTGTGTAGTGTCTCAGACACCAAAGCCCCAGCATGTTCAAAAACTTCTGTGATTTATTCTGTAGAATGCATAAATAATGCAAATCACGTATCATTACTCTGGATTCTCTACTCCTTTTTGGGTTATGCCACAGGTTTTTATTTTATTCTATTCTATTCTATTCTATTCTATTCTATTCTATTCTATTCTATTCTATTCTATTCTATTCTATTCATTTTTTTAATGGCCATGAAGGCTTAATTCTGTCTCATTTCATAGAGTCATAGAATCATAGAATATCCCGAGTTGGAAGGGACCCATAAGGATCATCAAGTCCAACTCCTGGCACCGCACAGGTCTGCCCAAACGTATAGACCATGTGACTAAGTGCACAGTCTAATCGCTTCTTAAATTCAGACAGGCTTGGTGCAGTGACTACTTCACTGGGGAGCCTGTTCCAGTGTGATGACAGAGAATAGGTCACCTGCCTCTCCACTCCCCCTTGCGACGAAGTTGTAGACTGCAATGAGGTTCCCCCTCAGCCTCCTCTTCTCCAGGCTGAAAAGGCCCAGTGACCTCAGCCGCTCTTCGTATGTCTTCCCCTCTAGGCCCTTCACCATCTTTGTCGCCCTCCTCTGGACACTCTCCAACAGTTTAATGTCCTCTTTGTACTGTGGTGCCCAGCACTGCACACAGTACTCAAGGTGAGGCCACACCAGCGCAGAGTAGAGTGGGACAATCACCTCCCTTGACCGACTAGCGATGCCGTGCTTGATGCATCCCAGGATATGGTTGGCCTTCCTGGCTGCCAGGGCACACTGCTGGCTCATATTCAACTTGCTGCCAACCACAACCCCCAGATCCCTCTCTGCAGGGCTGCTCCCCGGCCTCTCATCGCCCAGTCTGTACGTATCGCCAGGGTTGCCCCGTCCCAGGTGCAGGACCCGGCACTTGCCTTTGTTAAACTTCATGTGGTTGGTGATCGCCTAGCTCTCCAATCTGTCCAGATCTCTCTGCAAGGCCTTTCCACCATCATCTGAGTCCACAACTCCTCCAAGTTTGGTGTTGTCGGCAAATTTGCTTAAAACACCTTCTAGTCCTACATCCAAATCATTTATAAAAACATTGAAGAGGACTGGCCCTAAAATGGAGCCTTGAGGGACCCCACTAGTGACCATCCGCCAGCCAGATGTGGCCCCATTTACCACAACCCTTTGAGCCCTGCCCGTCAGCCAATTGCTCACCCATCATATGATGTTTTTGTTTAGCTGTATGCTGGACATTTTGTCTACCCAGTAGCGGGTAGTAGTCAGTGGGCCGTACCAGGCGCTTGACTTTCCTAGCGAAGTCTCTCACTCGAGTCCCAGGGAGGCAACAGACTTCCCTGTGGGTTGGGTCCGGTCAGCATATCGGACCCTCTGTCCCTTTCAGAAGGGAGTCCCCCATGACAATAACCTTTCTTTCTTTTTTGACAGTTGATGTAGCAATGCGGGGGGTAGGTTGCCTTGCTTTAGGCATCCTCTCCAACTGGGATGGGCTTTCTTCTACTTCATTATTCTGAATGTTGTGTTCTAGACCCTCATACCTGTTATATAAGGGTAGATGGGAAGGTGAGGTGGGCAGGGACAGGGCTCGCCTACCACCCTGAACAGGAACCGGCCTCCATTCCCCCCCTTGGCCTAGGTCCCCTCCTGCTGCCTGGCGGGTTGAGGGAACTTTTGTCTTCTGCGTAGCAGGAGACATTTGTGCTGTGGCAGGCTCGTGAGTCTGTCTCAGAGAGGGTAGAGTACACCTCCACCAGTCAATTTCCCTCTCTGACTCCCTGATGCTCCTGAGCCTGCTCACCTCCTCCCGAAGCTCCGCTACCTGGCTGAGCAGCTCCTCAATCTGGGCACACCTCCCACAGGCATACCCCTTGCTGCTGCTGTCGGATACTGACAGAAGACTCGGGCACACCCTGCAGCCCAAGACCTGGATGGCTGCATGTTTCCCCGAGCCCTCCGTCTGAGTAGCCACATCGGTGACTGTGGCTGGGGGGGCCGCAAGAGATGCGGAGGCCATGGTTTTCTGCCTGGTTGATACCATGACCAGGTTCCTCAAAGGCAGGTTACAAGTACTGAAGGAAAGACCGCTGCAAAAGAGCAGCGAGGGGCCCTCCCTGCTCGCCCTGCCTGCGTGCACTGCCGCGCCCCACCCTTCTGACGCACCATGCCCTGTTTGCCTGCCCTGTTCGCCCTGTTCACCTTAGAAACGTTTTCCATAACAGCAATCCAGACTAAATGAAAGAGATTTATTTTTACCTAAGAAAAAAAAATATTGTAGTGCTAGACAGGTATTCAATAGGGAATGTACAGTCATTCCTGATTGGTTTGACTGAAACCTAAAACACAATTACACATTGTGTTTTCTAAAAGCCTTCATGTTTAGCATACACATAGAACAAGCTGAATTGTTGAGACAATTTCTGAGTAAGGAGCATAAATTCTGTTCCTGTGAACACAAAATTTACAGCGTATAGTTTATTTTACTGCCCGAGGCTAGGAAGCCTAATTTCTTTCTGTAAGACATTTGTCTTTGGAAATATCTTTTATCCCATTTTTCATCAAGTAGAACAAGTAGAACAAGTAGAACAAAAAAGTTGAAAATTTTGATAGAGCTGATGTTTCACTTTATTTCAGTATGACTGAATTGTCATGCATCTTACCGGTTTCACTTCAACCCACCAGCGAACATCAGAAATAAAACTATCAGGCTCTTGTGAAGTGGCCAGAAGGCTACTCACACTGTCTCACTACTGCCATTCAGTGAAGGAAAGTTATGCTGCGGGGAAAAAAATACATTTGTTCTGACTGTGGCTGACTTTCACATTTCTATTGCAAAACTGCTGTTGATCTTGCAGTCAGAAAGCAGGGAAAGCCTTGGTAGCTGGAAAGGACCTACGCACAACCATTGGATTGTAATTAAAATCTTGTCTGAAGTCTACCGCATTCCCATCAAAATTGAGCGATGTTTGTTAAACATTCCAGTGTTAGCATACTGAGAAATTCCAATGTAAACATATCTTGTCAAAATTTTCCTGGTCATCAGCTCTATTTAAAATATAGCCAGGATAAAGCACAACTGGTATCATCTACATCTGTGTCACAATTATTAGCATTCTGTGAAGTCTCATAAGATGCTTCTCTCTGTGATATTTTCATCTTCTTGAATTTGTATTTTGTCTTCTTAGAGTTGTAAATTCTCTGGAGTATTAACAATCTGGCCATATACAATTTTACTCTGCTTCAAAATATAGACCCACAATTAGAGTACAGGATATTAAATGCTCTTAATATATTGGCATATAAAATAACATGAAGTTAGGTATATGCATAAATAAATTACACTTTTTTTTTTTTCAAATAAGTAGTCAATACATATGTATATACAAAAAGTAAGCCATTTACATATATATGTATGTATATGCAAAATGATTTAAATGTTTGCAAAGGCAGAGATAGGAAAGCACATTCTTCAGTAACATCTTCACAGTAGTATATTAGAGGGCTTTGGTGTCTGCAAGTTATTTTCACATTCATACAGTACTTTACACTGTGATCATATTATAATAACTTTTCAATTTATGAATCAAAAAGCATGTTTTAACACTGGACCATTGCAGCATTTTTGATGTTTCTTGGTAGATTTTTTTTTTTTTTTCTAGTTGGAAACCCTGCAAGTTTGGATCAGGATCTGATCAGATGGTAATAAAGCAGTTATTGTAATTCTCTGGTGTTTAGTATGACAATAAAAAGAAACAAAGTTTAGTTCTTTGTTAACATAGAAAAAAAAATCCTTAAAGTACATTTCTTACTCTTTTTATAGGTTTTATGCTAAACATATATAAATATCAGTTAGTTAGTGTTGTGTTCATTTCACTAATCCTATCACTTTTGTGTTACCCGCAACTCAGTCAAATAAAACCACAACAAATAATGTTTCTTAATTCTCATAGATATGTAGCAACTAAACTTTTTAAAGTTGAAGAAGGTCTGCTAAACTTTTCCATCTGCTTTAACTCGTGTAAACTAATGTTAAATAACTTTTAGGTTTGACCTTGTACACATCAAAATAATCTATTGGTTTTTAATAAAAATAGGGTGATAAAAAGATTGAATTTATAGTTTCATCTACACTTCTGTTAATACATTGTTAAGGTGTATTAACTTGTAAATTTAGATGCTAAGAATTGGTTCTTAGAGACACTGTGTGGTTCAATATTCCATCAATAATTCAAGATATAATTTAGACATATAATTATGTTCAATATACTACTACTCTTTGCTGCTTCGGCTCAAGACTATCTCAAGATTCACAGCAAGTTATTTTTATTTATAATTTGGAGGATCATACATTTATCTTGAGCGAACTACAATTCTTTGTGAATTAAATAGATAGTCAGCAGAATCCCTGGATATAATTTGATATTTAAAATGAACAAAGCTCCTTTCTCTTTTCACTAGATAATAGGAATGTGAGATCCTGTAATCTACAGTGCTAGAAATCTGGTAGAGTGAGCCAGGCATTGCAAGTGTAGGAAAGAAAAATCCTTGTTTGTATACTCTAGTTGTATTTCTGATCCCAGATATGAATGATGGTGTTCAGGTAACCTGTGTATATCTGGTCTAGTTTCTTTAAGCCCTCTTTCATCATCACATTACTAAAATACCACAAACAAAATGAAGAACTGCACAGAATGTTCCAGAAAATTACCATATTGTCCTTCTGTTTAAATCAGTCATTCTTACACAGTTGGTTCTCCCCTCCCTCTTCATTATGTCCCTTCCCTTGTCACGCAGCTAGCCTTCATTATTGTGGCATAATTTCTTCAAGGGGTGGAGGAGTGTTTTGCTCCAAGGATTGCCAGGCTGAGGCTGACTCTGTTTTCTTGTGATAAGGAGTTACATTCCCTGTATTCCTCCACTAAGCCATTTCTGCTTGAAAGTTTCTATGCAACATTCAAAGTCAATATCCAGTACCAAAATTCAGTTTTATAACCTGATATTTTGTTACTAAATGACAGGGAGACCAGTACTTACTATCTTTTTTGGTGACATGGCCACAGGTTCCTGGAAAACTGTGAGACACAACATCGCTTAGTTTCAAATTGGATTGTGTCCAGTGATAAAGTCTGATAGGCTTTTAAAAGAACTCAGAGTTCAATTCACAGTTTCTAAATTCTACAATTCTTTTAATGGAGAATTTAACTTTGTCTTTTTTGTTTGTTTGTTTGTTTTGTTTTCCCCTTTCATGCTCAAAACAGCTGTCTTGAAAAAATGTCAGTGTTAAGGGTAGGCAAATAAACAAGTGCCTTTCAATTTCATCTCCCTGCTCAGTTCCAGCCATTCTAAAAATTGTGAGTCAGCATTTAAAAGTCACCCCCACACCTATTGTCAAATACAAATTTTTTGAAAAATTCTCTTTGATATCTTTCATCTCCTAAGAATGAGAACAATCATCCTGAACATGTTTATAGCATTCCTTCAAAAATGCAACAACTTAAATTTCTTCACAAATCCTGAAGTCAAATGTAGTTGGACATGAAATAGGCTAGAAGAGAGAGTGGAAAAAAAGGTGGTTTATATATATATATATACATAAATATATATATATATATAAATGACAGTAAAAGTTCACAGATGAAAAAGATTATGTGAATGATATTAAATGTTTCTACACAAAGGGTATGTGATCATAATATGAAAGGGATCAGTCCCTGTAGGAAATTAGCTCCTATCCTGAAATAATGTTGATTAAATCCTTTCTTTCTTTTCATCTAGTCTTGGTCTCTTTGTACAAGTTCTCAGGGGAATGAACTTCAGTTCTGCTGAGGAATTTAATCAACCTCAGAAGCAATTTTTATTGCTGTGTGTATTTTTTAATGTTATAAACTCAAGCCTTTAAATAATAATAAGTCAGTGACACACTCACTAAATACCGAACATCTTGAAATTAGTATGTCTGACACCTGTAACTGCGGGAAAACCAATAATTCCTACTCCTTGGAAATTCCTACTTCTTCTCAGTTTCAGTTCAAAACATGGCAACAACCTGGTTATGGAACATAACTGAAGTAATAGAGAATGATATGGTTTCAGTCAACATTGCCACCTTATCTGAAACTAGGCAATTCCTTGTGATAGACCCCAAACCAGGGGCAGATATATGGTGTTTGTTAAGCACGGCTGAAGAGTGCTGGTATCCAATACAAGCTAAATCTCCTCCAAAGGGTTTCTTACCACAGTCAAATCTCTGCTAACTGTGTATATGATATTTTACCTGTCTTCTTCAACATCCCATTTCCCTGATACTGTCAAGGTGGCCTGGCCTCTAAAAGCTAACTGCCAAATATGTGGAGATATTAATAGAGTTCCAAATATTTTCTGTTACTCTTTATTAGGTCTTTTGAGATCTCAGACTCCATATTTACTGATTTAAGTTTTGAAAATGTCTGGACATGGTCCTGGGTAACCTGCTCTAGGTGGCCCTGCCTGGGCAAGGGTTTGGACCAGATGACTTCCAGACAACCTTAGACATTCTGTAATTCTGTGTGAAAAGAGAAAGGAGTGCCTTTTTTTTTTTTTTTTTTTTCCCATTAAAAGACTAGTTCATTTGTTCAAATATTTGCCCCTTATTAGTGGAACCTTCATTATTAAGTACTGGGGCATATCATAGTCTTTAATGTTATTTTCATCATTCGTATTTAATGTTATTTCGTATTTCGTATTTAATGTTATTTTCGTCAGCTCACCCCTGAAGTACTGCTCTGGTAAAGAATTGGGACTTAAGGTAATCACTTTATTCTCTCTCAATAGATTGAGGTCAGACTTCACCGGATGTGTATTATAAATGGTTTAGCTGGTGTCTGGAGGGGCCTCATCCAGCCAAGAAATTTGAGCACAGGATGGAACTGGCTTAAACCTGAATCCAACTCCCGTAATGATGTGGAAAAGACTGTCCCCACGAATTGCCAGTTGACATGCTAGACAAAAACTGTAGGCTTGGCAAGAAAAGTTACAACCCGATCATGCAAAGTACTGAAGTAATCAAAATTAGCAATATTTTTCTTTGGCCAGGATGCTATCCTGAAAACCACAACCTATCAGCCAAAGCCAGCAATTGCACACATGCTTTTATTACAATCTAATTAACATACAACTTTTAGTAGTAGCAGCAACAACACATCTATAATAATAATAATGCTTATATTCTGGATAGATTAGCTGTAAAAGAGTAGTCCTAACACTATTAAAGTTGTTACATAAAAACATCCTAGTATGCACCCTTTTTGTCTGGCATTGTTCTCGCCCTTCATTTGTCCCTGGGGCCCTCAGCTGACAGTAGCTGCCTTTGTCGAGCAGAGGGAACTGCAGCAAGTCAGCAGCATCCTTCTTTCTCTCCTGGGAGGAGTTTGGTATTACTGATGATGCTAATCTCATCCTTCTCCCAGTATGAATATAATTTTATAATATAAATAATAAATAATAAATATAATAAATAATTTTATAGTTTATTTATTATTTTTTTTCCTAACACACTCCGTTTACTTGCCTTTGTTTCACTTGTTCCCATCTGAAGTTTGGCTACATTCACCCATTAGCTATTAGTTAAACCAGCACGGTATCCTTGCCCAGACCTCAGTCACATGAAAGTTTCATGGGTATTCCTCAGTGATGACATGAGTTTGTTAGACCTTTATCAGATACAGTATTCACAGAGCTAAGCTAAAAGCAGGTTTGACAATACTCACCTGACTGCTAGGCAGTTGTTATTACAACTAAAACAACTCAAATCATCTCAGCCCAAGACCCATGTAGACAGCTCTTGAGACTGCACTGTTAGGTCAGTACAAAGCCTTTGGCCTTTTACTGGTAATAGGGAAAAAAAAAAAAAAAAAAAAAAAAGTGCAGCTTTACTGAGCTGCAGAACAAGCAAGCATGAAAACTGCATGTTTTCAGTGTTGGAGCTACCAGACTGTTTCAGTTTCTGCTACAGGTTTTGCCAGAGCTTCTGTCCTCTTGCCTGCACTTAGCAGCCTTATACCTCCCAGATGCCTCCATAGATATCCTTGCAACATCTCTTCCCATCAAAATCAGCTGATGATGTCTGAAGCAGTCTCATTGTGTAGAGCCATGTTCCAGGCAAGCAAAGCACAGTGCTGTTTGCATTTTAAAGCACAGGAAAAGTTTAGACTGACCTTCCAGAAAAGTGTCCTATCTAATTTTTCTCCAGACTGTTTTCACCGCTGCCAATCTTCAGACCCATTGCACATTCACCTGAAAGAGGGATTAGGAAAAATCTGCAGTTCTCCTAACTGGTTGGTTTGCGACAACCCACCTCTGGTGTAGTACTGATTTATAGGTCCCTGTCTAAGATCCTTTACTGGCTTTTATGGTCCTATGGACTGGATGAAGCTGAGGCATCAGCTCAAGGCTCTGAGCTCTGCTGCAGCAGATCCTGAAATGCGAGTTGCCATGAGATGTCTGAGACCTCTGTTAGGTGCTGTCCTGAAGGACAACCTGAGATCTCTGAATTAGTGGGGTGGAGCAGAGAGCTAATCAGAGCTCTAACTGCAAAGAGACCAACATCCTTTAGGTGTACTTAGCTTTTTTATATACTCAAAACTGAACTTTTGAGTTGGAGAGAAAAACTCAACTTTAGAAAATGCTGGAATTAGAAGAAAAATCAAGCCTTATTTCTCAGACCTATGATCTAAACATTAGCAAAAGTTGCATGGCTCTGCAGTTTGCAGAAAGATATAGAAACTTACAACATACTTCTGGGATGAGGTGGAGGAATTTTTTATTTTTTATTTTTCAATTATTTGGTTTCATACTGAGCTACTTACTTTTACAAAATACCAAGAGGAAATCAGTTACTTCAGTTACTATGTATGTGCTTATTTCCCCGACAGTAATTCATTTCAGAAAATTTGACATGGGATGAAGAAGAAACACATTTAACGGCAATATACACTTTGTTCACAAATGTAGTTTATGATTCTTCCCATTATTTCTTGTTCTCTACTGCCACACTTACAATATGAAAAAATAATTTAAAGAAATAAAAAAGTTCCAACAAGGGGTTCATAATAATAATAAAGAATTAAAACAATTAAAAAAAAAAAAAAAGATCAAGGACCTGACCTGAAATGTTTATGCAATTTATAGGAAGTTCTTGAATGACCATATATTTCCCCTTTTCCTTCTACTCACTGTAAATTAAGTGTAATCCAGGTGCATATTTTATATTCGTTTTCCCCTTTTATGTTACTGATTGGCCATCTGATTTTATCTGGATCTGTACTGATTCACACCATTAGTGTAAATGACCTGTTACCTGGCTCTAAAGTACTTGATTTTCAGTTACATCAGTGTTCCTTAAAACCGTTCTGAAGAATGTTTTTTTTAACATACATTTTTCTCAGTGTTTTCAACATAAGATCTTTTCTAAATGTGTCACATAGTGAGACTTAGAATCTAGAACATGGAAATTCAAAGAGGCTAATGAAGAACAAAATAAAATATTGTTTTGCTAGCTAAATATTTGTGTTCACATGTGCAGAGAACTCCTAATTGAGTTTGAGTAGAAAGTATAATCTTGTGTTTCAAAATAAATCTTTGCTTACGTTTGAAAATAAATTTTTGCTTACAAACTCAAAAGTTGTACTGTATTCAAGAACAAAGAAAAATGTCTTCTTGGACTTATTTTCTCATCACAGACCTTATAAAGTAAAAGTTAACCATCTCAGAAATATTATAGTAAGGGAGCTTCAGAGAAGAAGCTACATCACTTATCACTTTGATGTTTGAAAATAACCGCATTTACATATTAGTTTTGTTTCTTCCTTAGCTATCGTCTTCTTTCTACCTTCTCCAAACCCCATCTTTGTCAATGTAATAGTGTACAGAATGCTCATTGCTTTTTCACAGCTGTTGCTCTCTTGTCTTTTGGAAAGTTTGACAACCGTCATTTTATTCTCTCTGCTTCTTTCTGTTTTTCTTTCTGAGTAACTGGTTTTCCGCTGCAGAATCTTTTGTTGAGTTAGGGGTGACAGGCTTTGTTTTGAGGTCCCTGGTGTTCAGAAACTTCAGAATTATTCCATGTGGAGAATTATAATGAAATTCAGGTTGCAACGCTGAGATGAATCTGGAATTGTTAACCTAATGGAAAGATTGAAAGGTGAAATTTGAGATTTGTCTGTACTATAATGTCTACAGTTAGACCTACTTCACCGAAATATAGAAATGTACTCAAAATGAACTGACTCAAGTATGTGGTTTACTGCACTTTGTGCTAATTATCAAAGTCATAGAATCATAGAATCGTAGAAACATAGAATATCCCGAGTTGGAAGGGACCCATAAGGATCATCAAGTCCAACTCCTGGCACCGCACAGGTCTGCCCAAAAGTATAGACCATGTGACTAAGTGCACAGTCCAATCGCTTCTTAAATTCAGACAGGCTTGGTGCAGTGACTACTTCACTGGGGAGCCTGTTCCAGTGTGATGACAGAGAATAGGTCACCTGCCTCTCCACTCCCCCTTGCGACGAAGTTGTAGACTGCAATGAGGTTCCCCCTCAGCCTCCTCTTCTCCAGGCTGAAAAGGCCCAGTGACCTCAGCCGCTCTTCGTATGTCTTCCCCTCTAGGCCCTTCACCATCTTTGTCGCCCTCCTCTGGACACTCTCCAGCAGTTTAATGTCCTCTTTGTACTGTGGTGCCCAGCACTGCACACAGTACTCAAGGTGAGGCCGCACCAGCGCAGAGTAGAGTGGGACAATCACCTCCCTCGACCGACTAGCGATGCCGTGCTTGATGCATCCCAGGATATGGTTGGCCTTCCTGGCTGCCAGGGCACACTGCTGGCTCATATTCAACTTGCTGCCAACCACAACCCCCAGATCCCTCTCTGCAGGGCTGCTCCCCGGCCTCTCATCGCCCAGTCTGTACGTATCGCCAGGGTTGCCCCGTCCCAGGTGCAGGACCCGGCACTTGCCTTTGTTAAACTTCATGTGGTTGGTGATCGCCTAGCTCTCCAATCTGTCCAGATCTCTCTGCAAGGCCTTTCCACCATCATCTGAGTCCACAACTCCTCCAAGTTTGGTGTTGTCGGCAAATTTGCTTAAAACACCTTCTAGTCCTACATCCAAATCATTTATAAAAACATTGAAGAGGACTGGCCCTAAAATGGAGCCTTGAGGGACCCCACTAGTGACCATCCGCCAGCCAGATGTGGCCCCATTTACCACAACCCTTTGAGCCCTGCCCGTCAGCTAATTGCTCACCCATCATACGATGTTTTTGTTTAGCTGTATGCTGAACATTTTGTCCAGCAGGATCCTATGGGAAACCGTGTCAAAAGCTTCGCTGAAGACTAAAAAGATCACATCAGCTGGTTTCCCTTGATCGACTAGATGGGTGATCTTATCATAAAAGGAAATCAAATTTGTTAGGCAGGACCCACCCCTCATGAACCCATGTTGGCTGGGACCAATGACTGCATCGTCCCCCAGGTGCGCCGCAATAACTTCAAGAATCATCTTCTCCATAATTTTACCAGGCACTGACGTGAGACTGACAGGCCTGTAATTGCTAGGGTCTTCTTTCTTACCCTTCTTGAAAATCGGGACAACATTTGCCAGCTTTCAGTCCAATGGGACCTCTCCAGATTCCCAAGATCATTGAAAAATAATTGAGAGAGGTCCCGCGATGACATAAGCCAGCTCTTTAAGCACCCTGGGATGGATCCCATCAGGACCCATGGACTTATATGGATCCATGTGGAGCAGCAAATCCCGCACATGTTCAGGGTCGGTTGGGAGTTTGTCATTCCCACCGTCATGGTCCTCCCGGTCAGGGCACCCAGGGGCCCGAAGCCCATCATTAGCATTGAAGACAGAGGTGAAGAAGGCATTAAACGTCTCTGCTTTGCCTATGTCATTGTCTGTGAGGAGACCCTCCCCATCTAGTAGCGGACCTATGCTTTCTTTGGTTCTCCTTTTTCTGTTAACATATCTAAAAAAACCTTTTTTATTGTCTCCCACAGACATGGCCAGCTTCAACTCTAGTTGGGCTTTGGCCACACGAATTTTCTCCCTACAAATACAAACAGCATCCCTGTATTCCTTCCTCGTCGCCTGACCCTCCTTCCAGCAGCTGTACACTTTCTTTTTTCTCCTAATCTCCAGTAGAAGATCTCTGGTCAGCCAGGCCGGCCTTCTGCCCCACCTGCCTGCCTTCCGATATTTTGGAATCGCCTGATCTTGTGCTTTTAGGAGGCAGTGCTTAAAGATTGACCAGCACTGATGGACGCCAATGCCTTCAAAAGCAATTTCCCAGGGAACCTTGCTGACTAGTTCCCTGAGCAGCCTGAAGTCTGCTTTCCCCATATCCAGGGCTGAAGTTTTGGTGGCAGTTTTCCTTCTGTCACCATAAATTCTAAACTCAACCACTTCATGGTCACTATGAACGAGACGGCCGCCAATTGCCACGTCTCCCACAAGACCCTCTCTGTTTTCCAGCAACATATCAAGGAGGGCACCTTTCCTAGTTGGCTCCCTTAGCACCTGCACCAAGAAGTTATCATCTAGGTGCTTTATGAACCTCCTGGACTTGCTCGTGTCAGCCGTGTGGTGATTCCAGTTGACGTCTGGCAAGTTGAAATCCCGCATAAGGACAAGGGGAGTTGATCTCAAGGCATCTCTTAGTTCTGCAAAGAATAATTCATCCGCATTGTCTTTCTGGCCAGGTGGTCTGTAATAGACTCCCACAACGACATCCCCTTTATTTGTTCATCCCTTAATCCTTACCCAGAGGCTCTCAACTTTGCCATCGCCAACTTGAAGTTCCACACAGTCCAGCCCATGCTTCATATACGTCGCCACCCCACCACCTCGCCTACCCTGCCTGTCCCTCTTGAAGAGCCTGTAACCATCTATTGCAGCATACCAGCCACAGGGCTCATCCCACCAGGTTTCGCTTATTTTTAAAAGTTGTTTTAAAGGGATTGGTTTTAAGGCCTATATGTAGAATGTCATAGCTGAATCTCCATATCATCTATAAAACCTGTGAGAAGCTTTACAATATATTTGGGAAAAGATTAAAGAAGCAGAAGGTTGTAGTTTATGCATATCACCACGAGATAGTGAGAAACAAGATAACACTTTGAAACAGTGCATGTGCCTGCTAGGTCTCTGGAGATTTATGTTTTTAAAGATAGAAAATCCTAATATACATTAGGAGGTAAATTCACTAGCTTTCAAAATTTTTACACTGTTGTCCAAGTAACAGTAACTTAAATAGAAACCTTTTGTTTGGTGCAGTGTATTTTACAGGCAATTTCATCTCGAACAAGAAAGTATATCTACGCTGTTATGAATCCTATTAGAAAGGTCTACATTGACTTCTAGTAACAATATCACAGTAATCCCACTTAAATTGACAATTAAAGTGTGTTTTGCTTATGGCTGGCTTCAGACACACTGTGCAATTTACTAAGTAATGGGAAAAGTGTCATTTGCTATATGCAAATTTCTTTTAGGATAAATTAAATATTAGTATTCTTTACCCATTTAAGTTTACAGCTATGGGAAAGACCATTAGTGAGATTTTTTTAGAGCAGTACAAGCTTGCTTATTTCTGAAACTATACCATGTGGTGTCAGCATTATAACACAAATACCTATGCACAGCTTTCCAATATGCTATAAAAATAAACATGGACTGATTTGATGTAGCATTGAGTAAATTAGGAAAGGCTTGTAACAGAGTTACATCAGCTTACAACTTTAAAGAGGAGATGATACTTGGGTGCCTTACAGGGTAAGATAGTAGAGGAGTGTAAAATTTCTCTATTCCTCTCAATAACATTTCTACTGTATAAACATAGTTTTTTTTGTTTGCTTGTTTTGGTTTCGTTTGTTTATTTATTTATTGTGAAAACACCCTTATTCACTCAAGAGTTTTATAACCATCACTTCCTAGATTTATCATTTCTAGGATCCTGAGTTTCAGAGCAGGCATTTATGTGTTCCATAGCATGTGCCTGAAGATAGTAAATTTCTTACTGAATTACAGAGATTACATCATATAAGTAAATAGAATAGTTAAACTTCTTAGCCTGTTTCTGTTTTCCAGAGTAAAATAAAGAAAAAATTAATCTGACATGTAGGGACTATGAGTTCCCTATTCCAGAAATGGGTAAAATAGAAGTGTTAAAACTACCAGAAAAGAAATCAAATAAAAGTCCTTTTAAGGACTTGGCTTAAAAAAAAAAAAAAAAAAAAAAAAAAAAAGAGAGAGAGAGAGAGAGGGAGAAAAGGCATTGTACAGTAAATTTCTGTTCTCATTATAGGAGTTAAATCTGAGACTTTCCTGCAAATCTAATAAAAATGGCGTTTCCATGGCTTTGGATGGCTTTTGCTGCAAAACAATTTAGAGAAAATCTGACCTGAAAAGTGTGAATGAAGAATCTACTTTATGTGAATATTTTTTTTTCCACTTTCTTCTGCAACTTTTTCTCCTAACAAAAACAACATAAGGATTGTATTGCCTTATGGAGAAGACATTTTATGTGTGTGTGTGTGTGTGTGTATGTGTGTATTATTTGGGCAATTTCAGAAATTTTATAAATAGAAAGACCATTAGCATATTTTGTAAACTCTCTTACTATTGTAGTAGTATTTCATTGTTATGAGTAGATTTTTATAAAAAAAAATATGTGAACTGTGTTCTTAAGGAAAGACACTAAGCAGTCAGCGTATGCAACCTATGCAAGTGCTACAGTAATGTTAATTTAATCATAATGGTTATTCAAAGAGGGACAGTATTTATTTAGATCATATTAAAATCTGTGTATAGATTAATTTTTACCTTATCATTAAATGTTTATTTTAAGCAGCTAATTTAGAAAGGTGAGTACTTTGCACTTTGGCGTCAGTGAATGAAGAGAAATGTACATTCCCCAAAGATGATGCTACAGCAAAGGCTCTCCAGTGAGGTTTCTTGTTTTCAAATTATTTTCTGTAGCTGTAAAAATGAAAATCCTTAGCTGCATACACTATGTTCTGCTTTAAGAAACTGGGTTGCAAGTTCATTGTATTTCCATGTGAAAGGAAATTGGGATATGACACATCATCACAACATGTATCTGTGCTAATTACCTAATTATGTCTTTCCTAATTTAACTTGGTGCTATTCTAATGTTAGATACATCTCCTGTAGCTCCAGTTCAAACCTATTCAGAGCTAAGTGAGGGACCAGTGCTATGTTGCTGCATCACATAAGGAACAAATAACCAAGTTCTTACAGACCTCCGAAAGTCATCTCCAAAGACAGAAACATTAAGCAGTTCATTAGATTTGTACTGTGCTTGCTGAGTATTGCTCTCTATAATAACAGGATGCTGAGATATACCACAGGGTGCACTTGTACCTACACAGATGTTGAGCAGGTTTGTTACTTCCTTGCAAAGAATGACAGTACAGGTGCTAATCAGGCCTGTGGGTTTGAGCAGGATAACGGTTGGCTCATCTGCTGCAGTCTGACAGCTAAAATGGTTCAAAGAGTTCTGGGCCTTAACAGAGACACACATTGCCAAGAGAGTGCTCTGGGTACCATTTATCTGCCAATCTGCTGGGGGACCATGTTGTTGTTTTCCAGACTTCATGGAGAGCATAAAAAGTACTGTGTTTGTATTCTAGTCAGGTTCAGCTCATTACAAAACAGCACTGAGGATACTTGGCACTTCAGAAGATGTGACCCAAAGCAGTTTACCTGACTCTCTTTGTATGCTCTTGGCGCATGAGAGAAAAGAAGAACAAACAAACAAACAAACAAAAAAACAAAAAAAAAAAAAAGCAAGCTTCTAAGCACCATGAGGCAGTAAACTCTTGTAAATAGGACAAATTGATTTTTTACTGGAGCATTCCTACTGGGAAGCTCTCACTCTGGTTGCTCCATGGTTTGCTGAGAACTTTTCATTGCTTAAATAGGAGAGGCTCTCAGTTTTGGGATTACCATTTTAAATCCAAAAGTCCAGACTTTGCTTTTCTGTTCCGTCACTTAGCTCTGTTTAACTCTATGAGTACTTTTTCTGGTTTATTGGAATAATGACACCATTCACCATGATGATTAAGTGCATCAGAATCCATCTGTTCTTTCTTTGTAGAGATCGGGATGTGTTTGTTCATGCATCTGTGCTCATTTGGGAATTTTCTGATCTCTCAATTTGCCAAAAATTTTGAGATGCCATCAAATATTTAGGGCATAGACCTATGTAAGATTCATGTTTGCTACTAAAACTCTGAAAGATTCTCAAATGTTTTTGAAAAAGGAAGCTAAGATCAGTAATGTTAAGTCAGAATAACACATATCTGAAGATTCGCCTTAATGAAGGCAAGTATTTTGAGTGAGATTTATCTCATACAACTTTCAGCACTAAAATGTAGGCTTCTAGTTAAGGTGAAGGGTTAAAAATATTCAGAACAAAATTCATATCACTTTTGTTGGGTTAATGGTAGAAGACTTCTTTCCCATATGTTTTATACTTGTCAATTTCATCAAAATACCATACAACAAGCAAGAAACTTCAGTTAGATTTAATAATTTGAGTCCTTAGAACCAAAACAAAAATTGTGTTGCAGACATGATTCAATGGGCCTTAAATAATAGAATATCTGACATTTTTTTGATTAGATGACAATGTATCTGACTTGGTCTGCCCATAACAGTTTCTCTCTGCAACTACCTGAAAGGAAGTTGTGGGGTTCTGGGGGTCAGCCTCTTCTCACAGGTAATTTGTGATAGGACTAGAGGGAATGGCCTCAAGTTGCACCAGGGGAAGTTTAGGTTAGAAATTAGGAGACATTTCTTCTCAGAAAGAGTAGTTTTGCGTTGGAATGGGTTGCCCAGGAAAGTAGTGGCATCACCGTCCCTGGGGGTGTTCAAGGGAAGGTTGGACATGGTGCTTAGGGACATGGTTTAGTGGGTGACATTGGTAGTAGGGTGATGGTTGGACCAGATGATCTTGGAGGTCTTTTCCAACCTTGATTCTATGATACTATGATTCTATGATATCTTCTATGAATTGCAAAGGAAGACAACCTTTCTTCTCCTTTTTGCCAGGAGACGTCTGAAATCAACGACAGACATTTTATGGGTCCAGTATCTAAGCTTGGATAAGACAGATAAAACAGTAGCCAAATACCTCAAAAATAATAAAATAAAATAAAATAAAATAAAATAAAATAAAATAAAATAAAATAAAATAAAACAAATTCTAGTGCCACAAAAGAATGTGCCTTTACTTCTTGGTGTCCTGCTGCTAACTCAATACAATTTTTGAGGCTGGTAGAGGGATCAGCTTCCAAATATTTATATTGTAAATTTGCATGATAAGAGAGAGGAACAAATAAACATCCTAATCCTGGTAGGAAGCCTCTGAGGAGAAAATTGTGTAGATCTTCAAGTCTTACTAGTGTGATGAAGGCAGTGCAGATGACTATTTTCCCAGAAAATCTTAAGAAGAAGAGAATAATAGGAAAATCGATAGATTATAAAATTCCTTAATCAAAGAGATCATCATAACCATCTGTTCAGCCTTCCTTTTTCTCATGCACATAGACACCAGATTAATATGTAGTTTTAAGGCAGATAGTATAATTTCATGTGGAAGAAAACTAAGTAGTGGGCGTCTGCTGTTTTTTCCAATAAATCTTTCTAGTGTTTATTTATCATTACTGCTTTGCATGGTATAATATTTCAAGTTTCGATTTGTTTAATTTGGAAAAAGAGAATAAAAACAAAGCTAAACTAAACTAAAAACCCAAAAAAAACAACAACAACAAAAAAAGACAGTGAAATTTCTTATGTTTTGTCAGCAGAGCTGAAAAATCTACTAGCACGTACTCTGGCTATCGATAAATTCAGACATGAAATTACAACTAGGTTACCAACTACCAAAAGGGTGATATTCTGCTACTTTTTATATATCCAAGGATGATATTGTTCCTGAGTGTTCCTGGTGAAGCATGATGGCCCTAAATACATCTCAAAGTCACTGCTTTTAAATACAGAATTCTATAGTACAAACATAGCCTTTGTGATTCCAAGATATTTTTTCTTGATTTATGAAATATTTTGGTGGACTGCAAATCACACAATGACAGTAACTTCCATTTCTTATTATTTTCTATCCCAGCAATGCTTAAAAACTGGTCAGTAAAGACAGCCTTTTTCTAGTTGCTGGCGAATACATGACATGGTTTTGTATTAGCCACCAGACAGGGAGTCCCATGACAAAAACAAAACAAAACAAAACAAAACAAAACAAAACAAAAACATATTGACATTTACTTCTAAGTACTTGGTACAGATACCGTTATTGTTGTTCATTCCTGCTTAGAAAAGCACTTATGGACCAGTTTCAGTTCTGTTGACTTCAACGAGAAGGAACCATGCTCGAGTTGAGAGTTCACAGCTGTTCCGTTGATTCCTGGAAAATGACTGAGACATGTAACAAAAGAAATTATATGGAGGGAGAAAACCTAGGGGAAAAACTAAAACAAAAAACACCACCACAGCATACAGAAACAAGGGGATGACAGCCAGTATGGATTTGTTAAGAGAAAACACCGATTCCTTTCTATGGAAGGGCAACAAGTCTTATACATAAATCAAAAACAGTCAATGCTGTATCTCTTGATTACAAAGAGTCATTTAACACTGTTTCACATGAAGTTTCCATGAAGTAGTAGGAAAACAAAAACAAAAACAAACAAACAAAAAAACTTTAATGTGAATGCAAAACATCTTAAAAAAATATACTTATAATAATCCTCTTTTAGTTTAAGACCATTCCCCTTTGTCCTGTCATTATCTACCTGAGTAAAGAATCCTTCTCCATCTTTTTTGTAAGACCACTTCAAGTTTTAAACAGCCACAATGTGGTGTCCCTGGAACCTTATCTTCTCCAGAATGAACTTCCCCAGCTCCCTCAGCCTTTTTTCACAGAAGAGATGCTCCAGCCCTCTGATCATCTTTGTGGTCCTCCTCTGGACTCATTCTAACATGTCGACATCTTTCTTGTGCTGGGGGGCCCAAACCTGGATTCAGTACTAAAGATGCATGATATAATGATGCATATAAAAAAGGAAGATAGCACCAAATGAGAATGGGCAATTCTCTACCAATTGGAGGAAAGGACTGAGTTAGGAAACATTGGCATGTTAATGCCAATTAAAAATAAAAATAAAAATTGGGCTGTGGTTTAATAAAGAGAAGTGCAAAACCCTGAACATATACATGAAATATTAACTGTACAAACAAAGAATGGACACCTCAAAGTATTTTCAGTTAGATTACTGGGGCTACTTTTGTGTACATTCTACAAGAAAGATGTGGTTTAGCTAAAGATCTTTTAGGCAAGCAAGCAAACAATCAAAAAACATGATTGGAAAATTAGACTTCTGTGTTAAAAAAAAAAATCAGCTGCAGTGGGGGAATGGTGATTATTTATAGAAAGGACCTTTATACAATAAAAGAGAATTGTAAGGAAGAAAGGACTTTCTCTGTGAGCAATAGCCAGGAAGCACAGTTCCCTCATCATCATTGCCCATAGTCAGTATTAAGCCAGAAGCTGTGAAGAAACCGCATAGAGTCACAGTGTTCAATCAAGTGATGTTAAGTTTAATTCAGAAGAAATTTAACTCTGTAATGGAACGCATAATACATGGATTCTTCTAGGATTCCTATAGGATTCTTCTAATGATGGGTTCTGCATAAATAGTTTTCCTGACTTTTACATCATATTTCCATAACTGAACATGACCCCTGATCTTGGATCAGGCCACTTAGCCTGTTTCTGGAGCTGTACAAATTGCTCATTACTAGTTTGAGCTTAGAAATCCTAGCAGCTCTGGTGCCTAAATTAGGCACTGTAATACACAAGCTGAATTCAGGCTGTCTAGCATTTGGGAACCTTACTGAAAGGAAATGGGATAAAGCCATTCTGGGGCTTTTGGGAACCAGTTTAATAAGACCAAAACAAATATAAGACATAAATAGCGTTAGTCAAAATATTGTTATTGGTGATTCTCAGAAAGGAAGTGATCTTTGAAGGCAGATGAAAAAAACTTCCATTGTATTAGGAAAGAAGAAGGAGTTTAAATGTAGGAAATGTCATAGAAAAAATATTAAAAAAAAAAAAAAGTCAAAAAATATGCTAACAGACTACTATACTAGTCATTTCCATTTTCAGAGCACTGCTGAAAGATATTAGTGTTAACAGAGTAAAAGAACAGATAAAATTTTCTATGAAAAGTGTAGTAAACCTGGAAAAATACCCTTTGAGATATTTTTCAATCCCTGATGAAAATATGTTGGGTTTTACTCACAAAGAATCTTTAAACCAGGCAATGCCCAAAGTACGCTTGTTACAAAGTCTGTGTGCATTCATGTAAAAGAACAGAGTAACAATAAAGCTCTGCTTTATGAAAGATGTGAAAGGGTACTTACTTAATAAGTTAGAACAGCCTAAAATACTTCAGGCTGCCAAAAATCACTATCTGGTTGAAGTCTGGAGAGGCTAGTCAGGTTAATGCTTCTACTCTTGATGAAGAGGCATGACTTTCTTAATGACTTGAAGTGGTCAGGGCTGTAATTTTACAACTATTCAGAAGGCAGTACTTCCAGGAGTAGAATGACCCCTATGACCATGCCTGGGGCAGTGATTAAATGACAGAAGTGACAGAAGAAGAGTTCTTGCTACTGAATTGGCAACACTATGACTAGCAGCACCTGGATTTACTTTGTAGGTGTCCTATTTGAGTATTGACCAAGTCTGACCTTGCTTGTCCTGTGAGACTCTAAGATCATAACACAAGATAGTATGGCTACAGGCCATCAGTATTAATACACAGAGGATTTGGCTGTCTTTCCAGTTTTTCTTTGGATGTATTTTCTTTTTCAAATGTTACATCTCTTTTTGTTTACTAAGATGCATTATTTCAGTTAAGCGTTAGAGACTAACCATAGAAAGATTAAATAAACTTCTTTAATAAATTGTAAGGGACAAATCTGATAGCAGAAAGCACCTCTCTTCTTAGCAACCTTTACCTTTCCTATAAATTCATACCTACTCTGCATTTTTGACTACATCAATTCTGGCTCTACACAAGTTGTAAGCTGTCCTATTTCCCCAAGATTGTTGTTGGCACTTACAGTTCTGTTATTCATGTACGTGGTCTTTAAACAAGCTACTTTGAGATTCATTGCTAAATATTCCCTGTGAAAAACAATAACACATTATCATAAAAAATAAAGACTTAGTTTTAATTTCTTACACTTTCAATTAACCTCTGAGGTCTTAAAGCCCACATACACAAAGATTCCTCTTTATGAATTTTTTTTTTTTTTTTATTTTTTTTTATTTTTTTTTTTTTTACACATATTGACTTGGAAACTGAATAACTAGACCTGGCACAGTAGATTATACAGGTCATTTTCACGCCTAGTAAGTGTTATTCTATTGTATGAAAACTGGCCTTCCCAGATCTCTGTATTCTATATCCTTGCACTATTTCATTAACAGAGATACCAAACCAAATTAAACATTTTATTGTTTTCTCCAAATGCCAAAACAAGATGTTTCTCCCCCCATAGTAGATACATGATAAAAAAACAGACAATATTATATATATATATTTTTAATATTCTTGGAATATTTCCTCTGAATCATTTTTTACACATCCTGCAAAATTTTTCATTGTAATGATCTCTGTTTATTGAGATAGTCCTAATGCAAAATTGCCTTGTTTTCCAATCTTATGTTTGCAACGTTAGTCTTTCTTCAGTTATGTTTCTTGTGTTTAGGCTGTAGGCTTTTGTGAGTTGAACTATGACATTTGTGCATGTCTAGTATTTGTCTGTATAAGGTGGAGTTTGTTATCAAATGTCAATATTAACCATTATTTATCAAGAGAAGTCCTAAGAATTGGGCTTAGACTGTATTTGAACACTGCCAAAAGCAAATGGATGTGGTAATGTATCTTCTCTCCTCCAGGTCTGGTATCTGTTTTGCCTAACGGGAATTGAAAACAGCAGTTGGTTTTGTGCACAAATACCAGAAGGCTTAGTTGAGCTTTCTTTCAGGGGCCTAGAAATCTTCAGCTTTTGATATTTTTTTATCAAAATATGTGTAAATATATATGTTAATATTAAATTGTTCCTCTCCCTATCCTAAAGTTTCAGGAACTTTTTTGAATATTTGATTTCTCCAGAATCATAGAATGGTTTGTGTTGGAAGGGACCTTAAAGACCATACAGTTTCAACTCCACTGCCATGGGCAAGGACACCTCCCACCAGATCAGGTTGCTCAAAGCCCCATCCAGCCTGGCCTTGAATACCTCCAGGATGGGGCATCTACAGATTCTCTGAGCAACCTTTTCCAGTACCTCACCACCCTCTGAGTAAAGAATTTCTTCCTTATACCTAATCTAAACTTACACTTTTAAATTTAAAGCCATTACTCCTTGTCCTATCACTACAGTCCCTGACAAACAGTCCCTCCCCAGCTTTCCTGTAGGCCCCTGTTAGGTACTGGAAGCCCCCTGTAAGGTCTCCCTGGAGTCTTCTCTTCTCCAGGCCCAGCTCCCTTAGCCTTTCTTCATAATAGAGGTGCCCCAGCCCCTCGATCATCTCTGTGGCCCTCCTCCAGATCCACTGTACCAGGGTCATGTCTTTCTTGTGCTGGGGGCCCCAGAGCTGAGTGTAGCAGGGGAGGTCTCATGAGAGCAGAGCAGGAGGGAGAATGCCCACCCCTGACCTGCTGGTTGCACTTCTTTTAATGCAGCCCAGGATACAATTGAATATACAAAGACTGTATTATTTTTCGTTCCCCTTTTTCTTCAACCATTCTTTATTTTCTTTTTTGTCCTCCCAACCTTCAATAAAATATAGCATGTAAGGATTTCCTTTGCAAGACCAAAGAAGGAATTAAAATACTGTGTGAATCACTGAAACATGACACAAAGAGCTACAGTTACCAGCTACCTTTGGTGAGCAGGAGAGGAGGAGGCAGGAAGGCTTGGTGCATTTTGTAACAACGTGAATTTCTGAAATGACAGCAAATTTGTCTTGTTATGAGGCCAGCAGGTCTAAGGACAGTCTTTGTTAGTTTAAGACTGTCAGCAATACAAACACTGTTATTTTTTTCCAGTACTATTTATTTTTTTCCTATTCATTTCCCTCTTAGCTCATTCTGCTTTTCCCTTTTTGGAAGAAGGCTGAATAATTAAGCCCTTCAACTTAGACTTTTATAGTTGGCATGCTGCTCTACAAAATACCTTCCTAGGGACACGAAAACCATGGTAAATTTCTTTTTCACACTAGCAGTCAAGATTTGGGTATTTTGTGTTTTCTTTTTATTAATACAATATTTTAAATAAATAAAAGCATAACAATCCCTTAGGGGGGTTCTTAGAAATAGCTTGGGGGTAATGAAAAGAATTGAATACTTCAGAATTAAAATGCCCTGGAAATTGCCTGGAAATTGGAAAAGATCTGAGGAGAAGCTCAGTCAAAACTTAAGCAGAAAAAGTAGTTTTTTGATTGTTTTCTGTTTTGTTTTCATCTGTTTTGTTTTCCTTTGAAAATGAATGAACAACAGATAGTTGTGACAATATCTGTTCTTGATTTTTTTTATTTTCTTTTTTTACTAACTATGGTAGAAGGACTAAGTCCCATCATACTCATTACTAGTGTCGGTCAAGAGGAACTGTTGCATCAGCAGATTAAACCTGGCATAAAAGCAACACGAGTGAAAAAGTTGGATATGCATGAAGTTGGGGAAAAAAAAGAAAAAAAAAAAAGAAAAAAAAAAGAAAAAAAAAAGAGGACTGTTCCTGATTCTCCCTCTGACTCCCACAGGCTCAGAGACAGATTATTCTATAAAGCTTAGAAAATGCATTATTTCTGTAATCTTTTAGATCACCTGTTCTGCTTGCATACATACAATTTTTTCATAGTTTCTGGTCATAGATAATTCATAGCTGATAGCTCATCTAAGTGTGTTAAGTAAAACAACTATCATCAAGTCTTCATGGCTGTTCAACCAAACATACTGTTGATCAGATTTGTTTTAGATTTCGTTGTTGTTGTTGCATTCAGTTAGTAATTAACAGAGGAGAGTAGGGTGATGCAATTGTATTCCTTTGGCAATCTCCATCCCCCATTTGTCTTTAAACCCATGTTTTCTGCCCCAAAATTTACTGAGAGTCAAGATTGGTTCAATGCAGAGGTGACTGGATACAATGTCCTATGCTGGGATTTGAAAATGTTAAAAAACCTTCTGACCTTAAATACTCTGTAACTAGTATTTTGAGGATGTACTGTCTGTTCTCTTTATCTCAGATTTCTTTCAAATGTGAACAAGTGAATCTCAGTTGAAAGTTGAACCTTATTTCTAAAGACAAATATTAGACTGATTTTTAAAGAGAGAATATATACTCCTGATTTCCCTCCCCCCTTCCTCACCCCACTTCCAAGAACCATCCCTCTCTTTTTCTACCTATGGCCAGGAACTCCTTGTATCAGTGTTCTGAAAGCATCAAAAATAAAAATACATAATAAAATAAAATATAATAATAATAATATTAAACAACAACAACAACAAATGATATGGTGATATATTCAGACTGCATTACATCTTTTGTTTCTATATTTTTAATTGTTTTAAATTGTTTTTGACATGGCATTCTCACAATCTAAATCAATAGTTTGCAATGGATAGAGCTCAGTGAAGAAAATGAAAGTTCCACAATCTCTACCTGAATAAGGCTTTAATATATGACCTGTTCTAGTGTCACCTAGACTTTTGAACACTGACCTCCTTGCTCATTTGCAAGCTGCCAAGCTTGTACTTATACTGAATTATTAATGGCATACAGAAGTGTCTTGGATACAGATACATAATTAATGTTTTTCACACGAGTTGCTGAATTAGGATCTGTGGATTCCTTGGGTTAATGATGGAGAGAGAACATCAGGCACATTTTCACGGAATAAGAAAGATTTAATTGGAAGGAACATGTGCACTGATGGAGGACCCCATATAACTAGGCACAGTGCACAAACCAGAACAAACACTCCCAACTGTAAAGGATTTAGTTTTCTTCTGAAGGAAGGACAACTATGTCAATAAATTCTTAAAAACAGTGTAGTTAAATGGATATGGGCTGGCTAAAATTTCAGATTTCACCTGCTCACTAAATTATCACATTACCTTTTCCATGAGATTCACTTGTTTGTAGAGCATACTATTCTGAATATAGTTGTATGCCCTGGTGAATCTTTTTATATAAAATAAAAAATACAACTAATATTCACTGAATATAACCAAATTAAATATATATGTGTATATATATATATATATAATTAAGTAAATTCTGTCAAATTCTGCTTTTGGTCTACAGTCAGACCTTGCTAAGTCAGTGGAAACATCTCTAGTGCTTTAAGGGAATTTGGATTAAGCCCCTATTCTTAAACTAATAGAGATAGTAGTTTGTAAGTGATTTCTTACTCACTGTTATTTTCATTTCCAGAATACATTTATTCAACTGCAAGATCTAAGTAGATGATGTACACAAATGCTTTGCCTTTTCCCCTGCTTTATTCTAGATCCCTTGTCCTCACGATATCTACATAGCAAGTGTCTCTCTAGTTGGCTGCCACGATCACTTCTGGAGTAACCCAACTTTTTCATTTCGTAAAGACATTTAGACTCAGACATCTGTTCACGGATGTTCTCTAGCTAAACACTCTAGACGAGGAATGCACTATACCTGTCTCTCTTCACACAGAAGTCCTCCAGCTCTATCCCAGAATGCTATGGACACTTAAATATTCAACATGCTTGCAAAGGTAATGAACCACACATTCAGCATTTTGTTACTAAGCATCAATAAAACAAATGTAAGAGGACCGTCTCATTGCTTTGAAGAATTTTTGAACAGAATACAGAAAATAATTCATTTTATGTCATGCTAAACACCTTTAATATGAAGTTGAAAGGAGATGAGACCCAGCTGCTAAAGTATGTTGGGCAACTTTGTTCCACAGACACCTGATCTAGAGTGGTACTGATATCGGATAGGCCATATCAGTGGACTAGTGTTGTTTCACTGGTGTGGGCTAGAAAACAATAAAGACATAAACTGTCTATTCATCATTATACATCTTTTCAGGGACTTGAAAAATGGAATTCCAGTCTTAATTGGCTTTTATCAATGTGGCTCTTTTATTAATGATAAAAAATAAGATTTTTCTGCAAAAAACGCTTGTATAATATATAAATATATATAAATTTAGATATGCATACAAACAAGTGCATGAAGATATTCATGCTGAACTGAATTTTCAAGTTTTATAAGGAGTTAATAACAAAAGAAGCAAAGCATTCTTTCAATCGTATGTTGAACAGACTTGGAAACTGACTTTCTTGTCAAGTTCTCTCACTTAAAGCTTTCTGGTGTTTGTCATTTGACTCATATTGATATGGTTCTTATACCTTACTTAACAGTTCTTTTATCTAGCTGAAATGCTTCTTAAATATGAGTTCAAGATTTGTTGATAATGTGTGAACAATTGGCTGATGGATCAGGCCCAAAGGGTTCTTGTAAATGGGGTTACATCAGGCTGGTGACCTGTCACTAGTGGGGTTCCCCAGGGCTCCATTTTAGAACCAGTCCACTTCAATGTTTTCATAAATGATTTGGATGAAGGACTTGAAGGTTTTTTGAGCAAGTTCATGGATAATAATAACTTGAGTGGAGCTGTTGACTCCACTGAGGGTAGTGAGGCCTTGCAGAGAGATCTGGACAAATTAAAAAGATGGGCAATCACCGCTAATATGAAGAGCAAGTGTCGGATTCTGCACCTGGGAAGGGACAACCCTAGTTATATCTACAGATTGAAGGATGAGATGCTGGAGAGCATCCCCTCAGAAAGTGACCTGGGGATTTTGATCAACAGCAAGCTGAACACGAGCCAGCAGTGTGCCTTGGCGGCCAGGAGGGCCAACTGTACCCTGAGGTGCATCAAGAACAGCATTGATAGCCAATCAAGGGAAGTGATTGTCCCACTCTGCTCTACACTGGTGTGGCCTCACCTTGAGTACTGTGTGCCATTTTGGGCACCACAGTATAAGATATAAAGCTGTTAGAGAGTGCACAAAGAAGGGTAACAAAGACAGTGAAGGGTCTAGATGGAAAGATGTATGAAGAGCAGCTGAAGTCACTTGGATTATTCAGCCCAGAGAAAAGGAGACTGTAGGGATGCAGCTGCCATGTATGCTTCATACGGACCAATACTGGGGAAAAAAAAAAAAAAAGACAAGATAAAAAAGGAAATTATTGACAATGGGAACTGGAAACTTTGACCACTGCATAACTATGCAAGATTACATTTGGATGCTTAACAGATCTCTAAAGACATGGTATAATCTCCCAAAGTAAGACACTAAGACAATTTAGTTGCTTCAGCTTTTAAAGTTTGAGCTGATTTTAAAGTTATTTTTAAAAGTGTACTAGAACTGGATGTATTTGAAACAGTACTAATGCTATTACCTTGATTCTTGGATTCATTCTTTTCATTCTCCTGCATATTTTCTGTTTGGTCTTGGATGTCTTTCCATTTGTGGTCTCCTGTTTATAAAAATGTAATAGCGGTGGTGTCATCATAAGAAGTTTGGTTGCTCTAAATGTTTCTACTACTTTATAATAAAATTTAGAGCTATATAACCAACAATGAGAACAAAGTATTGTGTAGAATGGTAGAATAATTTAATTTGGAGAGAACTTACAGAGGGTCATTTGGTGTAATTCCCTGTTTAAAGAGGACATCTTTAAAGTTATCTTAGGTTGCTTGTGTTAACTGAGAACTGTCTAACCTGTATATGGATAAAGGCTGGGCTTCTGGGTAAAAGTAGAGATCACATAAACGACAACCATTTTGTACAAAGAGGAAAAGTTTAATGTAGTGTAGGAAATGATAGTTTCTGACGGTTTGACGTGGTGGATTTAATAATAATATTTTAACATACTTTTAGTATAATTATGATTGTTTTGTAGATGCGTTGCCATAAAAGTACTATAACAGTACAATGATTCTTTGTGAAAGTGATTAGCAGTAATTCATATAACAAGGATGACTGAATTTACACCCCTTAATTTACACTGTGCTTTCTCAGAATTTTTCTTTCTGTCTTCTCAAGCTAACTCCATAGGGTCATTATCAAAAAGGTATGGTAGTATATCTCTTACAGTTTTCAGTAACGTAATTACAGTGGTTGCCTGCATTATAAAGTGTAGATCTGCTGGGAATCTATGAGTTTCAGACACTCTTATAGCTTTTCATACCAAACAGTTGCTGGCAATGGTTGTTGATAGGAATATAATTTTTGTATGCTGAACTATTCATTGCCAGCTCCTTAATTTGTGTGAATAGCTAAAGAACACTCTTTACCTTTTAATACCCTGGAGTGTTATATTGGAGTGCTGGACAACCTGACAGTAATTCAACATGACATTCCCAGAAGAATAAATATGTTCCTGCTTGCCAGTTGTTCTGAAATGTGCACAGGTAAATGAAAATAAAAGGCTTAATATGTTGTTTAGATCCAAAATATCTGGAAAATTCTCTAAATAATGTCAAAAGAAATGAGTTGTGTGCAAAATAGATCTTTGACTTCCTTAATCTTCAAAATAGCCTAGTTTTTTGGAATACAGGATCCTTATTTTGTCATATGTAAATATGGACATAGCCGGTCAATCAGTTACTGAATATAACATTCAATGATCTCATTAAGAATTATGTGTTATATTTATTAGGACCATTCTCAAAAGACTATTCTTTAAGAGTCCTCATCTTTCCTCTTGAGAAAATCTGCTTCAAATTTTTCCAGTAAAATTTCAGAAAGAACAGAAAATATGAAGCGAGTTGCATATCAAACACTAGACTTACCTTCTAATAAAGCTCTTAACAATATCAGAACAATTCAGCAGGCAAATGTCATCTTTCTTTCTTCCAGCTGTTTCTTGTGGCTGTATACGAATGGGAAGAGATCAAAGTCTAATGAGAGAGCAGGTTATGTTAGTAAAGCATGCAAACAAAACAAAACAGAATACCCAAAAGAAAACACAAAGCCATGAAAAGATAAGCAAATGAGAGCTTTGAGTTAGTAACATCTTCCCCTGGGCAAGAGTTAATCTAGGTTGCAAAGAGATTCTGGATTCCATCGTTAATAGGTTTAACAACACTAAATATACTGTGGGATTTGGGTCTCTGAATACGTATGTACGACTTAGCTAAATTTCATTGAAACCCACAGAATGAGATTGCATCAGAATCAGCCTTGTGAAATTAAATGGGAGCAGAAGTTCAGTTTTGTCTTAAGGGAGCAGATCAGTTGCATAAAATCAAATGTGTTCCTCCCTGGTACATAAAGAATAGCAAAATATGCCTTCTGCAGAATGTGAAAAATTGGTGAAGTTTACTGAAATGACTTGTGATAGCATGCCTTCTGCTATCATAGTATCAGCAGCTGTTTTGCTCTTTATTAAAAAAATTGGCTGATGAAGTTGTGTTTGGACAAAATCAAAGCAATAAAGTAACAGAAGTCTGAGAAGAAAGATTTGCCAAAAAGATCTGTGTGTCTAGTAGCTACAGGTTTACATACTACATTCACATACTTAAAAAAAAAAAAAAATCCAATACAGAAAAAAAAATGGCATAACTCATCTATACATATACACATATAACATATATACACAGACAAAAACAAACAGACACACAAACAAAAATACATACACACATAATATAAAACTAAATCTATTTGGAATTAATACAATGGGAATCAAGCCTTACTGTCTTTGCAATTCTGGCCTAAGAACTCCCAGTGATGGGTAATTTCCACAGAACTCATACACAATGAACACGAATCTTTATAGATAAAATATCTAAGCATATTACCACAACACTGAGATGATGTCTTTGTAGTGATAAATAGTTAGGACTCACATAAAGACATATGAACTATGCTTTTAAATCTTTTATAGGCTATAAGTAGTCTGGGAACAGTTGTAATCAGTAGCTATATAGTGAAGCAGGGACAAATAAACAGAGATAATAGATTTAATCCCTCAGCTGATCAATACTGGCCATCTCCATGCTGTTTGGCAGGATTTGTCTCACCTTGAATATAAAAGATTGGTATCTCGTCTAGCCTGGTCATTGAACTTTCTATATATCAGGGAAAGAAACTGCCACATCCAGAGATCAATTCATCCCATTCTTCTCAGATACTGATCTCTGAATGAAATGAATAACTCTCTGGAGTTGTTTTTAATAATTTAATAGGATAAGATGAATAATTTTCAATGTTCTTCCTAACTAGTTGTCAAATGGTAGCATCATTTGGCACTCTTCTTCTGGTCCTACTTTTTGTCTCAGACTGCCTAACAATTGAGGGTTCAAAGGAGGGAGCAAGTGTCCTAAAACAGGTTTACAGGATTATCTGCTCCAGGGACGGCTCCTGGTAGCACTGAGGAAGCAGTTTAAGATCTGAAATCTAAAACTGCATACCTGATGAAACATATATTTTCTTTAGTATTGATTTTTTTCACTCTTGTTTAAAGTAAGTGTAACAATATGTGCTTAGACCCCCATTGCACTGAAGTCTCCTTCTGATGTTTGTAAACAGAACTTCTGGGAGAACAGGCCAAACTTAAACTTTGATTTTCTTAGCAATTTTTTAATCAATATCTCAATTAAAATATATATTCTCTATATATGCACCTAAAAGTTTTTATTTTAATATATCTCTAGACATGTAAAGAAAAATTATGCCTTTAAACACTGGTTTATAACTTTAATTTCAAACGTATGAGTTTGTTCAGTTGCATACCTACACATTTTCACCTTTAATCTTGGTCTGCCTGTCGTACAATTTAGAGATTATAGTCAGTCTTGTCAGGAGGTTTGTCTGTCTCTTTATTTCAGGCTGGGCACTATAATTTCTGAGGTTTAAATCAGAGACCTGCATTTCCCCAGCTCCCTTTGTGGCTCAGGGATACTTTTTCATTAAAATGTAAAGGGAAGTTCTGGCCTGTGGAATGAATGCAGATGTGAATATTTGCCCGCTCCAATATAAGGCCACTGGAGCTGTACCCAAGCAGGTCTTCTGCAGAGCTTTTTTTTTCTTTTCTTTTGTTTTTTTTTTCTTTTATTTTTTTTTTTTCATTTTATTTTTTTTTTTTTCATTTTCTTTTTTTTTTTTTTTTCCAAAGATATGCTTTGAAGAATGTTCTGAACCTGTGGATAATGCTGCCTTCTATTCTGCCTGAAAAACTGTGCCCAAACTTCCTTTAGACCTATGCCATTGGTGTCTTTCAACATTTCTTGAACCTTTGCTTCAGTGGTTGTGGTGAGCTGACCTTGTCTGGTTGCCTGGTGTCCAAACTGCTTTTTCACTCCTCCTCCTCAGCAGGACAGGGGAAGAAAAATACAACAAAAAAAAACTCATGTATTTAGATAAGGACAAGCAAATCACTCACCGATAACTGTTGTGAACAAAATAGACTTGACTTGAGGAAGATTACTTTGATTAATTGCCAATTAATAACAGAGTAGGATGGTGACAAGCAAACAACTTCACCCCAGCTACACTTCCTTCCCAGGTTCAATCCTAGCTCTTCTACCTCCTGCAACTAGCAGCACAGGGGAACAGGGAAAGGTGGTGGTTGTCAGTTCATAATGCATCATTTCTGCCATTGCTTTATCCTTGATCTCTTCCCCAGCTCGGTACAGGGTCACTCCCACAGGATGCAGTCCTTCATGAAATGATCCAACACAGGTTCTTCCCATGGAATACAGTCCCTCAGAAATGGACTGCTCCACCGCAGGTTACCCATGAGCTGCAGGTCCTGCCAGCACTACCAGAGTCCTCTCCATGGGCTGCAGTTCTAGGACTGCATAGGACCAAGAGTCCTCTCCATGGGCCGCAGGTGAACTTGTGCTGCGTGCCTGGAGCACCTCCTGCCCTCCTTCTGCACTCACCTTGGGGGGCTGCAGGGCTGCTTCTCTCTCAGTTCTCACCCCTTTCTCCCAGCTGCACAGCAGGTTTTCCCCTTTCTTAACTCTGCTCTCCCAGAGACCCAACCAGTGTCACTCATGGCTCAGCTCCAGCCAGCGGTGGGTCCCTTTTGGAGCTGTCTGGAGCTGGCTCCGATCTGACATGGGGCAGCTGCTGCGCTGTGCTCATTGATGCCACCCCTGTAGCCCTCCTGCTGCCAAACCCTCGCTATGTAAACCCAATACACAAATAAACCAAATACACAAAATACATAATACATAAATAAACCAAATACATCTCTGGTGTCCTTTCAAAATTAGCAACTCCTCTGAAACATTTCTGAGCATGATGTAATAGGCTGCAAAGGACAAGAATGAATTGCAACTGGCAGAATATGAGTAAAAAGAATATAAAATTTAACTTCATAATAATTTCATAAGTCTGAAAAGTCTTTTTTTAAAAAAAATTATTTAAATTTTCCTATTTCCATTTCTTTTCACATAGGCCCATTTATTATATTTACTTTACTAAAGGTAGAAGTTGAATGAGCCCAAGAGAAATGCAATTGAAAACATGATGCTATCCTTAGTTTTATGCACCAGCCTTTGAGCCTGTAGCAAAGTCCTGTGTCATAAGATTTTCCTGTGGTTCATGGAAAGATTTCTAGAACAATAATGCAAAACTCTTTTGAGGTCAATGGTCATCTGTCACTTAATTTTCATGTGCAATAAAGCACAGCCTTGGAGAGCTCCTACCAACCCAACTGATATCTCACAGTCTTGTCTTTGATTGTGTAGTCCACTGCTCTTTTCTAAGAGTGCTTATAAGATTCTGGTTACAAAGAAGTCCAATCTCACTGCTTTGAGCTAGGACAAGTCAGTTAATTTATAAAATGAACACTAACTGTTAAAAGTAGTAAATAAACTGTAGATAATTGGTCTCTGTTTCTATCTTATTTGAACCATAAAATCCAATTTACCATCTGTGAGTTCAAATTAAACTGAGGAAATATGACTGTATGCAGTCACAACTGCTCATGTTCAGTGGCCAGCATGCAGTCTGAAACTCTATTTTCTTATCTAAAATATGACTGGTGTCTAAGAAAGACCCTTTGACAGCTGTCACTGAAAATTAAAAGTCCTTGACAACCATGTCCCTGTTTATTCCAGCAGCAGTGACATGGTTCAAAGAAGATTAGGTCTGGTAAATATGACTTGAAAGTATGACAACTTTGTTAGGATAGCTTCAGATGTCTTAGTGGAGGTGCACCAGTGACCTTTAGCCATGAGGAGCCACTATATTATTTCGTGTGTGCTTGATGTGGTTTACTTTGTTTGAATGAGTACAGAATAAATCTGTCTGAATGCCTCTGTGTGAAACTCCTCTGTGAACTGTAATGAATGTTGTTGACTGTCATAATCTAAGCTGATGGGTTTGAAAACCATGAGATAATGCATGTTTAGTGACTGTATGAATCTTTGCACTTTGAAAAAGTTTTCATAACAGGCTTATATAGTATAGATCAAGGGTCTCTCAAGGGTTCTGTGCAACAATTATAAGATTTCTTTTTCCCCCACTTGTTTTCACCCTCATCTTTATTTCCTTTCCAGCTTTTTATTGATGGGAAGTGTCTGAAGATGCCTCATGAGTTTGAGCCATCCAAAATATAAATATAATACCCACAGTTTTTAAGAGTTAATAGGAAATTAAGATGCATTTCTAAAAGACTCCAAGTATGGAATGTACAAAAATCTCAAATTACACTAAATAAATAAATAAATGGCAAATTAAATTGGGATTTTTTTTTTCTCTTTGTTACTTTGTTACAGAATAGAATTTAAATTTAGTTATGCATTTTAACTGTCAGCCAGTAACTCTAAACATTACTAAAGATTTAGAAGTAGCCAGACCATTTCCTGAAAATTCAAATTGGTAAGTGAAGTTACTATATAAAGCAAGAGATATTTTTACCTCTGTTTTTAACTTTGTAAAGAATGTGGTTAAACTTCAGGGAGATTGTATAGAAAGCCTCCTTCAGACTGTCCGTAAGTATTTTGGAACAAGCAGATTAGCAAATATCTCCCACTGTCTTATAATGAGGCTATAAGAAAGTGAGAGGACATTTGAAATAGAAGAGATAGATCAGAACAGTACTCAGCTATTACATTTGAGCTCAAATTAAAAAAGAAATTGTTCAAGTACAATAGTGAATCATATGTGTTTCTGATAACAAGGTTTCTGCTTAGGGTTATTCATCATATGCTTAGGGATCCATATAATCAAAATGATGAAGAAAGCAGATTTTCACTAATGTATATGGAAATGTAATATCCTCCAAATCTTGTATTATATATTTCCAGCTCTATATTTTTCTAAGACATTTTCAGTACATACACTGACTGGAGACAATAATTTCTCATAGACTGAAGCATTCTTGTAAGATTACATGACTCTGCCAGACCATGATGTTGACCTTAATACATATGGCAATTGGAGCATTCTGGCTTTAAATGTTTAGTTACGTTGAAGTGTTGGCTGTCTGAAAAGAAATATGCAGATATCTCTCTCTCTCTCACAAACACGTTCCTCAAATGCTCACTTGTTCCTTTCTTGAAAAAAGTCTCATCTTCATTACAAACCTTCACACAAATGCCTCCTTAACCATTTTTACACTAGTATCACTGTTTTTGCTTCTTTGGGCTTAGATTTGCTTCTGTATTATGTAGGATGTAGTATGATAGTTTCAGATAAACGATGACTATTTTTTGGAAGAACATGAAGTATGTGTACCTTCTCAGCAGGGTACAGGGTTTCTGCAGTGGGATCATTATTATTGGAGGTTTTCAAGAATTGGCTAGTCAAAACAACTCTGACCTGGTCTAGTGTTGGGGATAGTCCTTTGACTGGAAAGCTATACTAGGTATTCTCTAGCTGCCCCATTTATCTACCACTTCAATGCCTGTTATCTATTTGGGTTTTGGCTTTTATCACTGTTCTGTTCATTAGATCAAGTCCCTAAAGGCATATTTATCTGCCTCTAATTTAACCAAGTAATTCAGCTGGCTAATCTCCATGAGCTCCTTACTGGTAGAGACAGACCCTACCACAAGGAAGTTCATTGAGCTAGATTTTGGATGTTGTGCTGAATCTTCTCAACTTTGCATCCTCTTGTTGACTATAAACTGTAAGAATATTAGGCACATGAACTAGCCAAAGTATATGCTTAAACTTCATTGTTAATATTTACCATATCATCAAGTACATTGCGTGTAATCATTCAACACTGCTTACCATTATATTCCTGCATAATAGGAACCAGAAACCTACCACAAATGTGATAAGGTTATTACATCATCATACAACCATGGGGCTGGGAATCAGAGTGACATAAAGAAAATCATCTATGAGAAATAATATTCCCCATGCTTGATTCCACTTGAGTCAGATCTTAGAACAGAAGCATTGTTTTTATTTAATTGTAATTTTATTTTACATTATTGTTTTGGTTTGATTTAGTTTGTTTTAAAATTACATCATGAAGTCCTGTATGATCTTTAGAAACGTGTCCACAAAAAATCAAGTGCAGCGCCTACTGGTTTGGCCAGATAAAATAAGTTATGGATATTGGTTTATCTGACAGCACCTTTTTCAGCACTTTTTTTTCCCCCTCTTTTATTTATTTATTTATTTATTTATTTTTGCTAGTAACAGTGATCAATTATCAGAGCTCAAGCTTTCTGGCAACTTTCTGGCACATTGCATAAAATTTGAGTGATAGTGAAGGGGTTGACAGAAAAGCTGACCAGAAGTTATCTGCAACAGTTACAGGAACTTAGAGCCTAAGGAAGAGTTATGAAAATGAATAAAAAGTTATTGTCACTGGTAAATATATTTATCCAAGTATTTGCTACTATTTCAGTGTCTGGAGAAAAACTGAAAAGTCTTCCAGTTATAAAACTCTGTATATGCCTGACTGCCAGGTGTGCTGACTATGGCATAAAACCCATCTATAGATGTTTTTTCACAAGTTCTCATACAGCCCAAAGACAACACTTTTCTAGATGATGGTGCTTATGCCCTACAGGAGGCATCCATCATACCATAATAAGCTCTTCCTGCCGGATTTATTTCTTATTTATCTGGCAATTCATTCAATGTAAACTTCCAGACATTAGTAAACAAGTTATTATCTTTTAGCCTGTCATGGTATATTTGTCTCACTGCCCTGGACAATTAGTTGATTTGGACAGTATTCAGCCTAGCGGCCTTAAGCACCAAATATAATATGTCTTCTGAATATACTGTCTGTTCCTTTAAGGGTAAGTCTATCAGAATTAACATTTTATGCTAGTGGCTTTCTTTATGTTTGCTACAAATCTCTCTCATATACTTCTTGGATTTTCTATACAAATCTGTAACACAGAACCATCTTTGTGAAGCATATATTAGTCTGTGCTGCAGCAAGCACTGCAGATTCCCACCCACTCCAGATCACATCCAGCAGAGAAGAATTCTTACAGCCACAGGATAAATCATATTTCCCACAGAGACGACTCTGTGATACAAAACTTCTTTAAAATCATCAATGGATGAATAACTTGCAGCCTTGCTCTGAAAAAGCTCACAGTAACTGCAGTAACATGCAACCTGCATTGTAAAAATGCTGCATTTCAACACTTCCCTCTGTTCCCAGGCCATTCCTAAATACTCCAGAGGAAAATGATGTGGGACACTAGTATGGTGCTGTTTCTCATTGAAGTGGTTCAATGTCTACAACAGACAATAAGTAATTTTCCCAAGGCAGCCAGAGAAAGAATCTGAATAATAATTCAGGTCTTTTGATTTCCCCATATTTCATCTTAATTATAAGATATTTTTCCCACATTTCTTTATGTAAGAACTGTTATGACAGTCTCATGCCATTAGTGAGAATTTGTTCAGAATATATCCTTGAGTAGCAGAACTAATAAAACATGATTTCAGGTGGAATTATGTCATGAGTCACCTGAATTTCCTATCCTGACTACTATATCCCCAGCTTTTGCAGGACTTCCCTTCTCTACCATTCTGCCAGCCCACAATTCCCCAATCCCCTGCATTGCACCTTGAGCATCAGCATGGTTAACAACATAACTTGGTTGAGATAAGTACATGTTGATGGGTCAGCTTACATAAATATGGGAACTGGCTTGATAGAATACAAAAGCTAAGCATCAATATCCTTTTGCAACTTTTTCCTCATTGCAGTAATGTTGGGATGTGCAAAAAAATGAAGTAAATGACTACAAATTTGCATCTTGCTGCTCTTCTCAGCAGCCCGCTTTCCCCAGGCTGAACATATTAAATCCTTGATTATTTGTCCATCTCCTGTGGATGTCTTTTTTTTTTTTCTTTTCTTTTTTTTCTTCTCATGTAAGTTCAAACAATTCATTATTATGAACTACGTTACACTAAAAGTCAGACAAAGAACATATATATTCCTTTACTCTATTTCACTCATTTCCAAGACATTTGCCTTACTGAGTTTTAACAGGCAACTTCCAGGCAGCTTTCTGGTAAGCAAGGAGGAAATATGAAAGTGTGCAACTATTTCTATTTTTACCATTCTAGAATATGGCTTAATGTTAGTTTTTGATATATTTGTTTTCAATTTTAGATTCATTTCTTGCCAAATTTCTATGAATTGCACAGTTCAGTGCTGATCCTGAAATAGTTCAGACCCCCTGTTTTACACTAGTCCCGGTTCCTACTGCAGACCCTGTCACTTCTCTCTAAAGTTCTCACTTATCGAATCAGTTTGGCTTTTGGCAGGTTTTAGCTGCTGCTAAACAGTCACTGAGAAGTACTTTTAAGTGTGGGGCTGATGCCTAACTGAGAGCATTCAGAAAAGCAATTGATGCAAGTTGGAGAATCCTTGTTATGCCAATGTCAGGACTTATAAATCTCTTATTTTGCAGTGAAAGACTTGAACTAGAGGTGAAAAAAATAGACAAAAGTCAAGGAAAATCTGAGGTTCTTGCATTCAAGCTGTTTTGTAGAGAAGAGTTAGAAGCACCAGTTAAAATATGTACTTTACAAAGGGAAAGCCACCTGGAGCTCAAAGAAAAATCCTACTAGACTGCTTGAGGTCAGCACTAGGAAGCAAACAGTAAGAAAGAGGGGATAAGGAATGAATGAAGATACCAAGCAGGATCTGACGTGGTGCAGGAGCTTTTTATGTAAAGAAAGAAATTTGCCTGAAAAATCTGCTGGTCTCCTATAATGGGGTTACAGCATTAGTTGTTATGGGAAGAGTAACAGACATCATCTACCTGGAATTGTTGAAAGCATTCAACAGTCTCCCATGATATCCTTGTCTTTAAATTCGGAGAGACATACATTTGACAGAAGGACCTCTTGGTGGGTAGGGAATTGGCTGGATGCTCACACTCCAAGAGTAGCTGTCAACAGCTCAATGTCCAAGTGGAGACCAGTAATGAGTGGTGTTCCTCAGGGGTCAGTGCTGGGATCATCGCTGTTTAACATCCTTGTTGGTGACATACACAGTGAAACTTAGTGCACCCTCAGCAAGTTTGCCGATGACACCAAGCTGAGTGGTGCAGTCAACATGCTGGAGAGAAGGGATACCATCCAGAGGGACCTGGACAGGATTGAGAGCTAGGCCTGTGAGAACCTCCTGAGGTTCAACAAGGCCAAGTGCCAGGTCCTGCAACTCTGTTGGGGCAATCCCAAGCCCAAATATAGGCTGACTGGGGAATGGATTGAGAGCAGCCCTGAGGAAAAGGACCTGGGGGTGACAGTTGACAAGAAATTCAAGATAAGCCAGCAATGTGTGCTTGCAGCCCAGAAAGCCAAGCATACCCAGGGCTACATCAAAGGCAGCATTGCCAGCAGGGTGAGGGAGGGGACTCTTCCCCTCTGCTCTGCTCTCATGAGACCCCTCCTGGAGCCCTGCATTCAGCTCTGGGACCACCAGCAAAAGAAGGGCATGGACCTATTGGAGCAAGTCCAGAGGAGGGCCACAAAGATAATCAAGGGGCTGGAGCACCTCTCTTGTGAAGACAGGCTGAGAGACCTGGGGATATTCATCCTGGAGAAGAGGAGGCTCCAGGGAGATCTCATAGCAGCTTTCCAGTACCTAAAGGAGGCCTACAGAAAAGCTGGAGAGGGTTTATCTCAGGGATTGTACTGATGGGACAAGGGGGAATGGCTTTAAACTAAAAGAGGGGAGATTTAGATTAGACATAAGAAAGAAATTCTTCACTCAGAAAGTGGTGAGGCACTGGAACAGGTTGCCTACAGAAGCTGTGGATGCCCCATCCCTGGAGGTGTTTAAGGTCAGGTTGGATGGGGCTTTGAGCAAACTGATTTAGTGGGAGGTGCCCCAGCCCAAGACAGAGGGATAGGAATTACATTATCTTTAAGGTCCCTTCCAACCCAAACCATTCTATGATTCCATGATTCAAGGTTCTATTAGAAACAATTAGTGCGTTCACTAAATTTGAGAAGGTGTTGTTAAGAATTGTCAAGGAAAAAGAAGAAAGTCATAAAAGTTAAGCAAAGACAAGGTGTAGAAGCTATTTTAAATGAACACAAACAAATGAATTGCTCTGAGGAAGAGCTGTTCTGCTTTGCAACTAATGTCCTGAAGACATGATTCAAGACATGAGCTATAAACAGTGTTTAACTGTTGCAAAGATCATTGTAAAAACACGTGTCCCAAGGGAATTTCATCCTCTGTGCAGAGAATGAGAGACCTTTAGACAGAAGAAGGAGAAGGTTCAAGTCTTTGTTCCTGTGTAAGTAGAAATATTCTGCAGTGTGGCACTGCAATGTCCAGGAGAAGTAGCATTACTGCATATGGGCATGAAACTGCCTCCCCAAAAGCAAGGTCTATATCAGGCATGGTCAAACAGGGCAGCTCTTCTCTACACCAGGTTGACCTATCCTTGTAAGAAAGTCTGGGCCATATCAAGCTATGGATGTGCAAACCTTTTCCAGGCAAACGTGAACTTTCTTTTTTGTCTCTCCTCTGGATGTCCCAAATGCAAGCAAGCATATTATGGCAGCAGAGAGCAAAGCTAAGGGACTCTATTTGAGCAAGCTTTTTTGCTTCAGGCTCAGTGCTGTACTGACCAAGTTTACAAGGCTTCCAGCTCAGAGCAAGTTCCTAACTACCTGCAAAATACAGGTTAGAGAAAGCTGTGGGCAAAGGAATTGCTGTGGAGACAGGGGGTGTATGTCAAAGCACTTTGCAAGGGTTACTTGCCCAATCTGAAGAAGTGAATATGAGAATGGCAAAGGTTATGAAGTGCTCAGTGAAAAAAGTATTGCAAAGGTAATAGAATAGCTCATCACAAACCTCGCCCTGATCTGATATTAACCCAAGGAGTGTGAAATAATCCATCCCTAAAAACATTTAGTCAACAACAGTGATTCTATATTGACAGAATCACAGAATAAAAGAATGGTTGAGGTTGGAAGGCACCTCTGGGTCCATCCAGTCTCACTCCTGCTCCAGCAGAGACACCCAGAGCAGGCTGCCCAGTACCTCATCCAGGTGGCTGCTGGAGATCTCCAAGGAGGAGACTCTTCAGCGTCTCTGGGCAACCCATGCCAGTGCTCAGAATGCCTTGGAAATGTAAAAAGATAATATTAAAAGTAAATACGTATGTGTGTGCATGTATAAATTAAAACAGATGAAAAGAAAAAGTGGGTACATGAGGATAAACTCCTAAACAAATCGGAGGTTAGACATATGATGATCAGGGACCTGATTTGAACATACAGTCTAGCAACCCAGTATCTTTAACAACACAGACCCAGAAACATTATGTAATTTAACATTTCAGAAAATGTTAGCACCCTGCTGCATACACAGAAACTAATCACCTGATGAACCTCAGGAATATTTTAAAAAGTTGTGAAAAAAATCTTTCACTCTGCTTAAGTCTGTGTTGCAGTAGCCAGAGCTTTTCAGTCTCATGATAACATGGCTTCTGATAGATTCCCTCTTCCTGGTAACTAATCTTCTGCATTTGCTTCTAAATTTCTTCCTGTGTATTTTTTTTTTTTTTTTTAATTTTATGACATTCATTCAATATTATTTTCACGTCCAAAGCACTGAAGTTCTTAGCTACCTATATGGTGTAATTTACGTTTCAGGGCTGAAAGTAACCTGGAGAGTAATATCTAGTATTAACAATACAATCATGATCAGCAGGTTAATGGCTCAGACAGAAAAACAATTGAGTGCTTTGATACTGAAATCCAGCTTATTTCTTGTTCTTCTGATTGTTAATAATAAGATGCAACCTCGGTTTGTGAATCTTCTGATTTAGTGTTCAAACCTAGAGGAAGAAACATGTATCTACAGAGAGAAAATTGTAAGCCTATCTTTTCTCTTGGGTGTAGTATAAAGTTTTTTTTTGTTGTTTGTTTTTGTTTTTTGTTTTTTGTTTTTTTTTTTTTTTTAGTTACTACCTTCTGATTTTCTGTTTAGAATTGTTTTATCTTCAGTGAAAACAGTGTCTTTTCTATATCAATGATGGTTCGGATTATAAGAAACACAAAGTACTAGGACAAAAGGTATAATGCACATTCTCTTGCACAAAGATTGCAGCAGCATTACCCTGTCATTTTGCTCTGTGGGTGCAGTTTTTATCCCCCTATTATAAAGTGCATATGCTCCCTCTGTGTATTATAGATAAAGACCACCGAAATAGAAAGGTCCTCACTTAGCTTCAGACAGGTACTATATCTATAAAAAGAAGAGCAACTACAAAGGAAATTGGCTTTTCATGTTCATTCTAGTGCAGATTAAATGAGTCTGCAATTCTAAATTATCTCTCTACTTTCAAATACAAGTGTGGGCTTCAGATTAAGATTATATGTACTGCTCTGTTTTATTTATGGGATGCACCTATTTGCTGTCGGTTTCAGCAAAAGTGTGTGGAATAGTATTGCAAAAATACAGCAAAAAAGCTGTTTATAGTAACTTCTTTGCAGATACAGTCTGAAAACTTTTTCCTGTCACTACTGGTTTGTTGGTACAAGTTGCTTGGCTGTGCACTTGCTGAGGTACAGAGTCTTTGAAACTTCTGTGAATTCCTCTAAGTTAGCTAAAATAACATAGTTGGCTGTTATTTGAGATGTCCTCTGCAGTTTTAAATGGCAGGGTGTAGAATGTGCAAAAAGGGTGAAAAATTTGTCTTTGGAAGATCTGTTAATATCAGATGAAGACCTCCAGGATGGAGGGTGACAAAACTGCTGTGTTTGGTCCTCAGTACATTGTGGTCATAGCCGTTATAGTTTCTGAATCTCAGCAGGTTCCAGCTAACATCTCTGGCAGTTCTCCAGCCTTTTTTTTTTTGTTGTTGTAGAAACTTTGTATGTTATTTCTGTATGGAGCTGGGATGCTGTGCCCACTGTGCCCAGTCCATACATATGTCAAGCCCAGAAATGACTACAGAGTCTGTGGAATAATTCTATGGAAATTCCAAGTTTCTGAATGCTTTGGTTTTTAACATCAGCTCTCTACAGCTAAAAAAATAAAATAAAATAAAATTGTAGTTTTCTGAACTAAGATCTTTATTTCAAAGATGTCAGAAAAGATGTACAAATATAATAAACTTCTTGCCTGCAGTTCCATGCCTTTTAATTTCCTTACTACTAATCTTCAGTGACCATTGTATGGGGTTTATGTGTGTATTGGGTTTACGTAGCAAGAGTTTGGCAGCAGGGGGGGCTGCAGGGGTGGCCTCTGTGATCAGAGCCCAGCAGCTGCCACATGTCAGACCAGAGCCAGCTCCAGACGGCTCCAAACGGGACCAGCCACTGTCCAGAGCCAAGCCATGAACGATGCTGAGTGGGCCTCTGGAAGAGCAGAGGTAAGAAAGGGGAAAAAAGTCCTTCTGTGCTACATCAGCTGGGAGAGAGGGGTGAACTGAGAGCGAAGCAGCCCTGCAGCCCCCAAGGTGAGTGCAGAAGGAGGGCAGGAGGTGCTCCACGCACGCAGCACAAGTTCCCCTGCGGCCCGTGGAGAGGCCCCTGGTGGAGCGGGCTGTCCCCCTGCAGCCCGTGGGCCCAACATGGAGCAGATCTCCATGCTGCAGCCCATGGAGGAACCCCCGGTGGAGCAGGTGGATGTAGCCTGGAGGAGACTGCAGCCCATGGAGAGCCCCCACAGGAGCAGGCCCCAGGCCGGAGCTGCAGCCCGTGGAGAGGAGCCCACGCAGGAGCAGGGGGCCTGGGGGGAGCTGCCACCTGTGGGGGACCCGTGCTGGAGCAGTTTCCTCCTGGTCCTGGATGGACCCCGTGGTACGGAGCCATGCTGGAGCGGTTCTTGAAGAGCTGCAGCCTGATGGGCAGCCCCCGCAGGCTCAGTTCGGGAAGAACAGCATCCCATGGGAGGGACCCCACGTGGAGCAGGGGCAGAGTGACTGTGAAGGAGCCGTGGAGATGAAGCGTCAGGGACTGACCGCAGCCCTCATTCCCCATTCCCCTGTGCTGCCCCAGGAGGAGGAGGTGGTAGAGGATGGATTGGAGGGGGGGGGGGGGAAGGTGTTTTTAGTTTGCTTTTATGATGAAATACAAGCTGAAGTGCTTAAAACATCATTTTATTCCACCATTTTATGTAATTTTTCCATTTATTTGTGAGTAATCCTAAAATTTCATTGCATCACTAAACACCTGTGTTTTTAAGATCCAGTGAACACAACAAATTTCTTTGTGCTTCTGTGAGGGGATTTTGCACTCTCCAGCCCTTTCAGCTTTGTTATTTTGACTTACACTTCACCCACTTTGTTGTCCCATGGTGATCCCAAGGAGCCATGACATCTTCATGCTCTCACATTACCCCTGGTCCTGGAGGCTTGACATAGTCATGATTGAAAACTAGGTTTTGCTACCAGGACTATTCAGGTGCACAAACTGTGAATTTCCCCAAACTGCTGGGTATTTGAGGTTTATTTTTGTGAAGTATGATGGACTCAGAAGTAGCACTTTTGGAAGTTTTTTTGGTTAAAATTAATCTTCGGCCAAAAGGAAGTTGAATGACTTGCAATACTTCGGAATCAGAATGGCAAATGAAGGATTGGAAATAAGATTTATGTGCAGTATCCCACCAATTATTCTCTCTTCTCACTCCCAGCTCAGGATATAGCTAAATCTTTATTTTGGTTTTAGTGTGGTATTTAGTGCAGGTAATAATAATAATAATAATAATAATAATAAAGGTTTAATGAAAGCAAAAGCAAACTTTCACTGTGATGAGCTACTATATTACAGTTTTTGGTGTAAAGCCAGATAGCTGGATCTCTTCACGTGCTCACAGATGCTTTCCAGACTCTGTCTTAACTTATGGCTTTAGTAGTTTGTGCAAATTAGCTTTAGAGGGTAAAAAATAGCTTTTTTTTTTTTTTTTTTTTTTGCCAGAATAGAATGGCATTGACTTTGGTTGTCCTTCAGACTCAATACATTGATGGCAGGATGCCATGGACAATCATCCTCCTGTAAAGCAAGGGAGCACTGGGATATTTGGAAAAATGCCTTCACTGAGGGGTGCATAAGCTGGAGTATCTGTGGAAGTTTTACCTCCTTTAACCCGTCTTCTCAAAAGACAAAATCTCCTCTGCTTTTGAAACCCAGAAAAGAGTGAAAAGCAAGCAAGCAAAGAAATAAACAAACAAACTGAAAAAGCAACCTAGAGAAAGATGCTGTGGAAAATACACAAATAATATAAATTCAGACAAAAATACAGTATAAAGCTGGATTTTGATAGATTTCTCCTAACTTTTTTGGTGCCCTCTTTCTTTTGGCCCACTTTCTTAGTGTGCACAAGGACTGAATTTGAAACTTGGATTACAGTAACAGAGATTTCCCGTCATGGAGGTACAATCCCATTTTTCTGGGTATTTTGTAATCAAATACATAAATGATTACCAATGCTGGTAGTCCAATGTTGGAGAACCCAATTTACATTACAAGATACTTGAGTACATCCCTTCTACCAGCACTGCAGCTGCCTCATTCCATGGGCATGTAACACTGCTTTCAATGCATGCTCAAACTGTAACAAAAGACAACACTCTTCATGATGTCAGTGGTAAAAGGCTCCCTAAGTCATCTTGCTTCTACTCTGCTATATAACCTCAGTTATTCTGGTTTCTACTGAGTGAATCTAGACCATGCTTTCCACAAGCAAGGATGTTTATTGCCACTCTAATGAACAAGTGTTTCAATCAAATTATATTTAACGACTGACAATAAAAGGTTAGCCACCTTTCATATGAAAGGTTAACTACAGCTCCCATGGGAGTTAATAGCTTTTCAGTTAGGACAGAACTTCATCCAAGAAGTCTTCATAGTTAAATTTTTTACTTAACATGTCAGTTATTCTTAGCAGTTCTTAGATCCAGGGATACATGCTACATGTATCCAGAGTTCACATCGGGGCAAGACCACAGCGCTCACCCTTTTTCTCTTTATCCGTGATTTGGTTTCCAAACCAAAGAAGTCCAGACCCAAAAAATGTGCGAGAAATGTTTAATACATTTAAACGTGTAATATTATCCCGCAGGGCTTCAAACCGGACAGCATCCCAAAGCATGACCCACTGTATCTCACGGGTATCCCTGATATAGACCTACTTTTAGGTCATTTCTTCAAGAGAAAGGAGATGAAGTGGGTAATGCTGTGCCTCATCTAACTCCCTCACTCTGGTCTGAGACACAGATAATTAAGTTCCTAAGATGAAACTCACTCCCTTTGACCATTTCATTAAAGAACTGAGCCATCTGCTTTCCTGATCCTTATAGGGTCTGTATATTCATTTACAACAAAGTAAATGTCTCCTAACCACAAATACTGTGTTTGTACTTTGTCAGTAAAAGGTCAGGGTTGGTAACTTTGACAGCCCCTGGTATTCTACCATTAAACCTCATTGAAGATTGAAAGATTGATCTACATTTAAGATAAAAATGTTTCTAATCACCCCCCTCCCCATTAGGGAATCCATTTCCAAGAATGATTCATGTCTCCTGTGATTAAAGTTAGAGTAGAGTCTCATTTCTACTTCCTGCCAATCTGCAGAAGTCATCCAACAATTCACTCAAAGCATGAATTAAGGGGCAATAGGCATTGTAGTGATGCTGTGAGGAAAAGGAAAATCTATTGGGCATGCTCAGTGGATGTCTTTCACGCAACTGTGAACAAACAAACCAGGCAGGAAGCTTGATTAAACAGCACAAGTGTGCTCTGCAGAGCGAATTATGATAAATTGCTAATATTGATTACTTTTAACCACAAGGATGAGATTGTCTGGTGTTTAAATTTAGGAATGCAGCCAAAAGATACCTTGACCTCACCTCTGCACTGGGAACCAATACAAAATTAATTGGAGCTGTCGTTCAGGTAGAAGTCACAATTATGTGACAGTTGATTTATTAATCTAAAAGCTAGCTACAAACCAGATGTGCTCATCACTGGGATGTGATTTTTGCGGCTTAATGTGTTAATGCAGAAAAAACCTCCAGGATGTTGATAGTCTTTGCTTAGTGACTGTAGTATAATACATTTTCATTTGAATTAATACACTTCTGATCAGCAGTAAACAGTTGTTGGTTGTTTTTTGCTTTGTTGTGATTCCATTTTCCCTTTTTAAATTTTGCTTTTATTTTGCTAAGTACCTTGTACTGCTGAATACATAAGCGTGTAACAAACTGTGATTTGGAGTACTTCTGCAATTTGGCTTTTTCAACAGTCGTCTCAAGCTGCAAATACAGTGTCTTCTGGTACTGTTAATTGCACATGTTGCACTCTAAACAAAAGCATATATTGTCTGACCTGAATCCTCCAGAGGGTTGGGCTACCTCATTTGTTTTCTGGCTTTGTCCCAAAATACCGATCTGTTGTGAGTGCTGGTTATCTGCTTGTACAGTGTGGACATAGGAGAGTTCAGTGTAGGTGGCAAAGTCTTCACTTATGGACCTTTTCCACATGCATATGTGTATATAGATAGATAGATAGATAGATAGATGGATGGATATACAAATTTGATATCATGCCTAAGGACAAATTGTAACAGTTATTATTTCATTTTTTTTTATTTTTTTTTAAGTCATTGCAGTCTTTGAGTGGTGTTTCTTTTTTCTTTTGTATTTGTGCAGATCATAATATCCAGATTGCTAAAATTACTCATGCATTAATAAAGATCACGAAGAGAGGCATCCTAACAAAATCAAAGGCAGGAAACTTTTTTTTTTTTTTTTTTTTTGAGATAACATCTTAGATATTTGTATAAAGTCATCTTAAACCTATCCCCTTTATTTATTTAGTTATTTATTTTTAAATGACATCTGCAATGTCAGCATGATGATATACATCTTGCTCCACTGTGCTTCCACAGTTTGCTCAGGACAATGCTGCCATGGATGGAATGTAGGTGCGGAGGTATGGAGTGGACTATATAGTCATGCCCACAGATATCAGAGTTTTGTTATTCGCAACACTGAGGAACCAGGGTATTTTGCTTTTAGTCCTGCATTTCAGATCACACAATTGAAACACTGAACTCTGTGTTTTTGAGAACTTGATGTGATCACAGTATCAGGAATCAGACTGGGGATCTGTTGGGTCACTATAACTGCTGCCAGCGTCTTCTCCTCAGCTTCATTTTTTTTGTAGCGTCTTGGGTACTTATGGGCTTTGGCTTGGAGTAATGGTAGGCTACAAGCAGCTGTAATTAAACCTCTGGGGCCTCCTGAAAAAAACAACCAACCAACCAACCAACCAACAAAACTACTCAAATACCCTAAAACTCAGTTTGAGTAGAAATTTGTAACTAAGTGTAAAAGATTAGCTAGCAAAAAAAAAAAAAAAAAAAAAAAAAAAGGAAAGGAACATTAGATAAATTGTAATTGTTTTCTGTTCTTTCTGTTGTACTCATCCTTGTGCTATAATGTACTACTAATGTAACTTTGCATATTTTAAATTTACTTTGCATATTTTAAAGCCTGAACCCTTTAAATAAATAAATAAATAGATAAAACAAAGATAGTATTACATCTAACAACCTACACTGAGACTGTCCCCTTTTCTGCTAATGAACTTGCCCTGTTAAAAAGGATCATATATATATATGTATACACAGATATAATTCAGATTTACAAAATATATCTCCTGATCTATTTATATAAATGTTTTATTTTTTCCTACTCTTTTATACCCATACCTTTCCCCTGCTCACCTTTTCTTTCCATGGCAGTGAATGAACCAAAAGTAGAGCTTGGCAATTACATTGCTAAAAGTTCTACTAGTGCAGTATTCAGCCCTGTTCTACTGATAATTTTAGGGTTTAATCTCCTGAGAATTGTCAGAGTTAGAAATAAGCTTTTTGTCTCATTGGAGGGCTGTGAATTTCAGCTTTTCAGATATATCAAGTGTTATGCAGCATTTATTTAGAAACCTGGCAGATCATGAAATATTGAACCTTAAAACAGGAGTGACATTTTGATTTATATAAAAAAGGACTGATTCTCCTCTGTTTTGCATTCTTCACCAGTATCATTCTGTTGACAGGAGAATTACTTCTCTATTTGCACTAGCAAGATAACATAGAATCTTAGCTAAATCGTTTTAAATGTTTTCTAGTTTGTAAAAAATATATATATTTTTTTCTATCAACTGTACATTTAGATAGATGCATGATATCAAGGTACCCTGGATTTTACATGCATAGGAATACAAATTATGGTGCCAATAGATTTTTTACAGTCTTAATAAAAAATAATTCCAAAATAACATTTCTATGAAATGTGAGGTTTAAACAAAGTACAGGATGGAGTTATAAAGCTTTTTATTGGAAGAAGTTTGAGCTGGCCAACATAATTCACTTGGCTATTTCAAATCTGATGTAATAAAACTTTTATGTGATCACATAACATTGTCTTCTGTACTGACAGCCTGATCTGTGAAAACAGTTTGAGACACAAGCTATTACTGATGAACGATTATAGGCGCTATATATCTGCTAACCAGCATAATGTTTTATTATTGTAGCTATTAATTATGTGAGGAATTCCATCTTACATCAAGGAAACAGTTTGTTGTTTAGATTTTTTTCCCAAATTCATATATCCCCAAATATTTTTTGAGCTACTTTGAAGATTGAATCCTTATATCCTCTTGCAAATGGGGTGGAAAAACAAACAAACAACAACAAAACCCACGGGTCTGATACTGAAAGGAAGGAAAAAGTACTTGGAGAGGGCTCTTCAGTTATATGATGTTAATATGATGTTGTCATCTGTTGGACAAGCAACTCTGTAGATTTATTTGTCCTCCCATCTCAGTATCATTAATCTGTCCAATTTTTCATGGAGCTCAGGGGCTCATTGTCTGCTGCGGTCTTTACCACCAGAGCTAATAATAAAAAATAAATAAAAAATCACATTGTCACTCCGACTGTGAAATACTGACTAGGATACATAGCCCTTACAACAGGATGAAATTTACAGTAATAAACTGAAGCTAATTTGTGGTGGAAGTCTCATGTCTTGGCTTGATTAAATGTTTTGTAAAAATAACAATGATTTCATATCGATTCACTGTTTGCAGACATAATTATAGAAGTATCCAAGAAGAATCAGATGCAAGTGAAAAGGTTCTGATAACTCTGAGGGAAAGATATTTGAGGTGAACTACATATTGTTAGAAGCAGAGATGTGAAACCAAGCTCCCATTTCAGTAATGTTCACATTAATAGACTTCAGGAAACTCCCTCCGCTTCTGCCCAAATGAACAAGTGAACACACTCCTGCCCTTTTGTGCTGCACTTCAGTCAGTGGTAGATATCTATTATGAATCCAGATACTTTGTGACAGCATCTTCTGAATCTTTGCTGCTGTTGTTATCTTCAAGTCTAAATAATGCCTTTCACCAGCTTTGTCTCTTTTGATACTTGTTCATCTTCAGTTTGTTTGTTTTGCAAATCTTCCTGTTGTGCTGAAAAACATGCAGCTGATGAGATCTGCTCAGTGTTGTTGTCAGCAAGCATGCAGCAGAACCAGTGAACAATGGCAAACTCTGGAGTGAGTGGCATAATACTGTTTTAGCACATAACTTTGAATTACTTCGTAAAAATCAATTTGAGAAAGTCAGCCACTGCATGAATTCCAGATGATTTTGAAACATTACATCATTTTCACACTCTGTTATATATAGTTACAGATAAGGTCCCTTGTCAGTGGTATTTAACAAACATTAAGAGGCAGTTCATTCCCTGGAAAAATTGCAATGAAGGGTCATTTGGGTCCAAACATTGAAACAGGTCTCATTCATCCAACATTGTAATTGCATGTTTATGCTCCTTCCTTATAGTCTCTTGAGCACAGAGAGAACTTGGAAAAAAAAATAATAATTGAAATCTGGAGAAGCAAGACGCTGAACAATACAGTTACTGAAAAATGCTGGAGTAAAAGCAGAGCAATGGGGGGGCGGGAGGGGGAGAGGAGGATCAGGTTCATTCAAGGAGGTTATGAACATTTTTAGCAGTGGAAAAAGTAGTCCCTCAGGAGAATGAGAAATGGCAGAGCTCTTGAGAAATGTTTGCTTTTTGTAACCATTTCGTACAGGTTTGTGCAATAATGTGTTATAATACAAAACAAGGTCTCTGCCCTGAGAAGGTGTGAGCCATCTGCGTTTCCTGTTTGACTTCTGGAAATTTCATATCCCATCTCACAGATCATTGCTCTGCAGAGCAGGTTGATCTGAACTGTCTCTTCCAGCAGCAGCTACCAGGGACAAGTGGTAGCCTTCATGGCGACCTTCAGCTGTGCTTCACTCATTATTTCTTCTCTTCCATTTTTAGCTTTACCGCTTGCTAAAGTGCCTGGTGTCATATGGATGTTCCAGGCAGACTGCAGCCTTAGAGGAAAGTTTGTGTATTTGGTAGAAAATCAGAGGTGAAAATATTAGCGCTGTCATTGCTCAGAATTGCCATTTTTCATTTTGGGGGAAGCATTGTAGGATAAATTATTTTGATGAAGAGAAAATTTTGCATGTTGTCACGTTATGTGAGAATTTACTTCTGTCACTTACAAAATTTGATTTTGGTATCAGTGCTATAGTACATGATACCTCTGTGGGTCTCACAGTATAAGATCCCTTTTCCATCTGAGAGTCAAAGAATGGCAGTCTCTAGATAAGTGGTCAAATAGAGAAGTAATCAGGGTTATATTAACACTCAGGTGAGAATTATTGTGAAATGTTCTGATCACTCACCATATAGACTGTGGATTTTATTTCAGCTGTGTATTTGAAGTATTGCAATATATTCAGAGTGAAGGACTGGTGCTTGAGGATGGAAAAAAAAAAGGATAAAATTTGTTGCTCTTTCTTAGCACCTCCCTGTGGGATCATCTCATACAGTCTTGAGAGCTGGCCTGCAGACTTGGAATAAATGAACAGAAATAACAGTAGTCATGGCTAATATATAGCTGTTATTTGTCCTGGGATCTCAAAGAAGTTTTCAAAGAATAGCAAACGTCCTTATTTCCATGGTCTGCCTTTTCATGGCCTTTTCATGGTTCTGCCTTTTCTGCCTGGTGATAGTACTTGACTTGAAAATATGGGTAACAGTCTCGTACTTCATTAATAAGCACTCCTATTACTAACAGTTTTACACTGATCACTAAAACTTTGACAGCTGGTAGATCTGGAAGTTCTTTAAAGGCTACTTGTTTTTAATGGACATCATTATCAAGATAAAATATCAATGTAATAGCTGATTTTTTACTGAAACAATTTATTTATTAGTAATTTTGTATTCAGTTGTAACTTCTTGGTATGACTAAAATAAGCATTTCAGGCTTCACAATAATTTTATTGTATGGCTTTAGTAATGTGTAAGAAGAAAGAACTTGAAAGCCATTGTTGTATCTCTAGTAAACATCAATAAAATGGAAAACCACTTCAGAGATCTTTAAATGCCTTATTTCTCCTAATTGAAAAATAGAGATTAGTGGCTTATCTACTTACTCTGGAAGATGAAGGAACTCTTTTGTAAAATGATGAGATACACCAGAGACAGCTTGACCTGTGATCTTATGGAGTGTATTTAAAAGCAAGTTTTCTAATATTGTAGGAAAATAAATAAAATAGTATCTTAATAAAAAGATAATAAAACCTATACTGTAAGTCTTTAGTATTAATGTACCACTTCAGAGAATATCTTCTGGGGACCTGCTGACAGTTTTCACATGAGATAATTGCAGATCAAAATGTATTATGCTGTTAATTTCAGCAGAGGGATTTTCTGTTTATTGATGCAGCTAGCAACATAGTCATAACAGAAGATTAGAACAGAAGATTATGTGAGATTTCTCACTTTAAGTTTCTATTATCTTTTTTTTTTTCTTTTTAATGCTGTTTGATTTTGAATTTCTCTGTGACACACATCTCTACTATGAATTTTTATCTGCAGAAGTCTTCGTTTATCACACTCAGCAGTGATCTGATGCAGTTCATGCTGTATTCCTTTCAATTACATCTCAGTTGGATATGGTCCTTTCTAAAAACCAGGGAGCATGCAGGGAAACCCCTGCTTCAGGCTGACAACAGGGGATTTGCCAATCCTGTGCTCATTATCCTATGTCCTGCCTTTAGCAGCACAGAAAAAGAATTAAATCTGACGTGAATGCAGAAGATCTAGAAGTGAAGCCAAACGTGGTCCATGCAGATGTGGATGCAGTCAGGGCTGGGATAGGACGCCTGACTGAAAGCTCTTGTCATGATTTATGGAAGTGCTGATCATTCACAACTGCTGCTGAAGTCAGTGGGAGTGCTGCCATGAATGTATAAAGTGACAAACAGAGTGAAATATCCTAAAAACAACCCGAATCTAGTTAAAGATAAAATTGGCACTCTTAATCCTGGTGGGGGATTTTTTGTTTGTTGTGCCACCACTCAAAGATGCACTGTAGAAATATTTTCATTACTGTTTGCGTTGCATTTTGCAACTGTGGTAGTGAGCACTACTGGGGAAGAAGTTGCTGCTTTTATCCTGTAAGCTAGTTTGAATAATGTGAAGTAAACAAGCTGCACAACACTTTTTTTTTTTCTTTTCTTTATGTGCTGTTTCTGAAGTACAGATATTTTTCCAACTGTTCTGAATAATTTGAAATGGGGTTGTAGGAAGAGAGATGTATTACTTTAGTTTCTGAGGAACTCGTTTTACTGTTTCTTTACAGTACACTTTACTGTACTGTCAGTGGAGCCACAGGATTTTGAAATGAAACCCTGACAACGTTATAAATATCTTTTCCGTAGGCCTGATGTCAGTCTGCAAAGCGTTAATGACACATAGGAAATCAAATTCATATTAAAATGTTATACTCCCTACCGAGATGTTGCACCCAACTGAATAAAATCCAGCTGTGTGAAGATTTTCAGTAAACTCCCGATGACGTTCACAACCAGATGTTCACCTGGTTTTGCTTTGCTTTTCATTTGCTCCTTGAAGATGCCCAAAAGTTCCCTGGTGATCAGGAAGATCTTAAAACAGTTTTATTACAGTAGAAATGTATGGGGAAATATGCAAAACATGGCAACATTTGCAGTCTTTTGTTCATACTCAGCTGTGTATTTGTATCTGCTATGAGAATAAGTGACCAAAAATATACTTGCAAGTGTTGCACTTGTAACCCAACAGCTTCTTTGTTTTTATTTCTGAGGCTCAATGCAAGGGAACGAAAACTTTGTTCTGCATCTGTGAGATGGTCTAATCAATGCTAGAGGAAGAAAGCTGTGAATGTGGAAGATAAAGACAGCCGTGTAGATTCAGCTGGTGGCTGGCACATGAACAAAGCTTATATGTGTACTGAGTGTGTCTCAGCGTATGTATCATTTGTGATACAAAATGAGTTTTTTCAATGACTTGATGAATTGACAGCTTTTCACCCTTAAGTTAGAGTAAGATTATGGTAAGGTACTAAAGCTCTTTTGGGACTGTAGTGTTTTGGAAGAGAATGGAGGTGTTTTCCTTCTCAAGCTCTGAAGATTTCAGCTGACTGAATGCTGATGTCTCCATATGCCTTTTTACCAGTTAAGAAACATAGCACTCTTCTGATAAGCTTCATCTCATCCTAAAGCACATCTGAAAAAGCCAGCCAGATTTCACCCTGGAAGAATCTGCTTTTCCCCACTGATGATAAAAGGAGTATCTGATGACTATTATAGGCAGACACACCCACCTTTCAGATGTGCACAGTTAAGCAGGATGAATCTCTCTGCAGGTGACACACCTCACACAATAGAAAAATAAGGAATGTTTGTCTAAAGGCCAAAATGTTTTAAAAAGTAATGCTTTCACATACCTCAAGTATGTTTAATACTATTAGAGTGTTTTCTATACATGAAGCTTTTTTCTGTCTGTGATGCTTTCTGGAAATTGTTGCTTATAATTATTTTTGAGAACTTGCAGACATGGGTCTGAGATTTAAATCTGTGTAGAGTTTTCTGAATAATACTGAAGTTAAAGCAGCTTTTGTTTTTACCCTGCTATTGAAATAGTTAAACTGGTACTCCAGAAATATAGAGAGGCTGAAAAATAGTATTACCTCAGTGTCTGTGCCGCTGTGATACAAGAAAAGGCAGATGACTGAAAATTTGGCACAGGCTCACTGAAATTACTCTGACTAAACCACAGAAAAATAGAGGCTGATATAGTTTTTTTACAAAACACTACTGAAAGTTTATTTTGATTAAAACCAAGGGAGGTAAAAAGGATGGAAAATGCAAGACACTTGTGTTAGTGTTTTAAATTAGCTCTTTCAAAATGGGGTAAGGAAGGGAGAGAATGAAAATTTGAACTACAGAGAAGAGTAAATAGCCAAAGTTATTATTAGTTAGCTATTAAGACTGGATAGTCTTAGTTATGATAGCTATTATTAATAGTTAGATAGCTATTATTAACAGTTAGCTATTAAGACTGGATGAGTTCTTTGGAAATTCCACACATACGGATATGGCTGTATGCATTTTAAGTTTAATTTTCCCTTTTTCAGGGCACCTGGAGGAAATTTTGCACTGAGAAATCTTACATTAGGTTGTCAACTTCAGTTGCATGACCTGACTTAGTTTGCTGGGAGAATCTGCTCTTATTTATTTGTAACACTATATCACATGAGGTGAGAGAATTGCCTTTCTACGCTGCACATACTGCTAAAACCACAGAAGTAAATCTTAGTCTTACACATACATAACAGAATTTATCAACATTCATTAGTATCTTGCTTTTTGAAATAGTTTGAAGAATCCTTTTGATTTTGATCAACATTTTTACTAACCAATTAATGCTGATGTTGATTTCTGAAGGTGCCAGCCATTAGAGTTCAGTTAAAAAAAAAAAAAAAAAAGCTTTTTATTGTACATATGAATAGCACGTTACATTCAGCATTATGTTTAGCAAATCAGTAAAAAAATCCTAGATTTAGGGTGTTTGTCAGAACTCTAGTGTTTGCTTTTTGATGTTGTCTGTATATCTTTGGGGCCACCTGCTCTTTGACCACTTCTGCAGGCTCTTACATAGAGGGGATGTCTTGAGCACAAGAGGAGCCAGGCACTGGTCTGTAGGTCTGTATGAACCAGAATAAGAATGCTCCTCACAAATCAGATATGCCCAGTTAGGTTTCGTATCAGAAGGCAGGAGTATGGGCTGGGTGATTTGACTGCAGAGCAGGGATTTATCCCCTGGGAAAAGAGCTGCTTGGTTTCATTAGTGCACCATGAAAGGGGGTGGGGGTTCAGAGGGGCTTCATTAATGGTGAAGGACCAGACAGCCAAATGTTTTGCTAGATGTTTTTGAGGAGAAGGGAGAGAAGACACTAAGGAACATGGTTTAGTGATGGTAGTGATGGTACTCAGTAGGTCAGGCTGATGGTTGGACTTGCTGATCTTGAAGATCATTTCCAACCTAGATAATCCTATGATTTTTTTTTTTAACTCTTTCATAGCTTTCAGGATATCTCAGAGTATTTAAAATCTCTGAGACTAACCAACAGAACTGCAAACACCTGAGAGATTAAATATCCCTGGTTTGCACTTCTAAATTTTTTTAGAGTTTCTTCATATAACTTATTGCATGCCCTGTATGATATAAACAATTTCCAGATGCTTCAAAGGATGACATTGGGATTATATTTTAAGAGAACATAGAGAAGTTGTATCTACATATTTCTGATCAGTATTAGATTCTTAAGAACCCAAAATATGAATTCTCAGTGCTTCCGTAAGTGATTTTAATACATTTTGAGCAATATTGTAATTACACAGAAATTGTCAAAGGACTCCTGACAGAAAGTTTAGAACAAACAACGCTAAAATGCTCCCTCTTATAGAGCAGGATGAGGATTTTGACAGCTCCAGTTGAAAAGAGACTTTTCCATAGTTTCTAACTTTTCTGAAAGCTACCTGCTAAGTCTAAGAGATAAAAAGGAAGAGCTTCCGGGGTGGGAGCTTCTTATAATGATTTCTCTTATAGTGGCTGAGAGATATAGGCCATTCTAGAGTATGATATATCTCAGCCAAAAATACACATCAAAACCAGAAGTGTTTAAAGGCACCTATTTCTTTTCATTGGCTATAAAGGGAATATAGGGCAACTAGCTGAAAAGTAGCTTTCTACACTGTACTGGTCTATATTTATATGAGAGGAATCCTAGGTCCAGTGAGTGTAAAAACTCTCTTTGTGTTGCCCCTGTGGATTTAATTTTTAACTCTGTGCTTTCAGCCATAATTTGCTATGTCTGAAGCCTGGACAAAAAGATAAATAAATTCATCAGAGTTCTTAAATCCACAAATTTTCTGTTTAGAGATGCTCACATGCAAGTTGTAACTTGCTAAGATCTCAGGAATCTATTAGAGGGTCTCAGCTAAAGAAAATCTGATGAGGAAGACACAGTTGGTGGGATTCTCCAACGTAGTTTCAAACTTGGTAACCTTACTGCAGTCACAAAAATGTTGACCATGGCCATTATTGCATCAGAAGTGTTGAGATATTCATATTCTTAGCTGGGGAATATGCCTGTACTTAAGACAGTGCTACTGTACCCCTTTGGCCAGGTGAAGGACTGTCCAGAGGAACTGTTTGATTTTTTTTTTTTATTATTATTTTTTTAATTCAATGTTATTCTGTCTGTCATTAAGCTAAATATAAAATATCAACTGATTGCTTTTAGTTGTTAAAAAATAAAAAATAAAAAAATCAGTGACAAATAGATCTGAAAGGCCAAATATCTGAAGACCTTCAGATGAACTTCAAGTTACTTTGTCACAAAACTACATGGGGTTCATGAATAAACCAAAGCAACACATTTAGCAATTTATAAGTTTGGATATGAACTTTAAAGGCAAGATTAATACATACTGCAAGGTAACTTTCCTCATGATGACACAGATAAGCATTGAACTAGAACACAGTAATAGTTTTTATTGAATGTGAAAAGTGAGTAACATTTAGCTTCCTTATAGAAGGCATGAAAAGGTCAGGAAGCTTTATTGATGGTACTTAAAGGAGAAGCTTGCTTTCTGCAATGCAAAATTTTATTTTATTTGGACAGAGAAAGCCCATTTAAAAAAAGCAAGTCTTGTTCCATAAGGCAATTATATTCTAATCCCTCTGTGAATTTATATTGGTGTTTGGTGCTCTATGCCCAGGAGTCAGGGGGAAAAAAAAAATATGACATCTCTTATAATTTACCTAATACCTGAGCTTCATTTACTACACATTACTGATTTGAATTTAATGAGTGATACATTCATATAGGTTTCCAGAAAACAAGAAACACATTTATATGTGTATCATTTATTAAGCACTTATTCTTACTGTCTTAAACTTGTCTTGGAAATAAAAAGCTAATGTAAGTTTAACATTTTAGTCTGAAGATTTAGCATCCTAGGGAACTTCATTTTATGGTTCATTATAGCCTCAGTATGAATGTATGCCATTAAGACCACCTGACAATTAAATTTCAACAGTTGTTCTTTAAAAGACAGATGCTCTTTAGTGAAAAGAATCATGAGCACTACAAACATCTGATCTAATGGCCATTACTAATTATTATTAATACAGCTAATAGTAATGGTCATGTTTGGAGTGATTTTCAATGGAAGTATTTAATGATTCATGGAATGTTTGTCTCCAGCAGCCTTTGTGAGGCAAATATTTTAAAAGATGGATGGCTAAATGATGATACACATAAGTCAAGGGACTTGATTATGGTCATAAAATGTGGCGTATGGAGAAATGGAAATCAGGAAAGGAAAGCGATTAAAGCATTGGTCTTGTCATTAAGAGGCTAGCAGTCTGGATATCGTTATTGGTGTGAATTTGGATGCTTAACATCACTGTTTCTGCTTTCTTGCCGCAAAGTGGAAAAAATCTTTTTCCCCTGTTATTAACTCATTATTATATGGGTCAGGGCTCTGTTATTTTAAATAACTGGATAACACTGGATAACAATACTTCAAATGTAAACACCTGATCTCCTAATAATATAAACCAGCACTACCTCTTCCTTGTGCAGAACGTGTAAGGAACCTGCCCTTTCCTCCAGGGTTTTTGATTTTGTACCAGCATCACTGGCTTCTGATCTTCTGGTCTCACCAACGAGCAATAAGCATTGTCTCTCTGAGTTTTGTGTTTTAGCTGCTCCGTCATCACAGTCATCAACACTCCTTGGTGCTTGCTGGGTTCACCAGCTCTGGCTCGGCAAGGGCCTCCCTAGCTGCCAAATCTTTCCCCACAAAGATCCCCAAGACCAGGCTGTCCTCCAGGTGTTCCAGGACAGCAAAAAAAATAAATGCTTAAAAAAATTAGATTTTTCATAATTTTATTTCTATCTCCATCTATAAAGAAGGTTAAGAACTTTAACAATACTGATTCTGAAGTTGAATCAGGGAAAGAAAAATAAATTCCCATTTTCATTGTAGAGTATGTTTACTCTAATTAGCTTCTTATGAACCATGAATATTGGTCATTACAGATGGACTTTGATATTACAGAGTTTCATTTTAAATTGTAAAGGTGTTTTTTCACATTGCCCTAAGAGTCATATCAAGTGTCACTGATAGATCAAAACCTTCTTTTGCTGAAGATATATTGTGAAAATCTATTTTGGCCTACTGAACAACTTAACACTTTATATTCCATAAAGTGTATAATTTTACTCAAGTTTTATTTGATATATATTTGGCTAAATAAATAAATGAAGCTCAATCTGGAGTTGCTCATACATGAGATGTTGGGCTGCTCAAGGTACTGGACACATGCAGTACACTTGAACCAGAAAAGCGATCGAGACAGCTTGTTCATTGATACTGAATGTGCATTTGGGACTCTGAATATAATATGAAATAATTATGGTGCTGAGAACTATTGCTAGTTCAAACACAAATTGTCCTGTTTTCCTACCTAGGATGCCAGAAGCAGTTTAGCTGAATTAGTAATCCTATGTCCTGAAACAGTTTTGTGGGATCTAATTTCTCTGGGTGAGATATCACACCAATATCCTACTGCTCCTCCTTGCTGAGGTTATTCAGAAAGAGCTAAGATACCTTTGCCTGGCATTGTGTTGTGATATGTAGACAGATGCCAGGGGACAGATGACTCTTCTGTCTTCTCTGCACAAACTTCAGAGTCAGTGATTATTAAAACTGCTTAGGGTCTCATCTGAAGCATTCAGGGCCTTTAAAGATCAGACCCCCACAACTGTACTTTTTAGCACACTTTACACTGATAAGGTAGGATAAAGTTCAGAACAAGTCCAGACTCCTCCACATAGCTGATATTAAATTTATGCATTTTCATTGAATCCTGCATCTTCTCTTTATAACCAAATGTGACATTTAAAAATGTCTGGCAATGTAAAAACTTCCCCACTCTCCCGCATATCTGAGTGGAATGAAAAGTTGGCCTGGGTTATTACTGAAGCTTTCAGCATTAATTTTCCAAGGATGTTTTGGGTGCTTTTGTCATCATATAATTTCCTTATTTTCCTTTTTGACTCCAGACTCTCTCCTGATCACACTGACTGACTTGAAACCACTTAACACATGCTTGGTGTAAGGGACGAGATATCCCTAAGTCAGTTTCCCTGTCATTAAATGCATTGCCACCTTTTTTTCTGTCTGTGTATTTCAAGTTATTTTTTTCTCCATTTAAAGCAGAATTTGTTTATAATCTGTAGAAAAAAATAAAGCAGTCCAAGATTTATGTATAGATTGAAGTGATTGCTTTAGAAGCCACGTACAAATTTATTGTTGAAATATATTGGCTCACAATTGTCTGCACTATTGTTTTTTTCCTTTTTTTTTTTTTTTAATGAGTCTACAGCATACTTTTTTTTTTTTGTATATCCAGTATGGAAATATGGACTTTTGCCTGTTATTGGTTCAAGAAGTTGTGTGATAAGGCTAAAATGCATTTCCATTTCCATATCAGCAGGAAATATGTATTTTTATGTCAGATAATTTATTCAAAATACATAAAAAATATCTTATTCATTAGATGAGGTTGTTCTCAAATCTACACTGCTAGAAGGGGTGGGTTTCTAATTCCTAGTTGGTACAGATATAGTTTCATTGATTTCTGGAGAAATAAGGTTGCTGATGCCATGTAAGAATCTGACCCACCCAGGTGTGTTATGACATTTAGAAAGAAAGAAATACTCACAAGGCTCTTTAGGATGCCTTGACAGAAAAGTCAAAATCCTCATCTGAGTCTCCAGGACAGATAGGTAAAAGAGCAACCACTTCCCTGTCTTGGAACCAAATAGAGATTATGTTAAGATTTCCTGAACAACAATCTCCTAAATATACTCCTAAATATACTAACAGACATATAAGATTGCAATGAAAAACAAAACTAAACAAAACAAACACCTTCCAGAAAATAACAATTCACAATGGCACAATTTCACAGAAATGACCAACTATTTCTCAATACATAGCACAAAAAATATTTTACAAGAGATTTAGGGAGGGACAATTCCAATCTGACACTTCATGAATGAAAAGGAATGGGGTTGGCAATGCAATGTCAGCCTCCAGCAAAATTTGTAACCATGTTGACTTTGGCATAAGATCAGCTACTGATTTCAGTGGGACTAGAACAAATACATTATTTTAGTTAACTTGACTGATATATTGTAATCTTTTGTTTGTACTACTTTTGCTCAACATTCAGTTTTTGCAGCCACTTTGCACAGCTGAAAGTCATTATGACTTTTGCTATCCAGTAAGTTGCTAATGAAATTAATATATGAGCATTTACATGATTCCTTGTACACAAACTGGAGTGCACAAGTTGTTCATGTCAATCTGCTACTTTTGAAAAAGAAAAGACAAGAAATACTTCTCTATGTACTTTATCACAATTCCTGGCCTCAGGCAAAGCTGGAGAATAAAAGGAGCAAGTTGAAGTGTTTATACCTCAGGGAGGGAACACTAGGTTAGTAGACCAGATGGGTGAGAGCTCTTATGTACGGGTTCCTACTGAGAGATTTGGCTAAATAAAATAAAATAAAATAAAATAAAATAAAATAAAATAAAATAAAATAAATAATAAAATAAAATAAAATAAAATAAAATAAAATAATTTATTCTAACTATTCAGTTTCAGCTGTTATAATGGATATGAGGTTTGTCTCATGTCAATCTATGCAGACCTGAGAGAAATGTGTTTTTCAACAATGCCATATATTTTTTCACATACCCTTAATCATGATCCTCAAGCTCTGGGATTCATAGTCCCTGACTACAAAATATAAAGGGAAATCATAGTGCTTTATTTTTTACATATTTTTTCTCTCTTACTTTATTCAAGGATAAAGTTTGGAAATTTGTGTTTTATTTTGCGTATGTACATTGGTATAAAGCAGAGTCTTGACTTTGCCTTGATACTTTGAGGGATCATTACAGTAGGTATAATAATAATAAAAATGATAATAATAAAACCAAAAAGATCACAATACTTATATCTCATGTCTGCTTGACCTTTGTCTCAGCACTACAGACAGAATAAGCACCCATGCAGAAATTTCACTGTTAGAGCACACATCCAGGGTGATTCCTTTTAGCTTGTAGTTGAGGGCTATACAAACATACTTATGTTCACCTGACTACCCATATACGAGTTATTAATTGTGGAGACTGGTATCACCTAATATAGTAAAAGCTGCCTGATAAAGAGCATTCAGCAAGCTGATGACACACCTTTTCTCTACTGGTAGGCAACTATATGTGATGTGAGTGGGGTTTTTGGTTTGTTTGTTTGTTACCTTTTTTTTTTTTTTTTTCTTTTGGTATGTAACACCCTACAGAGGCCACTTTTAAAAGAGAGCAAGTTCAATAGTAAAAAAAGATTAACAGGCATCTGAAAGCAAAGAGGCAGATAATAGCCTTGGGAAATATATGTAGATGTACTTCTGGGGAGAAAGAGAGCAGGAAAAAAGAACTGTATTTTGTCTGAAAGCTTTGCAAGAAAAAGGGATTTAAAGGAGTTATGGCTCAGAGCAACATGCTGACATTCAGAAACACAAAACTGAGATACTTTGTTAAGAAAAATGTCCTGAAAATGATTTTTAGCATTCCAATATCTAATGCTGGTCTTACTGATACAATTCTGGTGATTTCACTGGCATCTTTACTAATGCATGGAGTTGTAACTGAGATGTCATTCAGGATTCAGCTCCAGAAATAATAACTTACCAAAGGCCTTACTCTGACAGAGTCAGTTGTTTTTCATTCCCGCATTAAATGATTTGAGACAATGTGGGAGGAATTCAGGTGCCTAAACAGAGGTATGGACTGACATTTGAGGCACTCTAATAGATATCCTGGTGTATCTGAGGCATTCACATTGTAAAGCAGACAACAAATGGGATTTAGGGAAGACCCTTTATGCATCCTCTGAGTGACAACTGGAAGCAAGAACATCTCAAATGCCATTGGACACCTGTGCTTACACAGAAAAATCAGACAAGTCCCTAAATCACTTCCTTCTTCAGACCATACCCTCATAAGAAAAACATATCCTGACAGTGCTGTATGACGTACTGGGAATGTTTCTAGATGAGCAAATCAATTTCTGTCACTTAAATGGGGGCATATTACATAGTCATAAATATTAAGGACGTGATCAGATGGGAAGAAGTGATCAAGCAGAGACATTCAACAAAGTGATTTTCTCCTTCTGTAGAAGGAACCTTCAGCAGAGCCGGAATAGCGCCTTTTGGCATGCTCTTATAAAACCAAAACATGAATTGAAATATATTAGTCTAAAGAAATTATCATTGCCTTCTACATTTCATTTACTAATTTTATTTTTGTTTCACAATAGATGGAGAGAAGGCATAGATTAGTGCTTATATTTCAGACAAGGAATGGTGATTTAAATGTTACAACATCAACAATTATTTTTCAAAGTTGGGTCCAAAACTCTGGTAGCTTTTGTTTTCAGGTCTGAATAAGCTAAACCAGTGGTTATCCATGGCCCAGTGGTTACCATCTTCTCCATTTATATTTGTATTTGCATTTATATATATATTTTTTTCCTATGGTTTACATGAGCTATTTAGTTGATTTTGTTTCCTTGTATTATATCACAGCAAGCATAAACTGTAGTTACTTGCATCTACAAAATTATGTGTAGAAAATTGATGTCTAGTTAAGGATGAGTTGAAAATCTTGCCTTTAGATCAAATTTAAAATCAGTGATGCACCACATGCTCTTAGAGTGCTTCTGTAGATACTACTATATGTCTTATGGGGCTTTTAAAAGATTAATTTTCTTTCATTCTTTGTTTCATTTTTTTTGAAATCATGTGTTATGGTTTTGGGCACAATACAGATTTCACTACAGCCAGTATAATTCAGCAATTTTATTAACCTTCATGTTAGAATATTTTGCTCAAAACCTGGTTTATGGGTAAAGAGGAAGGACACTTTCTATGTATATATATATGTATAAAGCCAAGAATTTATTGTTTGCATAGTGAAATCTTAACAGTCAAATCTAAGAATCAGTTTTTATTGAGATCTAAATCATACAGGAAAATAAAGAACAATGCAATTAAAACTATTATGCACATGATTCTTAGTTTCTGTCCCTTGTCCTGGTGTTATGAACATCCTTCCCCTGCTCCTTTGAGTGCCAGGGTTGGTAGCCTTGTTCTGGTGGTGGTTGTCTGGGAGATGGTTACTGCAAACTGTCATCACCTGCAGTTCTTCACCAAGAGGAATACAATGTTCATGTTGATTGTGACTTTCTCCTTCTTCTAGGATTCAGCTGGGGTCCATTTTTAGATGTTAACATGCTTTTACACCCATCTCTTCACTTGTCTGCAGCTCCACATTACATCCAAATTTACAATGTATGGTACTTTTACATATGCCATACAGTAATTTATATATATATACTAAGTCTCTTTGTTACAAACCCGGCATCTCCAGTCTTCAACTGGTCATGGGTGAATGGGGGTCTCTAGTACAGCCCTGGGGTCTCCAGTGTCAGCCTGTGCCCCTTCTTTTACCACCCCCTCCTTGTACTTGTTTGCACAGTGTCCTGTGTTTCCTCTTCTCAAGGCCTTTGCTGTCCTACCTACCAGGCTTGTATTGCTCTGTACATCATTGTGTTAGAGTCATAAATATGTTACTCTACATGGAATAATTGTATCTTACTACTGCCTATATAAAACTATAGTTGTACTACACAAAGATAAATGGAAGTAACATAAATTACATATAGACACCTAGTCTACTAGAGAAGCTGCTGTCGTTATGAGTAAAACAAAGCTCAGGCATCTCAGAACAATTTCATTCAGAGCAAACCTGACAGGCCTCAGTCCTGAGGCCTTGCAAACTCAACACAAAGCTCATGGCCTGCTATGAGCAATGGTCTTAAAGGGCTACAGAGCACCATGAACTGTGAACATCTATTTTCTATACCTAATTTATACTGAAACATCCTGACTCCTAAAGAAATATGAACCTTCTTTGCCACCCAAAGCATAAACTTCCATGTTATATAAGGAATAATAAAGGCCTAGTAAATAAATAAAAGAATACAGGCTTTGATATTGTCCTATATTCTTATTTATTTATTTATTTTTAAACCCATGTTATATCTCTGGATGAGTCAGACTCTCTGTTAGTGATTTCAACATTTGTGAGCCTAAGAGATGCAAGGCTGTTGCTGCAGCTTTTTCTCAGCTCCAGCTAAGATTTATGTTGAACAGGCATTCCCTACACCTATTCCCTAGGTGTACGCACAAACGTGTATTCAATAACATATGCACATATTATACACATATTCTCATAGCCAAGCACAGAGGTACACACACTCAGCATTCACACAAATAGCACCAACAGTATAATTCTGCTCGCCCCTCTGGCTCAATGGGATGAAGGTCTGTTAAGGATAATATATATACTTTATAATACAATGTGGATCCCCCAGCAGCTGGGCTCAGACAAGAAAATAACCCAGAATATCTATTTTCTAATAACTAAATTATAAAGAACTATTTTCTAATAGTTAATTTCTAAAATAGCTTTTTAATATCTAGAAATTGAATTTAATGAGAAGACAGGACAGACTGTCTATCAGGTAGAGGGCATGGCCAGACGAGCACACCAATCAGCACTCAGTTCATATGCAACTATTATTCCTCTTCTCCCTCTATTTTTCTACACTTTTCTACCTTTATCCTTCTTTTCTCACCTTTGACTGCACTCCTAAATATCCCATGAGAAGTCTTGTGCAAGCAAAAAATAACTCTTCCAGCACCCACAAGGTGTCCCCCCAATGTAGGTAGTGACCTGTCCCTCCCAGTCTATAAGGTGCTCTCCCATGGGCATATGGTACTGGGTCACCTCTGCCCATTGGGCTGAAGCTCTCCTAGGTCAAGCCTGTGAGAAGCTGGGTTCAGGCTTCTGATGGGGTTACTGCTATTAGAGATAATGTTTTATTCAAATAAAGTAACATTTCCTGGACATTTTTTTTTAATCCAGATGAATAGCTTAACTGGTCCATATGTAGTGGGAAAGAAATGGAGGTGCTCCAGGGAAACCTCCAGGGTTTGGGCAGGCTTTTAAAGCCCATCACCGTGAGCCAGAGCAGCATAACGCACAAATCTCCCACTAGTGATCAAATTGAACTTACCTCAAGGCAATGTACAATTAGTAAGAATGACGTTAGTCTACAGCTGTATAATTATATATACGTGTAGTTGTCTTCAGCTTTATTATTTTATCTGTTTGTCTTGTAGTATAGATATAGATGCTTAGATGAGTCTCTCTTCTAGAGGTGAACTGAGATGCCTGTTAATACGATACAGGTTATTCAGCTGTTGAATTGTGAGCTGTTGCTCACAATTAACCAGTTGGATAAAAGTGAAGTCATTAGGTGAGTGAATGTCAGAAGATAAAACAACAACAAGAAAAACAAAAACAGGTCATAAGAAAAATCAGTAAAGAAAATAAGTCAGTTTTGTTATCACATGTAGGCATTGGTGTAATGGCACTTACTAGGATTAAGGTCATACCAACCAATATGTCAGCCAGCATCATCCTTTTGTTCTCATTTTTAATCTGCAGCTAATAAGTAAAATGCTAGGGGGATCTATTTTAGTTAGCATTAATTACATTATAGCCGACTCATTAAAAAGATGAAATAGCTGTAACAAGATATACAATTAATATTAAAAAAACTCATTTTCTTCCCCTGAAGAAGTGTATATTATAATCACTCAAGAGATCCAGAAGAAAACCAAAAATAGGTTTAAATATCTTATTTGGATTTATTTATGTTTGTGCTATTAAATAAGTGTAAATCCCTGTGTATTTTAAAGTTTTGCCCTCTTAATTGCATCTGATTATGGGGTGAAGCATGCTTTTTATCAAAATTTATTTCAGCCACACATAATCTAGGAGTTCCTCAACATTTATTATAGAAAGTTAATTACACTAAAAATGCTGTACCATGAAAATGCGGTTATAGGAAACATTGTGCTTGTCAAAGGGATTAATCACATGTTGACCAAATCTTCCTTCCCTCACTATTTTTCATTGTTATTCTTTTTGACCCATCTAAATCCCAGTGGACTGCAAGTTCTGACCCTTGACTTTCAGGGTTAGAAGTAGCATAAAACTTTTGACCCATTCAATACTAATTTATTTATTTTTTTAATGTGCTTATTTTGATTGTCATACTAATCACCCGTCAAAGAGCATTTCTTAGCTTTGAAAGGAAGTCTGTCCATTTTCTTCAGTTCAATAACCCGAAACTGCCAAAAATGTACTGCTCATCTCACTGTGAATAAATTGAATTGCATTTGTCATTTCTGAGCTTACTGATGGTTTCTTTTGGCAGCAAAGTGCAATCTTTTGTGATAGAAGAAATGCCATGTATTTAACTGTATATTGGGATGTTTTGCTGTTTTGTTTTCATGAGATGGTTGATTATCGATGTACATCTCATGAATGAGGAGGAAAGTGGGTGGCCATTAATGACTCTAAGAAGAAAGAACAATATCTTATGCAGTACCTCTCACATGAATCCTGTTTATTAGTTCTGCCAAATGTATTCCTTTAACCTTAACTATTGATCAGAGTTCTATTTGCTATGTGCCTAGAAGTACAGGAAAAAAAAGTGCCTTTTCATTAAGATTTCAGGCTCTTTTCTTCAGCTCAACAGTTCTCAGCTTAGCCCACTGCAACCTCCAATTAAATAAGATGGTGATCCAGCTGAAGAGGTTTTGTTTGTTTGTTAGTTTGGTTTTTAAGTTAGAGTTGCTAGAAGTTTAGCAAAACTATATGCATATACATGTACAAATATACAACTGTTTTTCCCCAGTCAGAGTTGGATTCTTTCAACTTCTTACATATGTCATACATTTGTCAGAATTTGAAGGACATTCCAATTCTAAAGGAGAGACTTTGGCAGCATCTTGGGTGACAAGCTGATGCCTTAAGTTAGTATCATTGATTTAACATAGTTATCTACCGTCTGTTTGGTTCTCAATGACCAAATAAAGTCAGCTTCATTTGTGTTTGTCTCAATAATAGATTAAACAAACAAACAAACAAAACAACAAAAATAACAAACAAACAACAAACAAACAAAAAACCAACAACACACCACCACCAATAGAGAGCTAGACAGAAAGAAGAGAGAGATAAAAGCTCTCTGGAGGGCTCACTTGATGATTTGTGTGTGTGTGTGTGGATATGGCTAACTTAGCACCTAAGTGACCAGGAAAAGGAGAGAATAAAGCCACCCTAGTTTTTCTTTTTGTAATATAATGTTACAGGTACTCTGCAGAGACATTCAAATAGGAATGAACGCAACAAGGTTGTTGATGAATGAGGTAAATAAAGTGTCTCCACTTTTAAAAAATATTATTTTTTTCCTGGTCCTATAGAATATTACTTGGTTTTCTTCGTCTTCATCCATCAATATCCTTTTGCCATTTTTGCTCTCAACCCTCCACCCCTAATATATTATAATTTCCTGGGCTATTAAGAAAAGTCAAAGGTATTTGAGGCTAGATTCTGGATATATTAGAATAATCACTTTATGCCAAACAAATCATAGGACTATGGTATGGATCAAAACATCAAGATAAATATCATATCTTTGAGGTTTGCCTTGTTATCTGTCATGCAAATTTTAAAACTGAAGATAGAACCACAGAAGAGATTAGAAGGGGCCTGAGAGAACTGGATCATTCAAGTCCAAGTGTACCTGTCAGATTATGTTATATGTGATAGAAGGGGCACAGCATCCTTATAGCAGCTGAACAATTTAGTTTTCCAGAGAATTTTAGACATAACCATATTTGCAGTTGTACACGCCTCATGTCCTCAGGGTTCAAAATATTTTTAGAAATAAAGTAAATATGGCTTTTTTGAATTGAGGCTTTGTACCATAGGATCATCAGGACAGACACATCCAAAACCCAAATAAATTTTTTGTTGTATGTCAGTATCTGAACACAAAAGTGAAGATGTTTGAGGGTCTTATACCATAAACCTTTTCTTTATTTGCAGATAAGTGTATGAACTACTGCTTCCTAGACTGATTTTTCATTTGTTTAAAAAGGAATAACATCTTGGAAAATAATTTTATATTGAAAAAAAAAAAAGGATATAGTCCTGTAAAATATGCACATGAAGAGAAATCACTTATGAATTATTATTAAGAATAAGACAGCCATGTACATCAATATTCTCACCAGCACTCAGACAAAGCAAACAAAACTAAATAATGCACTGAACTTCTTTCACCAGCTACTGCAGCTACATACAGATTGTTAGCTCAAAGGGAACAGAACAGGGTGGAGAGAAAGAGAGGTGAAATGTTAAATACATACTTTAACATATTGATAGAAGTAAGAGAGATGTGACAGGCCTGATATACAAGGTCAGAAAGCTACTGATGTAAAAAAGAATACCCACAGGTAGTGTGCTGAGCCTGACTCTGGCCAGTCACCTGTTAAGAAACACTGCTGGGCTTTTTGTTTTTAAAGTGCATGAGATAATAAACAGAACCATTTCCCAAAGATGAATTCTGATGCACTGATGCTGGGAACAAAAAGAATTTCAAGGTCTGAAGCTATGGTTCTATTTTTGATCAAATTAATGACAGCTATGAAATGGTAATAAAAATAACCTAGGAATATTACTGATAAAGGTTTTATCTGTTTCTATTACACGTTTAGTTTAGTTAGCATTTCTGGCGTATAGCTCTTTTGACAACGCTGAGATATTTGCAGGCTAAGCTTGAGAGAAGAAACATCTGCTGATTTGATCAGAGGAGCATATGGTTAGCAAATTAAGATGTGGAACTGTGAAGTAGTAACAGGAAAGCAAAAAGGCTGTGGTTTTAGTCAGAAATGAAAAGTGTACAAGGTCCTCCAGGAAAAGGGTAAAAAACTACCATCCTTTTTGGGGAAGAGATTGAATCACAAATCAGATTCTCTACTCAAAATGCTTCACAAATGTAATAGTTACAGCAACTGTCTCTTCTGTTCCTACAAGTAAAGCTTGTATCTGTTTCCAGAATCCCTTGGTCTCTTACTTCCAAAATGTTGAGCCTCTGTATGGGAAAGGTTCAAAAGCATGCAGTTGTTTACAAAAAAGCTCTTGAATAACCAGATAATTTTGTTCTGTTAATGGCAATATATATATATATATATATATAAATTGAGACACAATGATATTTTAATCTAACCTTAGTTCTTCTATAAGCTGTTTTCAGAAAAAAAAAAAAAAATATATATATATATATATATACATGCATAGATATCTTATGCCTCTCTCTGGTTTTACATATACAGAAACTTTTGAGCTCAGTTAGTGGTGAAAGACCTAGAGGAAATAAGCTATTTTAATAAGAAACAGAAGAAAGCAGTTATTTAAAAAGAAGAGTGTAGAAATTCCATATCAAAAATTCTGTTTCAGAAACTTAGGTCAAACAGTCTCCTCTTCTGCATCACTGAGTGTTAGACATACTCTTTTGGACTCCTTCTTAAGTCACTTTGGTATAAATTTATCCAGATGGGAATTCATTGCTTTGGTTTTTTTTTTTTAAATTAAATTTAATTTAATTTAATTTAACTTAATTTTATTTTATTTTTTTGCATTTTCAAATCCTGATCTGGCAGCTTGTGAAATTATTTCTAGCCCTGCCTACGGTATAGCTTTATTTATTTATTTATTACAATATTTTCCTCTTCATTATTTATAACCGTTATTCTATGTGTCTGGAAAAAAATTAAGCATATAAACCAAAGTGAACTCACTGTAATATAAGGTTATTTTCCATTGCTATTTACAATTTTTTGTAAGGTTCTCATTCTTCTGATAAGCCTGAAAACTGTAAACTGACTTCACCTATGAAATCAAATGCCACATTTAGAGAGATTCAGAGGGATTGGAGAAACAGATCCTTCAGGAAATTTGTTTTTATGTTGCTACGATTAACAGTCTTCAAATCTGTTAATTCAGAGTTTACTAGCAGTAGAGAAGAGCTTCCTTCCAAAATACCTTTCACTTAGACATATTTATGCAATAAATTATGTGTTTTGAGAAATTTTTAACGTCATCATAATATACATATATATTTGTTTTATGTAATATATTTTATTTGATACTTATAAAATGGGATTTTTGTTTACAGATTCATTTCTGCCAAACACTGATCTTCATTAAAAACACTATCACATGAAGGAAAGATAATTATGAACTAGTAATTTTTATCCTCTGGTGAGGTGAACCGTGATAGATGACACAAAGTTCTGTGATCTTTCTTTTCTTTATGTTATTTCCTAAAAAATAAGTGAGATGAATCATTGCATAGGGACCTCCACTCTGTTCTGTGCAACAGTATCCCACCCAGGTTTATCAAATAAAGTTTATCACATAAGAGGTCTAAAGTAAGACTGGAGGTTTTGTTCCTTTTAAACAATTTACTGGCTGTCTGGCTATTTTAAGAACTGTTTATGTCTACACTGATCATGACAGAAGATACTTTAATAATTTAAAGGTGTGTTTTCTCACCTGGCTGATGCTGGATGCCAGCAGAATATAAAACTCAAGGTTTGTGGTCAAATATTTTTTCTGCAAATGAGTCACTTCCACATTAAATTGCTCAGTGTGCCTATAATTTTAAACTTGCCTGTAAAGTTAAAAGTTACTTTTATATCTAATACATTTTAACATAGCTTTTCACAAGACAATAAATCTCTTCCGCAGATGATAAAGCTGGATAAAGCTTACTCTGTGGGATGGAGTCTTAAAATTTGTTCTTATTCTTTTCATACACGACCAGTGCCATTTTTGGATGCCTCTGTCCATGAGGTCATATCATATGTAAATTTTAAAGAACAGTAACGGAAACCAGTGTGAAATCAGGTGGCTAATTCTCATATTTGCATGGGTAGAAAGAGGAGGTATAAAATTATTTATTGAATCTAGTTGAAGATCTTATGATCTTCTGATTACAGAAGTAGACCTGTAGATCTGTCCATGCTCTAGATGTTCTCTTTTGATGCTCTGTGTAGTTTAGTTTGAGACCTCACACTCCTGTGAGCTGTTGGAGGATGGATATTAGCAACATGTAGGTCAAGCTACAGCAGCATTGACATGTCTCTACCGTTAGACCTCAAAACAATTTTTCTTTTCTGAGAATCACAGACTTCATCAGCACTGGATGGCAGCTATTCCTCAGTCTCCTGTTGTAAATGGAGTTGAAAAGGGACTAAAGAAACTCAAATTAAAAGAATAATGAATAAGTTCCAGTGGATTTCTTGAACCTTTCTTTGATTGAGTGGCATGTATATCATACACTAAGTAATTCTATAAAAAATATTTATCAAAGAGTAAGATTCTACAGAGCTTTTCCCTAACTCTTTTTCCACCACCCTTTCCAAAACTGGAACAAAATCTCTCTCACAGAGATGACAGTGGGAAGGTCTATAGTCTGAATTGGTACTTCCAATACTTATCCAGACATGCACAGTTTGTAATACTACTTAAAATGAATTGTGCCATAAAATCTTGTTTGCTTTTCTAATTCTGCTCAGTTTATGAGTAAAGATACAGGCTTTGCTGGAAAGAGAAAAAGTAAATTTGACAAATTAAAATTGTTACAAGGTTATTCCTATGTTGTATTGACATCTAGTTTTATCCTCTTTTATTTTATCGTAGTTCTTTTCTTTCAATAAATAATAATCAAAAGGGTCCAATCTGTTTATTGAACTTGCTTCCAGGAACCTCAGGAACAGATGTCCCTGAGATGTCCCCATCCCCCTAAAAATTCCAGTTTCAAACTCATAGTTTAGTGAAGTCTACTTCCGCGTGTTGAAGTAAGTAATCAGTCAATCTCAAGAGATGGAAAAAACAAATTATTATTATTATTATTTATTATTTATATTATTATACTATTGTATTACTATTTATCATTATTATTATTTTAATAATAATAAATTAATAATATAGTATTAATAATAAATAATTAATAATACAGTTTTAATAATTGTTTTAGTGATAAATTCTCTTAGTTATTTCTAGCCTGAAAGTGGTTTACAATGTTTCAGTTTAAAACTTCTGGATCTTGTTATATCTTCTTCTGGATCTTGTTATATCTTCTTCTTAGTTTAAAAAAAAAAAAACAAAAAACTTTGCTACATATTTTTTTTCCCCCATATAGATCAAGCCATTGTTTCTCTTTATGGTTGTTGGGTATTTATGTAACAGCATAAATGTAAAGAAAAATTTGCCTTGCTAGATGAAAAACAGTGTTCAAATAAAAACCTTCTTGAGTCAGTAGGCAGCATGTTGGTTCCATGGTCTGATTTTCAAAGATGGTAACAAATCCTTTAAGAGACCGAAGAATTACCTGATTCCATGTTTGGGAATGAGTTGGAATAAATAAAATTCATGATGCAAGTAAGAGGAAAGTAACGTAGAAGGTAAGATAGGTAAGGTAAGGTAGAAGGTAAGAGGAAGACAGTGAAGATACCTTCATCCTGATGTCAGTATTATTTGAAAAATCAAAGAGCTAGCTCATCCAAACATTTCAAAAGTAGTGAGTTAGCTAAGATATAAACCTGATGTTTTATGTGTTTTTTGTCTGATATGTTTTGGGAAAAAAAAAAAGGAAACAAAATCTCATAATAATGCATTATCAGAAACCATTAACCTCTGTTCTCTACAACTTGTCAAACCTTCTCTGGAAGTTCAGGACGTGTGACAGAAGAATTCAACACTGATGCTGTTGCATTAAAAGCAAAACAGGCAAACAAAAAATCTTCACTTGAAACTCTTTTTGTAGGGAAGCTCACAAGAGAATTGTCAGTGCCAATTATTCAGAAAATTCTGCAAACTATTTTGTCTGCTAAAAGTGTTCAGAAGGTTTTGTTTTGTTTTCATTTTAATATCTGTGGAAAATATTTGTATTTAAAATATCTAGTGGAGAAAAACACAATTCCCTCATGACCCACAGACATTCCTCTCTTGGTGAGTGTATACAGTTGAAAGACAGGAGGCTAGAAATGAAATTGCATAGAGTGGCTGAATAAAGCAGTGAAGCTTGAACATTGTGTGAGCAAGTGCTGTAATTTTTTTGCACGAGTTATAAAGATCTGGTGTATTAATACCCAAAATGTGTTTCAAATGCTTCAGATAATGAAATATTTACCTTATAATTTTTATCAATGCACATTAAAGTAAATATGATTAATGACTCTTTACATACAAAGGGTTGATTTTGCCCTAGTTACTGTAAGCTAAGCTATTGTTGATTTTGAACAGGAGAGATGACACACTGCTTGAGGGAGACATTGGCCCTAAAAAAACATTAAAAGCTAAAAGGCATAGGATTTTGGCTTCGAGTTCAGAAAAAACATCATTGTTAGAGGTAATCACACAGTATATTGTAAACTGAAATCCCAGAGACATTGGAGAAAACTTTCGGATCTTTAAAGCTTAAATGCTGTTTTGGGTAAGGATCTCAAAACATTACTTTGCATTTAAAATTTTTTTAAGCATCTATTTCAGGATGAGACAAAATGTCCAGTATCTCTTCTGGCTCTGTGAAAACCTAAGATGATTATTGTCCTTGTAGATGTCTACATGTGAGCAAGTAGATCCTACACATGCTGTCAGCAGTCACCTCTCTCTGTGTATTAGTGCTTATCTATCTTTCTCTGTGTATGTATAGTTTTAAAACAATGAAGAATTGAGTGATTACAATCAGCCTTAGTCCATATGGAAGCAACAACTGATGCATTCCCTTTCATGAAGAGCCTTGGGGAAGAAGCAAACCTAACTTTATCCCTGGAAAGACCAGGCATTCTGCAGAGTGCAGTACCATGGCTACCTTCACATGAAAATACCAAAAAATGAAGACAGTGCACTCCTCTATGAAATGGCTGCTTTGCAGAAAAGTACTCTGTCTTTCTTATTGAGAAAATTTCAGATCTCCTACCCAGGTCTTCTTGCATGTTACTGCATTTGTCATGGAATGTCACTGTTGCTTACCCACCATTATAGGCTTCACATTAGGATGCAGACACCTAAGAAGTATCAGTACAGACAAGTTATGGCTCTGTCTTTGGGATGTAGCTTTACAAGTTGCTTGCTTGACATACAAAAGCAGTTTGAGATATTTCTGCAGTCCTATCTTCCTACAATTGTGATTGCCTTGGTCTCAGTTGTGCTGGTACAGCTGTTTGTGGATTTGTGGTGAACTGCATCACTGAAATGATCAAATTAAAAGCAGTAAAAAGTGAACACTGGGCTGAGGTTTTGAACTTTTGCAAAAGGTTTGCAGCCAATGTTATCATGTACTGAAACTGCAACCTATGTTTCTTCTTCATACAGGCTCAATAAAATTGATCATGAGTCTTAAGAGTACTTCTACTACTATAATTAGTATTTGATTCTTATTTATAACTAGCCATATGTTTTTCCTTGTGTTTAATTTCCCCCCACATGGTACATTTAATTAATTTAGATATCATTGAAATGTTTATGTTGCTTTTTAAAAGGAACAGACATCCACTTTTATCCCCAATTCTTCAACACTGTATCACTTTTCATCTCTTGTAGTTGTTTGTTCCTTTCTTTAGAGCAGATATATGCTCCACAAATCTTAATATAGTCTGGCTGAACATAAGACAACGGATCGAATGGCAATGCCAGTGGCAGCTACAGTATATGGGAAGATATTTTTCAATAAAATGTCATAGTGAATATGTTTCCAATCTTTCTGCCAAGGGTAACCTATCTTCTAAATGCTGGATTAGGTAGGAATATCAACATAAAGGCAGTAGCGCTGAAGTGCATCATTGCAAAAGGAGCCAGCACTGGTGGGAAGTACAAAAAGGTGTAAAGTCCTTAGGATTACCAGATCTGGAATCTGCTTTGTCACTTTCTGACCAAACTCCTGTGGTGCACTTCACAGGTGGAGAACTGATATGTTAGTGAATGTGATGAAAACAAGGGCTAGTAGGTAAAAAGAAACCAAAGAAAATGCTGCACAGGACCATAAGCATGGAAAAAGAAAAAAAAAAAAAAAAGTAATTTTATCCTAACTTAAAACTTTCCCAATATTACATTGATGAATGATGTTACTTTTTTTTTTTTTTTTTTTTTTTTAAGTAAATAAAGAATAGATAGATCTTATTTTCCTGCCCATATGGGTTTTGAAGAGCTGTAAGGTAAATTCCAGAATAAAACTGAACTAAAAATCCTGAAGTAAAAAACCCCTCCAAATTCCTCTCATTTTGGATGACCTATAGGAAATTCTGGTAAGGAGCTGCTGGTGTGTGCTAAATTCATGGGTTATTCTTGAAATATCAGCTGCACACCATATCAGAGAACAAACTGCTGAGCTTATAAGTACTTGGGTCAAGGAAGACAAATACAATGAAAGAAAATAACTTCTTCATATTAATTCTTGAATAATCTAACTTTTTAAGATTTTTACCTTTTGTGTCGTCTTTTCTGAAATCCAAGTTGTTCTCAGGAATATGCATTTCTCCCATTAATAAGACTTTTTAATCAAGGTCTCTTCTCACAAGGAAGGTGTACTAATAACCAGAGGGCATTACTGAATCCTTTGTAAACTGCTTGATTCATAGAATTAGATGCAGTTTGAAAAGTGCTTTTCACAAAATCATACTGTTGTACACTTTAAAGTGTTTAAGGAGCTTACAAATGTTGTTAACAGAGGATCAAGTAAAGTTTAGTTTTAGTTCGATAGTGAAAGTATTTGGATGTTCAGACGATGTGACGTGAGCTTGAGCTTTTCTGCTTCTTGTCAGCAGCTAGTGAGAGCATTTTATTAATTTTTATTTACTTCTTCCAAGAATGCCTGGATTATAAAAGTGCAGTGAGAAGATCTGGAGCCCAACTGATCTCCATGGCATTAACGTTAATCTGGAACATTCAGTGACACAGTGAACTGTCCCATGATTTTAATGAGGTCTGAATCTGCAATGGTATCTTCAATTCTTTAAAAATATTAATAGTATCAGCACACATAAATACCAGAGCATACAAATCATAATAATCAGTGTTTATGGAGCAATTTGATACCCTCGGAACATGAAAATGTTTTCTAGTTTATAGAAAAAACAGAGGTCAGAGTGTTGCTATTGATTTGATAGTATGACTTCCAATGATAACATGCCATCTGACAGTCCATGTGGTATGAGTATAATTACAAATAAATAAATACATAAATGAATAAAATTTATGCAGGATAATATGCTGGGATTAAAAGGTCTACAAACAGGTGAAAAACAAGAGAAAGAAAACCAGACAAATATAGAAAGAAAACTGTAGAGAAAGAAAAACAAACAAACAAACAAAATCTTACATTTAAAAAGTGAAAGGAGGGGAAAAAAGCAAAGCAGACATCTCTCATGGTGGCCCACAGCTCCTTCATGGGGAGCGGAGGGGCAGACACTGAGCTCTGCTCTGGGGACAGTGGCAGGACCCAAGGAAACGGCATGGAGCTGGGACAGGGGAGGGTCAGGCTGAGTGTTAGGGAAAGGTTCTTCACTGAGGGAGTGGTCAGGCACTGGGACAGGCTCCCCAGGGCAGTGGTCATAGCACTGAGCCTGCCAGAGTTCAAGAAGTGTTTGGACAACTCTCTCAGACATAGGGTTTGATTTTTGGGTGGTGCAGTGTGGAGCCAGGAAACTGACTCGATGATCCTTGTGGGTCCCTTCCTATTCACGATATTCTATGATTCTATGCAAAAAAACTTTATTACAACTATACTTTTATAGACAAATCTGTTTTTACAGTTCTATCTGAATATTTCTGAGAGTTTTTTGATTGAAGACTCCTTTGCAGAATAAAACTGCGTATGTAACTAGACTGGGGACAATTCCCAGTCTACAAAAAGCAGTTAAAAGAATAAGGAGGTAACCTAAATTAATTGAAGCAACGTCTTTTTGGAGGCCACAGTTTCTAATATCAAATGTACCTGTAGCTTTGTGTTATTGGATGCTATTAATCTCATAAGAGACAATTATTTTTTTCTAAAGAACAGCAACATGAAAAGGTGTTACTGCTGAACTGGCAGAAAAAAATGGTTTCTTCTAACCTTTTATATGTATCTTTCAGCTTTTGATCTTTTAAGGTATGTAACACTATGCAATTGTGTTGAAATTAGAGATATGCAGCAACTGATTTAAAATCATAAATCAGAACTGTTTTCTACATTGCAAATTAAAAAAAAAAAAAGTTTTATATAATCCAAATAAAATAAGTAATTCTTATCACACCCAAAGAATTTTTAATTCCAAGGACATATATTTTTATTTTGTTGCTGAATATTATCCACACATTTTTATCAAGAGATGGCCTAAGTATAATGCTGTAAACTGTGTCTGATGTCCTCGTCTTTCAGTTGGCACTTCGGACCTAGGAAAAACAGAGAGCTCTAACCAAAGCTGGCCACTTCAAACACATTTTGACACATTTACTATGATGTGTCAGATGATTGCTATATTTCCATTGACTTAAATCTTTTTCTCTTATTTCATGGTTGGCTGAATTACAAACAAACAGGCAGGTATTCAAAGAGACACAGGTTCTTTCCCACACTTTTTAGCTTGGATCTCTGTTAAATTATATAATCTCTTTCTGACTAAATTTACCAATCTGAAAAGAAAGTGGTAATAATGATAATTAACTTCCTTTGTAGTGTATTTTCACATATGGAGATGAAAATTGCTCTGTCAGAGATAATGTTTGGTATAATTTTTCCATGCCTGGTTTTCTTGCTTCTCTTTTGGTACTGTGATATTGAGATGAGTTTTTAAGTTAACTTCCAACAGATTTACTAGTCAATTATAATTCATGTTCAGATTAAGAATTAATGACATTGTAAAGAAAGTCTTGTATTTTTCCATTAAATAAATAAAGAGAAAGAGGTGCAATATTCTACCACAATTTTCCTTCAGGAACACAGGAATAAGATTATTATTATTATTATTATTATTATTATTATTATTGTTATTGTTATTTGTGTGTGTGTGTTGATGCAATGGGATCCTACAGCAAAGTGGTTCTGAGGAAGGAAGGAAGAAAGATCTGTTTTATGGGTGAACAACTGGAAGAGTTTATGGGATAACTTAGGTAAGAGTTCAAGTCTTCATTAGGTAGATGGGACAATAATTTCTGGACCTTACTTGGTTGTAACTATGATAGCTGACCTGGCTTTAAATCAGCCTTTTGTGTATAGAATCATAGAATTCCAATGTAGAAAAGGCCCACAAGGACCATCGAGTTCAACTCCTGGCTCCACACGGGATCACATAAAATCAGACCCTATGTCTGAGCTATGGTCTTGGTGTCGTGACCACTTCCCTGGGCAGCCTGTTGTAGTACCTGACCACTCTTTTGGTGAAGAGCCTTTTCCTAACATCTAGCCTGAACTTCCCTCATGCAACTTTATGTCATTCCCTCAGTCTTATCACCGGTCACCAAAGATCAACATCTCCTGCTCCACTGCTCTCCACTCCCCACTATAGGCTGTATGAGCTTAGAAAGAGCTTTAGATGTTTATAAATACTATGGCAGTGTATAAATACTATGTCTATAAATGTACTATGCCTATACATATAAATCATATGTTTATAAGCACTTTTTACTCACACACTTGTCTTTGCTGGAAGGTGAAATATTATTCATGTCTCTTCTGAGAGTGCAAAAGATTAAAATACATAAGGAAGATATTTATTTGATTTGCACTTTTGAAACTCTTTTAAATTGTGTCTTTATTATATGTACTTTTTGTTAACTTAAAAACAAACAACACAACAAACAACAAAACAATGACAACAACAACAAAAAATACTTTTCACAAATTGAAAGCCTTCTTTCTGCTGCTGTTTAGAAACTTCCTTTACATTGCATCTGAAGATGCAGCATCCATTTTTGCCACAAAAACACTTTTCATCTTTGTGAAATTGCCCCTTCTGGGCAATGCCACTTTTATGTGAATGTCAGTACATGACAGCTGTCTCAGAATTTCTAACCTCACTATTGTCACCTTGCTTGGGAGGGCCTGGTATTCTACTTCTGACAATGAAATTAAACTGAATATAAAATCAGAACCTTGGGGAATGGAGTCAAGGAAGAACGGAAAGAAATTCACCAGTCATTAATTAGACTGTTTTGTGTTAATACAGCTGAGGTCTTAATGTAAGACTGGATGATCTCTCTGGATTTTGGTCTGCAATGCTGGATTACAGAAGGTCTATGTATTTAATGTTCTCTAACTACTCTACTCTCTAACTATTTGTATAGAATTGAGAAAAATGCAAAGGTAATATGCAAATTGCTAGCCAAACAAATATAGCAAGCTCAGTGTCAGAAAACAGTTCTAAGCTGAATTAATATCACTTTCTGCAAGACGAAGAAAACAAAGGCATAGGATTGTGGTTTGCTTTCTAGGACCCCTATTACGTGGTGCAGGTGTGTTCTGCCTTGCACACAGTGTAGGATGGCTAGAGTCTTCATACTTAGGAAAAATTTGTTGCTGCTGCCAGGAGCCCATAAGCAGACACATTAGCTATAATTTACTTTTTTTCCCTATTAATTTGTAATTGTCTGTTGGAACATAATTCATGTGGTAGAGACAGGTGTGTGAATGCTGGTATTGTAAAGCTTCCCCAAAAAAACCCTTCTCCACCAGTGACTGTAAAAAAGACATTTTATCTGAAAACCTGAAAGGACAGATTTTGAAGCAGTTGTCCTTTTCATGCACCATGGGTTAGACAATGTCTGAAACACAATTTCCATGTGATTTAAGGTTTCCTCTCTATCTGTTTTAAAAATCTTTCCTTCCTTCCTTCTTTCTTTCTTTCTTTCTCTCTTTCTTTCTTTCTTTCTTTATTTCTCTTTCTCTCTTTCTTTCTTTCTTTCTTTCTTTCTCTCTCTCTTTCTTTTCTTTCTTTCTTTTCTTTCTTTCTTTCTTTCTTTCTTTCTTTCTTTCTTTCTTTCTTTCTTTCTTTCTTTTCTTTCTCTTTCTCTTTCTCTCTTTCTCTCTCTTTCTCTTTTTCTTTTTCTTTCTTTCTTTCTTTCTTTCTTTCTTTCTTTCTTTCTTTCTTTCTTTCTTTCTTTCTTTCTTTTTCTTTTCTTTTCTTTCTTTCCTTCTTTCTTTTCTTCTCTCTGTTTCTTTCTCTCTCTTTCTTTCTTCTTTCTTTCTTTCTTTCTTTCTTTCTTTCTTTCTTTCTTTCTCTCTTTCTCTCTTTCTTTCTCTCTTTCTCTCTTTCTCTCTTTCTCTCTTTCTCTCTTTCTCTCTTTCTTTCTTTTCTTTCTTTCCTTCTTTCTTTTTTCTCTCTGTTTCTTTTTTCTTTCTTTCTTTCTTTCTTTCTTTCTTTCTTTCTTTCTTTCTTTCTTTCTTTCTTTCTCTCTTTTTCTTTCTTTCTCTCTCTCTCTTTGTCTCTCTTTCTTTCTTTCTTTCTCTTTCCTTCTTTCCTTCTTTCTTTCTTTCTTTTTCTTTTCTTTCTTTCCTTCTTTCTTTTTTTCTCTCTCTCTGTTTCTTTTCTTTCTTTCTCTTTCCTTCTTTCTTTCCTTCTTTCTTTCTTTCTTTCTTTCTTTCTTTCTTTCTTTCTTTCTTTCTTTCTTTCTTTCTTTCTTTCTTTCCTTTTCTTTCTTTCTTTCTCTTCCTTCCTTCCTTCATTCCTTCCTCCCTCCCTCCCTCCCTCCCATCCTCCCATCCTCCCATCCGTTCTTTCCTTCGTTCTTTTTTTTGTTCTTTCTTTCTTTTCTTTCCTTCTTTCTTTTCTTTCTCTTCTCTTTTCTTTTTTCTTTCTTTCTTTTCTTTTTCTTTCTTCTTTCTTTCTTTTTCTTTCTTTCTTTCTTTCTTTCTTTCTTTCTTTCTTTCTTTCTTTCTTTCTTTCTTTCTTTCTTTTTTCTTTTTGTTTCTTTTTCTTTTTCTTTTTCTTTCTTTTTCTCTTTTTTTTCTTTTTCTTTTTTTTTTCTTTCCTTTTTTCTTTCATCTTTTCTTTTCTATTCTCTTCTCTTCTCTTCTCTTCTCTTCTCTTCTCTTCTCTTCTCTTCTCTTCTCTTCTCTTCTCTTCTCTTCTCTCCTCTCCTCTCCTCTCCTCTCCTCTCCTCTCCTCTCCTCTCCTCTCCTCTCCTCTCCTCTCCTCTCCTCTTTTTTTTTCTTTTTCATTATTTTTCATTATTTTTAGTTTTTCTTTTATTTTATTTTTTTCCAAAATGCCCATTTATTCTTTGGAGTCAAGGGGAATCAAAAGTTTATTGTCTAGCTATCACTTCTGGGCCTGCAACCTGTTGTCTCTTAGTTGGCTTTAAATAATTTCTTACAACAACTTACTGCTCCCAAGTGATATATACACTTTCAGTTGCTGTCCTGATGCATATGAAAAACTCTTCTTGGCACTGGTTTGACAAGCTCTGCAGCATTTATTTTATTTTATTTTATTTTATTTTATTTTATTTTATTTTATTTTATTTTATTTTTATTTTATTTTATTTTATTTTATTTTATTTTATTTTAATTTTATTTTATTTTATTTTATTTTATTTTATTTTATTTTATTTTATTTTTTCCCAGAAGGATGCAAATTAAAATCACTGGTTTATATCGTAAAATGTGAACCAGCTGATAAGATAGGAGTTTGGATTTCATAAATTCCAGACCTCATCCGGTTGTGTAAGGATTACAGAAGGGCTCTAAGTGTATTAGTTAATGGTGTTTAAAAAATAAATGCAAAAGTGTCCTATAAACATGATCTTTCTTAATTGTCTTAATTGGAATTAATATTAGAATTAATCTATTAAACATGGTGAATGCCAGCTTAGATTACAGTCTGGATACAAGAAGTCTATTGATTTCATATTGCACTGAGACACAATAATAGCTACAATTTAGGATCTATTATTTATGGGTCTAATTCAGTTAAGAAATACATTCAGCTTCATACATTCAGTATGGAACAGGCAATTCTAACAGTGCAACTTATTCTTCCTAGTTGAATCCTGAGAGATAAGCGCTGGGTGACCCACTTGTGCACTAAAACCCCTCCAGTCAGTAAAAGAAAAAAAAAAAAAGTGGGAAATGTAGAGAGGAACCCAGAGAGTACTGTGGCAAAAATTAACCAGATATGCGATTTCTTTGTTCTAAGTCACAGTGAAAGGGAGGCAAAGGGGTTATTTTTAAAAAATTATTGTCTTATTTTCAAGTAGCACTCATGTCAATGTAGAAATCTGACACTTCTGCAGGAGGGTCATACATTTGTGCTCAGGTTTTTGTAGAGGATGACCAGCAGGAGTGACCTGGGGTAGGAAGCTCCCCAGTTCTGTGGAGCACAGCGGGGTCTTTCTTTATGAAATTCATGAATTAATATGCACAGAGTAACGAACCAGGAATTATGATGTTATGGAGGAAGGAGCCAATCTAAAATGATAATAGTAATAGTGATAGTAATAGCAATAGCAATAGCAATAGCAATAGCAACAGCAACAGCAATATTAATAATACATGCCTGTTTTTTGTTGTTGTTGTTGCTGAACTATTTAAATGTAAAATGCACCTGCTGTAGTCACTGGTCTTGAAAGGACAACAGATAGGAAAAAACAAAACAAAACAAAACAACAAAAAAACACCCTTGTCTTCTCTGCATTACATATGTCACTAGGATACAGAGAAAACAATACTCACCTATCCCTTAAATAAAACATTAAAACCACTGATGAAATTGGTATCTATGCATGCCTGTTTCTAGGATAATCACTTTGCTTCAGAGGAGTGTAAATCTACTACTGGTCTTGCAAAAAAAAATAAAATTTGATGAGTGTCTAGAGGTCTTCTGCAGAACTGCTCTGTTTGTTAAGTGAAACCACACTGAACTAGTAATGTAGAATTCATGTACCTTCTTGAGTGCAATACATTTCCATATACTTCAGTAGATTTTGGACCAGAATCATAAAGTAATCTCCAACACAGCTTATTGATTTGCATTTCAGAGATATTCTTCATTGATTGTGGTTGTTCAAAGAGTGAAATTGAACTGTGTAGTAAAAAGTCTGGCAGTAAAAGTCTGCTTTTTCTTTTTTTTTTTTCAGAAATAATGTGGGTACAAAAATATACTATTAGCATCTGAAAGCCAAGAACTGTAATACAAAAAAATGCCTGCAAAAGATGTATTGGCATTTAACCTCACAGTTTCATTAAGTCTTAACTCTGTACATAGAAAAAGTTAATTACATGGTGCTTTAAATCTTCATAAAAGGTCAACTTGCTGGTACAATACTATGTAACAGCAGAAGTTGGAAAGGTACTGCTCTGAGTAGGAACATGTTTATAATAGTTGACTGGGGCAACTCATAAGAGCTTCATAGTGCATGCTTTGTAATGAGATTCAATTATTTCCAATGGGAATTTTAAGCCTCCTGAAAGACTCATCTTTTGCTTACTGTAAGCAAGACTAATCTTTGCAAGTATAAAAATGACACTCACATTTTTATTGTGTTGTCTTAGAGAAAGGTCAGATCTAATAAAGGTCACTCTTCTTGACAAATAATGCTTAATGTTTTTTTTCCTCCAGTTGATATTATATTGCAAAATCAGATTACTGTTGCAATAGCCTAATGGTACTTGACTAATAAAAAATTGGTCCAGTATAAGTATGGTGTTTATATGGAAGATGTTTGTTAAAATATTACTTCACATAACACTTATAGGTGCTGAATCTTTGTCTCCAGACACAGAAAGTGTCAGAATAATACATGAAAAATCACACGAAAACTGGGGGAAAAACTCTTTTCAGCATTGAGAAAGCATACCAAACCCCATCTCCATTGAGACATATTGCCTGCAGTGGCAGATCATCATGTGACATATGTCTACCCGAATTCATTTGACATAAAAAAGCAATAGAGTCCCTTTTGCCAATGTCGCAGGGGTAAGGATGAACTAGTGGCATATCATTTGGGGTATTTTTGTCCTCCATTCTACAATTAATTTCCTATGTGACACTGACTATGTCACTTAAACTTGGATCCGCAAAAGAGCTTTGATTATGTTAGGCTGGAGAGGATGCTGATACATTTTTTTTAATGAAATTGAATCCAATGAAAGTAAAAAATAAATTAGCTTGCATTAGTCAGTAGTGCAGACCAAAATAAAAGAATTTTTATAGAGCAAAAACTAACATTGAGAAGACGTAAAATTGACATAAAAATTGTTTCCAGGAGGGGATGTGTTCAGATTGCCACTAGACTGCTCTCTCTGTGATCTCAACACAAGTAGCATCTGAAGCACTTGTGCTCATATGTGCTCCTAGGTACAGCTTTTAGCTGAGTCTCATCTTAAAAGCATCCAGTGTGTCTGCTCTGAGACCACTCTTTGCTAGGAAGAGAGAAGCATGATAAATAGGAATTCCTGGAAAATTCCTCATCCAAACTAAAATGTTGATATGAATTAATTTAATGTGATATCACTGAAAAAAAAAAAAAAAGTGAATTGTTGGTAAGAATATATTAATAAGAATGTCAGAGTATAAAAGATAATAACTCTGCTTTCATTTATTTTTATATCCTTGAAAAATAAAACAATATTTAATAACAAAATTAAAGGAAATTCAGATCAAAGATAGTTATCTTGCTTCAGATGGCACTTGAATATTGTGTCAGATGTTGGGGAACAAACCTGAAGATAGACGTAGACAAGAAATAGAGAAAGTAGAGTAAAACTCAGGAAATCAGCAAACATAACCTAAGGGAAAGCACTGAAATGTATTTTCTTTTTCTTGAAAAATAAAGTATGATGTTAGTTCGTCACTGAATAAGGCTTTTCTGTTTAAGAGAGGACTTAATTGTTCTCTGTACTCCAAAGGAGAAATAAATAATAATAATTAATAATTATTAATTAATAATTAATAATTATTATTAATAATAAAGCAAACAAACAAAAAACTATTGATTATATTTCTATATATAGAAATTACAGGGAAATTACATTTAAATATAATGGAATTTAAATCATGAAAGAAGGTCCTGAGCTAATAGGTGGTCAGCATTATGACACTGAGGAACTCATTAGAGTTATTGCTGTTGTTGTTTGTTGTTGTTGTTGTTGTTGTTGTTGTTGTTGTTGTTTTGTTTTTAAGAATAGATGTGATGTATAGTCTTCAACGAGGATTTTAAGTACTTATTCCTACTCAGTAAAAGAGACTGGACTGGTCTCTCTGTGATCTCAACACAAGTAGCATCTGAAGCACTTGTGCTCATGTATGCTCCTAGGTACAGCTTTTAGCTGAGTCTCATCTTAAAAGCATCCTTCCTCCTGGGATTATCTAATCCTATGATGTTAAGAAGTTGAAGCTCGAGTTAAGATAATTCAGTTTGAAATTAGTGGACTCTTAAGCAATCCTTCAGGAGCTTTAAATAGTTGTGAGGACTACAAAGATCAATATCAGCAAGCCTGAAAACTAGGCTCTGCGTGTCTCAAGCTGCAACCCAAATCAGAAGCAGTTGTTCTGAAGATTTGGTGCAAGTAAATTTCAAAAGTAGAAGCACTTAGAAATTTAAGGCCAAAAAGACAAATCTTGATTCCAACTTCTCTTTCCAACTAGTGGATTTTGACTTTTATGTTGTTTGTCCTTTATTTTTCTTGCAGATTGAAGTCACATATAGACAATACATCCAGATAGTCTCGAAAATCGTGCACCAGTACCTACACCTTTCACAGGTACTCTCAGCATCAGAGTTGTTGTTCAAGTCACTGCCAGCTCAACCTCCATCCCCATTTAGTAATTTTCTAACCCTAAACTGATTACCTCCACTTATTTAAGATTTCCACTGGATTACTTTTTTATATGTGCATTTATTATTGGCATGGTATATAGATATGTAGTTAAATACAACACAGAACTTTATTGGATTCCTCTGTAAATTCATATAATTTAGTAAATCTCTGCTTTGTTTAACTTTAGAAGTCCTTTTGCCTCCCATTTTTTTCCTTCCTTTCACTAAGCTAATGGTTTGTTGAAGAGATTTTTAACATATAGAGTGAGATGTCTACTCAATTTATATTAACTATCAAGGAGGAAATATTTGATAAGTTTCTCAAAATAGAAAGTCAGAAAACTGGCTTTCTCAAAGCTTCCTTAGTTTCAGCTGAAGTCTAAATTTGTTAAGATGACAGGACAGAATTCCTGTTTCCAGGTCACTTAACAAAAGTGTCTTCAAGTGTAAAGTAATATTTCCCAAAGCCTATAGAGAGCAGAAGTGTGAAAAGCTGCTCAGGGTGCTAAAAGATGCATGTCCCATGGACATCCTTAAAATTAGCCACTTTAAACACCTGAAGCATGAAGCAACAACTGCATGGCTTGTGATCAAGTTCAAATGGAAAAATTAAAAGGAAACGATATTGTTGTTACACTGGAGGAAGCACAATGTGCAATAAATAGCATACTGATTCCTTTCCCTTTATCTATTCTTTTCTACTTCTGTTCATTTATTGAATCTTTTTATTTATTTATTTCCTATTGAGTTTACAACTCAATCCATTAGTATTGCTCCTTCTATGGAAAGAACATCGTGAAGCCTGACTGCTGCCCTACACATGATAATGTCAGTTGTAAGTGCATACCACTTCTGGGGGCTCTGTACAGATTTCTGTCTACCTGTGGGTAATCCAATCTCTGGCAGCAGGACAGGGATTTATCTCCATCTGGTCCCACCTGCAGGGAGCAGAGCAGTAAGGAAAAAGACCTCAGCATGTGATCCCTGGTCTGGCCAGTAATGAACTGTGCTAGGAAATGGAAATGTCTATTCGTGGAGTTAGTGACTTGAAGTGCAAGGTGTACACAAAAGCACTTCTAGCAAGAAATATAATATTAAAGTCTGTGAATAAAATCTGTTGGACTTTATGGGATCTACATAATTCATCAAGTGCTCATGTTAAAGCAGAATTCCACTCTCAGCAAAAACAAAAGTAAATCTGTATCTTTGGTAAGTTATCCTTTCACCTGACTTTGCCAGGTGCTGCATTCTTTAAAATTCCCCGTGTTTCAGAAGGAATGGGTGAAGCTTAGCTCTTTATGATATGAGGCCTGTTATTTAGCATATTATAATCAGTACTGAGAACAGGTCATTATAAGGAAGCTTTAATGAGAAGTTTGTTTCGGAAAATACAGTGGGTAGTGCTTCTTTTTCATCTGTTCAAATTTATGACAACACTTACAATAATCTAATTTTTCACCTTTATTTGTATACACAGCCATACTATTGTTGGAATTATTATTTATATATTGATACAAGATCGTCACCTTATTGCAGTGCAGCTTATGAAACAAGAACTGTAAAAGGCACATCTCTTGTTAGTAGATTTAATGCATCTATACCTCCCTGGGAAAATCTATTAGAAAATAACAGGTCAAAAGGTTTATATTAGAACATGAGAACAGGTTTACTAACTCAGACTATAGTTTATATAGGCCTGTGCACTGTCTCTGGCAGTGGTTGAGAAAAAAATGATTAAATGTAATATCGGAACAAACTCACTAGTACTTCTAGTATATTCTCCCAGCAACCTGAATTCTGCATCTTATAGGTTTCTCATGCAAGAAAAGGAGGATATTTTTGTTTTTAGAAGTACTTGATTTTTTTTCCATTACTTTTTCAAATTGCTCTTTAAATTGAGAGAAATGTTGGCAGTCTACAACCTCCTACAACATCAGACTTTCCAGCTTAACTCCAGCTGTGTGAAAAGCTCTTCCTTTCATTCCCACTATATTTTTCATTCTAAAAATTTCATTTAATGTGCCTGGCTGTGTAGTAAAAACAAACAAACAAATAAAATAGTGAGTGGTCATTGCCTTTTCACTTTTTTTTTTCTTCTTTCTTTTTTGATATCTCTCACTGTTTCATGAACTTCTGTCGATGGCTCTTCCACCTCACCTTCCCTGAATATTTTGCTATTTCCCGTTTATACTTCTTGGAGGAAAAAGACCACAACCAAACACAGTATTCAAGTTTCTGAGATTACATAGTGACACAATGGCTTTTTTTTTTTTTTTTGGATGTTTCATTTTCTATTATTTGCTAATTCTTGGCATTTAAAATCTTAATTTTAATTATTTGTTTATTTATTCATTGTTAACTGCTCCTGAACACTGAACTGAAATTTATGGACTTACGGACCATAATTTTACATTCTCATTCCTGAGTGGTAATAGCTAGTCTGTACTCCATTATTGTATATGTATATTAGGATTATTTGTCCACTATCCTTCTTTATATATGGTTATATCAAATTTCATCTGGCATTTTATCTCCCAGTCTTTCAGCATGAGATTCATTTGATGATATCTGAGCTTTTAGCCTTTAGCTTCCTTTATAATCAGCGGAAATAAACTGGCATTTTTAGGGGATGATTTATCCCACTCTGCATTAAGATGAGATAAGTCACTGCTTCACTCCATAAAAGCACCTATTTCCTTCCACTGATTGTAAAAGGGAGCAGAGGCCTTCACGCACTATAGATGCACAGATTTAGTCAGATAAATGGCATTATCAGTATTGTAAGATTTGTCTGCACTTTTTCCCAATCAGTTTTTCTGTTTCATTGCTCTAACTGGTTTAGTTTGATCAGCAAGCTTTATCGTCTCATTATTAACTTGTGTCCTAAGTAATTTATGAAGATTTCAACCGGTATAAGTTACCAGCACAGAGCACTGTGGGACTATAGTGGTACATCCTTACATCCTCAAATCTATTCCTAGACTTTGTCTTCTATATTTTCACCCATCTATATTAATTTAGAAAACAAATTTCTACTTGTGCTGCACAAGCTTAGCTTCTACAGGAATTGTTATTGGGAGATTTATCAAAAGTTTTTGGCCATCCAAGGAAACAAGCAATGGCAACTGAACTTTTTTTTAGCAACATGTTTCTTGGTACCTTCAGAGACCTAGAAAAGGTTGTAACACATGCCTTCTGTTGGCATATACTTTGTTTGCTCTTTCCGAATAATGATCAGGTGTCTACTAGCTCTGCTCAGTATTTTACTCTTAACTGATCTGTGCTTCTTTGACATCTTAATTGCATACTTGCTCTACCAGCGAGCAGAAAAATTTCCTGCTTTGGGTATGTGAAAAGAAATAATAAAACAGTCAGAACCATACACATATTTTTTATGCCTTTAGCAAGTTCTTTTTTAGAGTTGCTTTGGTCTGCTTTATATTTTTCCCGTTTTTTATTTATTTGTTTATTTATTTATTTATTTATTTATTCTTCTATTTTCCTTGGTTGAACAGGAGTATAGGTTTTACAGAACATATTATTTTTAATAATTTTCTTTATCCTTCTGTCCATTTTTTTTTCCTTTTCTAGTCTTTCTATAGCGTGGTTGTTGCCATACACCTTTCTGACTGTCACACTCTTGTTTTGAGTGCCTGCGATGACGGCTTTAATCTTCATGTCACCTTCAAATATTTAAGCCTTTCAGTTCTTACAGTTTTTGCAACAAAATTATTTCTTTAGTTCCCTAGTCACTCATTCTGAAATTAAGGGCTCTTTTAGTAGATTTTGGTTCTTGATTCACTTAGAGGATTGTTAACTCTAAATATCTCATATCCACTGTAACATAGATCTTCTTTAATAATAAAAGTTTAATAATCAAACTCTTTTCTCTCTGTCCCAGATCAAGTCAAGAGCTGCTTCTCCATTTTGGTTTACCCAGTTTCCAATTCTTTTATTTAGACAATCTTCATAACAAACAAACAAACAAATAAACAAACAAACAAAAAACAACAACAACAACAACAACAACAAACCATTGTAGAAACACCAAGATGTTACTATCTCAAGTCTTTCACTGAGAAAGAAGACTTTAGGCATGTGTTTGACTGTTTGAAATATGGAAATAAAATAATTCATATCACTTTTAGTGGGAATTAATTGCAGAATGATCATTCCCCCAAATCTAGACTTCTTCAATAGGAATGTACACAATAAAAGACTTGCATAACCCTAAGGACAGTGATCCTTGCACAAAATGCTTAATTTGTCTTGTGATACATGGGAAGGGTGTACTTTAGAATAAGACTCAGAGCAGGGCATTTAGTAACTTGTTGCTTAAAGTCAAAGTACTTGGTTTATAGCTACCTTATGTTAGGGAAACAGTAAGAGCATAAATCTTGAACCCAGCTGCCTTCCCCTGGCTTGCAGGGAGATCGTTTTGTCCATCAGAACAAATAGCTTGAGCCATCAGCTATAGGGTATGCACCCATTCTTTTCAAGTGTTTTTTTTTTGTTTTTTTTTTCAGACTCCAGCAACTTCATATCATACTTTCATCTCTTGTATTGGAAGCCAGTGTACATAAAGTAGAGGAAGAGAGAGAAGGATTGCTTGTGTACTTTATTCCAGAGAGGAAAATATTGAAGCAGTTCTGACACTATTTGCATATTATGTAGTGGGATATCCTGATACAACTGATGAAGGTCCTCACAGAGTTTGTGCGGAGATCTCATTTCTGTGCTGCAGTCAGATTTAGGAGAACTTCATGTCTGAGCATTTTGAGCATGCACAGAAGCAGAACTCCGCAAACAAGAAGGAAAGCAGTAATTGAGTTTAGGTGTTTCCATAGCTAAACAACAGCCAATAGAAGCATTTTAATGCCTTTATTAGCTGTTTCTAGATTCACTTTTATTTACATATTTTTGATGTGCTCATGTACTATTCTCAAAAACATATTTAGCTTATTCAAAACTCAAAGCTATATTTCTTCATGTCACCTAAAGTCTTGATGAGGGACCAATGTACCTGCCCTTCCTAGGCATTGGCCAAAAAAAAAATCCTTACTTTCAGTGTAACTCTCTTCTCTCTTAAAGAACAATTCTGGTTTTGGTGCTCTTTTCAGATACATTAAATACAAGTTAAAAAAAAAAAAAAAAAAAGTTTCCTTCTGCAACCACAGATTCTTAAGTCCTTTCCAAAGGTAAAAATTTGCACCTGTGGTAAAATATAAATAATTGTTTGATTACACAGAAGGAGATGTAAGTTATCTTTTAAATTACAGACAAAAGACCAAACAAATGCTATGGCTCTGGTTTACTCTCCACTATTATATTGGGCAACTCAACAGGGTTTGTATTATACAGCTGTCAGATACAATCGTCTTACTTCTGCTAATTGTTCTCCTGTGAATTTTCAGCACCTAAGCAGAGTTTTGCCTAAGCCATTACATGCTTTAAGAAAATGATGTATTGCAAAAGGCAAAGCACTGTAGCACCTGAATTTGTCATCCGATGCTGAGCAGACAACAGCTTATTTATAGTGGCACCCTGTCATCCTTCAAGTCTCGGTGGAATCCTTGGCAAGTGAACAGTTATTTTAGGAGATATGCCTCGTGTTTCTAGTCTGCATAAATCTGAATCTTATTTCTAGCAACATACATGGCATTTTCATGATACCCTCCATCCACATTTCAAAACTTCTTGAAGCCTCCCCACATTCCTATTAGCCAAAACATTTGAGCCTAAGCTATTTACTGTACTGTATATTTAAGGTCAGAGGTAGCTTCTTGGATTGGCAAATCTCACTCAGGTGATGAAATAACATGTATTTCAAAATCAGACCTTTGGTCTACCTTAATTTTAAATGGGTAAGAATACCTATCTGACTACTGATGCTGCCTGGACCACAGTGTGAACATAGCATCACCGTGGCTGTTGTTTTTCCATTCCCATACCTACATAGACAGCAAGCTCTCAAGATGTCTCAGGATGTTGAACTAGAACAGTATATCTTCCTAGTGGACAGGTGAGAGCAACAAAGAAAGAAATCTTTGCTGAAATTTGTATGCTCAGTGTTTTTTCTGTAGACTAGTCCCTTGTTCTTCTCATCACAGAATGCAATCAAAATCCATATATGCTAAATTGAACCCAGATGTATTTTGGATGAGCCCAGGATGATTTTCCCATGTATTTTATCCAGCTTGATGACTTCAAGAGTAACAAAGGTTCCTCCCTGTCCTCTCAAAATGATGTTATGCAAGCACTGAGCAGGTGCAGTGCTGTTAATAATAAACATTTTAGAGTGCATTAAGGACTAATATGTTAAGGAGGCCTCCCAGGACCACTTTGCTATACATTCAAATTTTGATGCTTTAAGAACCCTGTTTCCAAGTATACCTTTATTTTCAGGTGGCTCAGCTGACTAATGCGTAGATATCCTTAATGTTGCAAGTTTTTGTGCATGGTAATTCATTATTAAAAATTAAGAGGCCTCTGTGGAAGTACCCTGCATTATGTTGTTATACAATGAAGGGACACTCTAAGACTGTGTGACCAATACACAGTGAGTATCCTTCTCCTTTTGGCTGTCTCATAGCCTTACTTCATTATGATACCTCATATCAGCACATTAAATAGAAAGCACACATTTATGAGACAAAGCATTTTCTATGAAGGGTAACCAACTGGAGACAATTCACACAAACCAAAATGTTTCTCTTATGCTCTATTATTTTGATATACCATGAGATTAATATATAAAATTATAAATTTTTATCTTCTTAATTTTACTGCGCACACTTGTTAATTTTGCATAGCATAAATTACCTCTTTGTGTAAATTTGAGTGTGGGATAAACTTAAACGTTTTGCAGGGATTGAGAGAAAGCAAATCTAAGGCAAGTTTGAAGACACTAACCGAAGTGAAGATGCTACTCTGAGACCCAGAAAATCTAATTCTGTTTCTTGGTTTCCATTTCATGACTTTGAACAAGTCACATAATCCCTCTGGGCTACAGTTTTCCACTAGGAAAATGGCAATCACATTTCTTCTGTTGTTTGGCTGACAAGCTGTCTGGTCTGATGAGACTCAGATTTTTGGAGTAGTATCCTGAAATCCTGTTTGAGATTAATGAAAAAGAAAAGTAAATTGTCTTACAGTTTAGACAAACACTAAAATTGATGTCTAATTCTGTTGTGTTAACCAGAAGATTGTGATAGACCCCCTTTAATGGAAATAAAATAATAAAATAGCTGCTTTTCCCTTGAAGTCCATAAAAAGTCAGAGAAACTTTTGAAATTCACATTGTTTTAGAAGCTTTACCACCCACCTGTCACTCACACAAAGCATATAATTTTGACGTATTATGAAAAAAAAGAATTACATTTTAATTTGCTAATCCTTGCTTAGTTAAACTAGTGACATATGCAAATTACCCTCTGAGACCTAAATTACTTCTTTCAAAGGATAAATAAATGTTCTTTAGTATTTTCAAATATTATTAAAATAACTTCTTGATTGACAGATAAGTCAGTTCTTGGATGACATATCACTTTTACAAAAGTGAATTCATGTGCCTAGACATAAATGTCCAAAGCTTCATGACAATGAAAAAAAAAAAAAAAAAATCCAGAAGTTTAGATCCCTTTCTAAAAACACTTCTGGAACTCAGACAAGAGTCTTATGGATTGGAAATCTTATGACAGCTGACTTCCATATAGGATTGCTTACATTTTTACTTGTTTTCCATCCAGCAATATAGGAACATGGTTATAAATCTGCACCCAGGCATGCCCTTTAAAAGAATTGCTCTCAAATGGATAAGAAGAATCATGGGTATGACCTTTAAAAGATAGCATATGACCAATTAGGGAGAGATTTTCTAATATCCCCAAGAGCAGAAGCAACTGTGCAGAGAGTTGGAATCTGCAGACCCAAAAATAATAATAATGAAAAAAAAAAAAAAAAAGGAATATTTGATAAAGATGGGACAAATTTAGAGTAGTGGCTATTAAGAGACTGATGTGGAGGATAACAGTATTAACAAAATCTAGGAAGAGAGCAGAAAAAATATATTTTTTATTGCTAATAATAGTAATAATGATAATAATCATAAAGCATACCAAAGGATGATATGGTTACTGTTGCCACTACTCAAGATGCAACATCCTGAGTGTGAAGACTGACTCATTACTGGATGTTTCTTGTTACTGAAGCAGACATAAACTGAAGCGTTTTTCTTTCCCTTCTTAGATGCTGACACCATACCTTTAATATATTTCGCTAGGTATATCCCTAAATACATTTTTTTCAGTCAGCTAATCTTACAAAAGCACAGATAGTTATCTTTGGTTTGTTTTCTACTTTAACCTCTAAGTTAGAGAAAATTCTTCTGGCTCTGTATATGGCAGGTCTTAGTACTTATCCTCCTTGCTCCACAAATTGTTTCTAATAATTGTTGGTAATAATTAATGGCAAGGTACTTTCAAAAAGTTCTTGCTGGACTGAGATTTTGGTAACTTTAGGAATCTAAAAAGATGTGTTAAAATATCCCTGACTATGCTAGACAGGGTCTACTACATGTTGAAATTATTTTTGAAAATTTGTAGCTTTTCTCTTCATCTCCAGTTTAGCTGGCGTACTTTAGGATAGGAGCAAAAGCTTGGCCAATTTTTTCCCTTAGTTTTCTACTTACATGTATCCAGACTGAGTGCTGCTAAGAAGACATTTTCCTAAGTACATATTTGTTTGTCTATGTGAGGGTGTCTGGTCTGCTACGTCCTTGTTTTTCAAAAACAGAATTTTATTCAATGTTTCTTCATCATACTTACTAGAGATGGAAGAATATGAGTTGAGGCTGTCAATATAAGCTGTGCCAGAGACAAGAGGAGAGGCTAGATATTGACAGTGCGGGAGTGAAATGGATTTACAGCAGGTGGGAATATCAATTAATACATTTTGTAGACACTTTTGCAATTGACTGTGGTCCCACACACTAATCCTTGCCACCAGCTCCAACTCCAAGGGTGGCTTTTTACCAGCTGGGGATTAGAACATTAATCTAAAAGTATCTCTGAAAATATCTGCCTTTTCCCTTCATTACAGAGAAGCAAAGAATCTTATATAGAGAGACATGTATGTAAGCAACTGCATAGGTAAACATGACATTTGTAGGCTGGCTGATCTGTTTCTCTTAGTTAAAGAATGATGGAAGCAGTGGTCTTCAGACAATCATTTCTTCCTGATTTCTTCCTACACTTTTCCCCTCTCTGGACCACCTCAGCCTAAACCATTCCTGATAGGAATTTGGTTATTATTCTGCTCACAGTATTCACTGATAGGCATTCACTGATGGTCTGTATTATACTAAATATAGGTAATTCATTAGTGCAAACAACTAAATATATATATATACTGAAAAAAAAAATCCTTATTGAATTTTGAGTATTTCTTACACAGTGACACAGTGATGGGTCTACTGAAAATTTCTTTTGATGATAATATGAGATGAATAACAAGTCTTTTACAGTCTATTTGACTCTTTTTTTTTTTTTTTTTTTTAATTAACAACAACAATTTCCAAAACTTTGAACATCTTATAAAAACAGTATTTTATCTTTGGCAAGAAAGTTTTGTCCATTGTGTTTAAGTGACTATACAAAAACTCAAAATTGAAGTTAAATTTATACAGTTTTGATTATTTGAAATTCACAGCTTAGAGGACATGAAAGCAAATCAATCAAAAAGACACCCCCTGCCAAAAAGTGCAGAAAATAATTTTAAAATGTACTTTAAATACAGGAATAGTATTTGATAATGTTAACAATAAAAACAGAGACCAAGTTCATATCTTTTAAGAGACAGTTCCCTGTAGAAAGTCTCTACAAACTTATGTAGGCATCTAAGTACATTTCATAGGAACAACTAGATGAGGAAATGATAGATTAGATGATTATTCTGGTTTTAAAAATTATTTTCAAAACTGCTGAGTACTGTTTCCACTTCTGTGGAAACTCCTGGGTGCCTGGCATTTTATAAAGCAGATCGCCATAAAGATTTGAACAGTTAAACACATGGGAGTTAGCCTTTATTGATACTGGTGAAAATATAAGCATGCATCATCTCTAATCTTATTACCAGCAGCATGCTTTGCAGTAGCAAATAATTCGGGTTCTTTTCTAAGGAGAGCTAGTCACTGTGGCAAGCTGTGCATGAAAATTAAGCACTGATAACATAATTTTCTGTTCTCTAAGGAGCTTACAGTAGACTAGGTTGTGGGGCTCAATCTCAAGTAAAGTGACACAATAAGAAAGGAAACGTAATACTTCATAAATTAAATCAAATAGAAACAGACAATTATTACTTTGAAAATTTTATCTGATGTAATTTTTTCCTTCTATTGAATTTTTGCTTGCATTAACAAGTATTCTCACCTACAATAAGCAGCTTGACTGCTGTCACATACATCTGTTAAACCTTATGGGTATCCTAACCCTGTTATCAGCATTGCAGTGTAATACACCAGCCTGCAAGTCAGGTGTGGCTGGTGATCTCCTGCACTGTTTGACCCATCAAGTGTTTACTGTTACAGAGCCAGTTTCCAGGACGCTGCCTGAGTTCATACATATTCGTGGTTCATTCATATCATTTCGTGGTGAATGGAGTTAAATCCAGTTGGTGGCCGGTCACTAGTGGAGTCCCCCAGGGCTCAGTACTAGGGCCAGTTCTCTTTAATATCTTTTTTGATGATCTGGATGAGGGGATCGTGTGCACCCTCAGTAAGTTTGCAGATGACACCAAGTTAGGTGTATGTGTCGATCTGCTCGAGGGTAGGAAGGCTCTACAAGATGACCTGGATAGGCTGGACCGATGGGCTGAGGCCAACTGTATGAAGTTCAACAAGGCCAAGTGCCAGGTCCTGCATCTGGGGCACAACAACCCCAAGCAGCGCTACAGGCTGGGAGACGAGTGGTTAGAAAGCTGCCTGGCCGAGAAGGACCTGGGAGTATTGGTTGATAGTCATAGAATCATAGAATATCCTGAGTTGGAAGGGACCCATAAGGATCATCAAGTCCAACTCCTGGCACCGCATGGGTCTGCCCAAAATTTTAGACCAATTTTAGACTAAGTGCACAGTCCAGTCGCTTCTTAAATTCAGACAGGCTTGGTGCAGTGACTACTTCACTGGGGAGCCTGTTCCAGTGCTCGACCACCCTCTCGGTGAAGAACCTCTTCCTGATGTCCAGCCTAAACCTCCCCTGCCTCAGCTTGACACTGTTCCCGCGGGTCCTCTCACTGGTGATCACGGAGAATAGGTCAGCGCCTGCCTCTCCACTCCCCCTCGCGAGGATGTTGTAGACTGCAATGAGGTCCCCCCTCAGCCTCCTCTTCTCCAGGCTGAACAGGCCAAGTGACCTCAGCCGCTCCTCACATGTCTTCCCCTCTAGGCCCTTCACCATCTTCATCACCCTCCTCTGGACACTCTCCAACAGTTTAATGTCCTTTTTGTACTGCGGTGTCCAGAACTGCACACAGTACTTGAGGTGAGGCCGCACCAGCGCAGAGTAGAGTGGGACAATCACTTTCCTCGACCGACTAGCAATGCCGTGCTTGATGAACCCCAGGATACGGTTGGCCCTCCTGGCTGCCAGGGCACACTGCTGGCTCATATTCAACTTGCTGTCAACCGCAACCCCCAGATCCCTCTCTGAGGAGCTGCTCTCCAGCGTCTCGTCACCCAGTCTGTATGTATAGCCAGGGTTGCCCCTTCCCAGGTGCAGGCTGAATATTAGCCATGTGCTCACGTGGCCAAGAAGGCCAACAGCATCCTGGCTTCCATAAGAAACAGTGTGGCCAACAGGACTAGGGAAGTGATTGTCCCCCTGTACTCAGCTCTGGTGAGGCCGCACCTCAAGTACTGTGTTCAGTTTTGGGCTCCTCGCTACAAGAAGGACATTGAGGTGCTTGAGTGTGTCCAGAGAAGGGCAACAAAGCTGGTGAGGGGTCTGGAGAACAAGTCTTACGAGGAGCGGCTGAGGGAACTGGGGTTGTTTAGCCTGGAGAAGAGGAGGCTCAGGGGCGACCTTATCGCTCTCTACAGGTACCTTAAAGGAGGCTGTAGCGAGGTGGGGGTTGGTCTATTCTCCCACGTGCCCAGTGATAGGATGAGAGGGAATGGGCTAAAGTTGTGCCAGGGGATGTTTAGGTTGGATATGAGGAAAAACTATTTTACTGAAATGCTTGTTAGGCATTGGAATGGGTTGCCTAGGGAAGTGGTTGAGTCACTATCCCTGGAGGTCTTTAAAAGATGTTCAGATGTAGAACCTAGTAATATGGTTTAGTGGAGGACCTGTTAGTGTTAGGTCAGAGGTTGGACTAGAGGTCTCTTCCAACCTAGATTATTCTGTGATTCTGTGATTCTCTGATATATTCTAATGATAAAGGTATCATATTCAAGTCAGTGTTAATGGAATTATAGTATGTGCTTAAATAATTGTTTCATTGTTTTTCAGGATAGAGTCAGGCACAAATATGTATATAAATCAATAAGGATTTGACTTAAGAAGCAATATGTGATTGTGCAGCTATGAGTCATTGCAAAGGCTCTGCAGGACAGCTGAGCAGAAAGGGAACCCAGGAGAGAGAAGATTGTTCTATGATACTCTGAATAAGTGCTCAGACAGTTTCAATGTTAACAGATCTCAGCAAGTTCAGCCTAGGAAATCCAGTGAAATCATAGAATCATATAATCACAGAATGGTTTGAGTTGGAAGGGACTTTAAAGATCATCTAGTTCCACCCCCTTTTCTCCCCCAGCCCACCTCTACCATAGTCAGCGATATCTTCTACTAGATCAAGTTGCTCAAAGAACATTGCTGTCTTGTGTTCGATTTTATTACCCACTGACACCCCCAAGTCATTCTCTGCAGGGCTGGTCTCTATCCATTCCCCACCCAGCCTGTATTCATGTTTGGGATTGCCCCAACACAGGTGCAGGACCTCGCACTTGGCCTTGTTGAACTTGTTGAGGTTTGTATGAGCCTACCTCTCAAACCTGTAAAGATCCCTCCTGATGGCATCCCTTCCCTCCACTGTGTTGGCTGTACCACACAGCTTGTTGTCATCAGAAAACTTGCTGAGGGTACACTCAGTTTCACTGTCCATGTCACCAACAAATATGTTAAATAGTCACAGTCCCAATATTGACCCTTGAGGAACACCACTTGTTAATGATCCCCACTTGAACATTGACCACAACTCTTTGAGTGCAACCATCCAGCCAATTCCTTACCCACTGAGTGGTCCATCTATCAAATCTATGACTCTCCAATTTAGAGACGAGGCAAGGATGTTGTGTGGGACAGCGTCACATGCTTTGCATAAAAGTCCAGGTAAATGAAAGATAGTGATAAATTTGTATGACATCTCTGTGGGTAAAAGGTTAGAGTACATGGAGATGTGCATGTGCAGTTTTCTACCAAGGGAAAATATCAAATAAGGGTGAAAAACATAAAAGAATGGTAGTTTGGAGAATGGTGCTAGATCTAGTACTTCTTGTTTTGGTTGCTGGTATAGTGGTGTAGATCCATCTCATCAACCCTTAGGCACCTGCATAGGAAAACAGCTGATCCTCTGCAAGTGTGAGAGAAAGAGAAAGGAGACAGGTGTCTTCAGAAGGATGTTCAGCCCACCTCAGATCTTATTATCTGAGTGGTCTGTCTTTAAGCTTCACTGCATTACAAGGGACACCATTCCTAATGTCAGCACTCCAAGCCAAGGGAGATCAATCTGGACAAATATGTTCAAATCTTCTGCTGAGTCTGCTGCCTCACCAGTTCTGTGAGGATAAAGAATAGTGACAGGAAAAAAGTATTTTCCTAGAGATTTCTAAAGATGGTCAGGAGAAAATCCACCTGCCATCAGTAAACTCTGACTGAACATTGTATTTTTCCATCCTTTGCCACACCCGACGCATCTACACAGCAGATATTTCCAAACTGTTTCATTTGTTTCATTTATTTCTGCTCTTACAGAACCATGCTTACATTTTAGAAGGAAATCCTATAGGACTTTACTTCTCTACAGATACGCAAATGTTTGTATGTATAGCCACTTAGTTGTAAGTTAAGATCACACAGTAATATTAGAAAATTAAACTAAAATCACCGGTATACCTATAACAGCAGCTAATACTAATTTTAAAATACTTTAAATAATAATAATAAGAATAATAATAAGAAGACACGTAGTAATAATAATAATAATAATAATAATAATAATAATAATAATAATAATAATAAAATACTTCTTCAGCACTAAGAAGTAAGTTTTAACTTTTAAAAATACATTAGATTCCATATTCTTGGAAGACATAAAGCTGGCGATGCCTGCTGACTCATGTCAGCTAATGGGTGACCTGGCATTGATGTTTCTCTTTCAGTCTATTAACCATCTCACTATTTGCATTAGTATCACTGACAATCACAACATTATAGAAAAGAGCTTTCCCAGACCTTATCATGACCTTTGCATTTCCAATTCAGATGCACTGACACAGATCTTAAAATGAGACAGTTTTGACTTTTTACATTTTTCGTATTGCGTTCTAGAAGTGAACACCTTGTTTGGTGTCTTCATCTGCAGACTTTCATCAAGTTCCAAGGGCTGACCTGGCCAGACAGGTTTGTGCAGCCAGTTTCCTGATTTTATTTTTTTTTTTCTTCTTCTTCTTGTTTTCTTCTTGCAAATAGTGGACATAAATCAAGGACACGGGATTAGCCTAGGATATTATGCTATGTCAGTCAGTATAACTCTGTTTTCTGCAGTGGTCATATATGCAGATCCCCTGTAGAAACATCTCCATCTCCTAATAAAGAGGATACATATTTTCATTGGTTGTGAGTGGTTACAATTGCGGTTTCCTACTGGCCATCATTTTTTACTGTCCAAATAACTTCAGAAATAAACCTTCCAGCTCACTCGCATGAATTATGAATGTGCCAGCAGTGTTGATTTTAAAATGCGTGTCAACACTTTAACATCTGAACATCTATGTAAATGCAAGCTTTTAGCAGAATTTCAATTTAACAAATTACAGTTTGTGACTCTAATTTATGAGAACTATGTAAATACCTAAGATTTTTATAGCTGCTCTCGCTTAAATTAATCACAAATTACTAATTATGCCTTTTTCAGCTGCAGGATATGCAAATTTAGTTGCATAAAGAAAGGAAACATTCAAGAATAGATTGATTTTAGAAGCATTGTGCAGTATCATTTTTAAACAGTAGAGCGCAGCGTTTTAACCTGCTACAGATCTAATTGGTGGTTCCACATTTGTTTTGTTTGTACCAAAATCCAAAATATGAAGAAAAAATATGTATATAAAATATAAAGTCTATTCTTCCTTAAGAAATAATTCAGATCCCCTTCACTAGCTCTGCACAGCACATATCTATACACAACTACAAAGACAATGCAAGCCAGAAATCTGAATATATTTTAAAGGATTGGCTAGTTTGTCATCATACTGCAGCTCCAATATACCAAGTGAGGAGGAAGTGTGAGAGACATCTCTCCCACCTGGAGCCAAACCAATCTTCTGATGGCAACAGAAATATTGGCTACAATAGTATTTCTACAGCCAAATGTACTCTGCCTTGCAGGTAAGCAGAACCAGGAAAGGTCTGTTATTGTCTACTATAGCAGTGGTACTCAGGAACTGAGCCAAAAATGTATTTGCAGTGGCTTTTCTTGTATGTTCTTTCTCCTTTCCTAGCTGTCCCAAGATCATAGTGTTGGACTTAATAAACTGATTTTTATTTATTTTTTATTATCATTATTTTATTTTATTTTATTTTATTTTATTTTATTTATTTTTGTGTTGCTTGCACAAAATTTCATTCCATGTTTCATTCCATGTTTCCTGTAAGGTAGGAAGATGTAGTTTTCTACTGCTGGAGAAGAAACAAAGCTTCAAGCTTCACTTGTTTCTCAAGGACATTTGATTTGCGCTGTTTTTGTGATATTTTGGTGAATAATAGTAGAAAATAAAATTGACCATAAAACATTGTCTTAAAGCTTTAATTTATAACAGTTAGTGAGAAGAGGACTTCTTATTTCTGTGTTACTTCTTTTACTCTGACTGGCTGTACAATTAACTGTGATGAATTCAGCAACAAGATTTGTCCGTTATCTCCTTACAACCTTTGTACCAAGTCAGCAAGCCATGGTGTTGAAGAGTGTTGTTTCACAGTATTGAATTGTGTAAACAGAGACACTGTGAATAGATTAGCTTTTGGAAGGAAGACTAGGCAGTATAAAAGAAAGTGTCCATGTTCCAGTAGCTATTTGTCTTTGATAGCATCTAGAGGCTCCTTGTCTCACAACCTTGTGGTTCAGCAGCACAAGCTCTAAGCATACAGTTGGTAATTGTGGATTTGTCATTCCTACTTGCAAAGACTTTGGCTCCTGCCTTCTGACCTTCAAAAAATTATGTCTAGTCATGGCTTTTTGCATATATATACACATATATATATGCATATATATATATATATATATAGGGGGGAGGGGGGGAAGATGGTGGGAAGTACATAACTCTTTAAAATTTCATAAGAGAGCTTGAAGTCATGTTTAAAAAAATCCTGGAACACCAAGGCAGACCTCTTTGGTGCCCACCTCATTGGTGTTACCTTCCCTTATCACTTGACGTGTGCTACTTATTTATACCCAGCAATGACAGAATGGTATCTTACCAGAAGTCTGTCAAAAACACCAACTTTTTATGCTCAGAGTTCCTTCTGCTCGACACTTACCAGATTACAACTCTAGTATTTTTCTCACTTTTGGACTCCATAGAACAAAACAGACATTAATATCCTGGCAACATCCAGTGAATGACTGCCAAGCTGGCCAGAATATGGAATAAAAGTCTGAGAGCTGAGTTGTTCAGCCTGGAGGGATCTTATTGCTGTCTGCATCTTCCTACTGGGAACATGGAGAGATGATAAAAGACACTTCTCAGAGCTGAACAGGGAAAGAACTGGAAGCAACACGCACACATTGCAGCATTGCAGTAAGGGAGTATCCAATTAAATGTAATGGAAAAAAAAAAAAAAAAAAAGTCCCTATTTCAGACCAGACAAATAATATAGTCTAATTTCAGAGTAAGATCCAGTTTTGAAGTTGGCCCTTCTTTCAGCTGCAGGTTGCAGTAGGAAATGACCTTTTCCAAAGGAAGTTAGTCTATCTTACTAAATCCAGTTTTTATTCATTAGCAAGCTCAGCACAGTCTGTCAGCTGTATAGTTAGAAGAAAGTCATTGCCACACACAGAATTAGGAAAGTAATGTTGTATTAGGTCTGATTTTGACTAAGGAATTTTTTGGCTAGTGGCACCAGAGGCAATAAAATTAGAGTCAGCGTGGATGATGGGATCCTAATTTGCAACAGAGCCGCAAAGATTAGCAGAATACTTAGTTGAAACAGACAACCAAAAACAGGAATTTGGGACTACTAGAAATACAGGCAGAGCAGTTTTATTTATTCGTTTACTGAAACAGAATGACACATAGGAAGCATCAGCAGGGAAAGCAGATTTGACAGCATGCTTCAGTATTCTGAAGTAAACAAAGTTCAACCGAACTAAGATGAAAACAAAAATAAAAACCAAACCAAAGCAAAACAAAAAAACAACAGCAACAACAACAAAACATCTCCTTTCTGAAGTGCTACATGGGCCAAATGTATTCTGTTGATCACTGCTTGTGGTCATGTCTCAGTCTCCATAGTGTCGGAGATCAAAGAGAACAGCAAGCCTTATTGCTCATGGCTTTATAGTCCAAAGGATCTTGGTGTATATATATACTGCACCACCAGAGTCACCCATATCATATATCGTCCTAAGACTGAGGGGAATTGCTAGATAATGATGTAAAAGCTGCCTTAAACTACTAAATATGTTTTCCATTGATTTGTGCTGTTCTGAAGTGAGGTTCTTCTGTCACCCTGCAAAATCTTAATATTACCCTTTCTCTATAGACCGAGGCAGAATTTCTAGTAAAAGCTACCAGATAGTGGTACCATGTTTTTGGGTGTTTCTTCTTTCTCTCCCTCACTCTCCACTGTGCTTTAGTTTGTAATTGCTGGAATTCTAAGCAAGTGTTGAAATGCTACAGAGTTCATTGCTCATTTTATGCTTCATAAAATATTTAGATCCTTTCGATGCAATCTAACCATGAGTCAGCAGGCTCTTGCTTTAGCACATTTCATTGCATCAAGAGTTTATGTCCTCCAATAGTTTAGTGGGAAAGATGGTTGACAGAATTTATTCTTAAAATGCAGAAGACTCAGAGAATCAGGATGCATTCCTGGTCCTGTGTATATCCTCATTTTCTCCTCTTGAGTCTTCTCGTTATATAACCAGTATCTTCAGTGTTTCCTTGATGGAAACTTCCCATTCCTGAGCTGGTGGGCTGTTTTTTCTCTAATTAACTTTGAATGCATAGAGAAAAATGATTTTATTTGTTATGTTATTGTAAAATCCACAAATTTTCTCTTTTCCCAGTTGTGAGGAGTAATGTCCTACCTGGGCTTAAACGGAACAGAAAAATGAGAATTTCAAATATCTGCAGAGCAGAATTTCTGCTAATGTGTTTGCCCAGATGATCTTGCCCTGTTTGCTGGATTTTTGTTTGTTTGTTTGTTTGTTTTTAGGAAACAATTACTAATGTTAACCAAAAGAGCTGTTTCTGTAGTGTCTACTAATTGCAAAGCTACTGAACTAAGTTCATTTGGAGTTCCAGTTTGAGGAAGCTGGTATAGAAAACATGGATATTGGGTGCTGTAGGGCAGTCAGTTAAGAGGTGAGTGCATGATGTCTCCCAAGCCTTCTCCCTCTCAAAGGGGTCATCATGTCCCTCAGTGAGATTCCTGCAGCTTCTTGGGATACATCATATTCATATAGATGTGCATAATTCTGGGGAATGTTGTGAGGTCCGTTAACCATAAAATGTCTTACAATATGCATGTGCACATTCAAATTATTATTTTTAGGTTATTTTTCCCATTTTAAACTTTGGAAGACCACTTAAACAAACAAAACAAAACCAAAAGAGAACATACAAGCAAAGAAAAACCAATACCTTTTAGGTCTTTTTTTCATTATCATTACAAAATCATTTAGATTTATGTTGAGGTCTGTTTCAGCAGGCAGCAATGCCTGAATATTACATGTATTTATATAGCCTCTGTTGTATCTTAGCAAAGTTGGGGAGCTACTAAAGGGATTCAGGTTCCCCAGCACTTATCAGTTTTGAAAATTTCCTATCTACTGATATCAGGTAGGTCTTGAAGCACTGAGTAGTGCAGTGCTTACCTGTGTTTTCAGTCTTTGAATCTAAGTATCTTCCTCTAGGTCACAGTCTGTACTAGAGATCAGTGATCCTAGATTTGTCACTTCATTGCCTCCCCCATGCTACTGGCCGAACCCTTTTCTCTAAAGCACAGAAGAGTTTTGTTGCTGTTTTTTTTTGTTTTGTTTTTGTTTTTTTTTTTGGTGGTGGTGGTGTTTGTTTTCCCTGGGCCAGATTGCCCAGACAATAGACAACACTGTCTATAGCTTCATCGTTTGATTTTCAGGTCAGTAGGCAGATTCTCCACTCAATATTTCATAAATGTTAGCAGTTAGTTAACAAATTCTATCATGCAGTAGCATTGAAATGATCTTTCTGCTTCTTGGCACAGAGTGGTTTAGGTTTCTTTTCTCTGAGAAGGGTCTTAAAGATCTTATTTATATTTTATTGGAAGCAATACAAGCCTCAATTTCCCCATACAAATAGTGCATGAAATATTCGTACTAACTAGTGTTTAAAACCATAATTAATAAAATCAAATTTACTTCTATATGTATTTTTTCACTTGGAGCCTGATAAAAAGTGAGTCTCAGCTCCAAAATCCGTGCATAACTTAGTTTCATTAAAATAAGGCTACTTTGCTTTATGTGCGTGGTTTGGAAAGAGGTTATGCACATGCGCAAATCCCCTGAATATATTTTACTAGGTACCAGAATGGGTGAACTCATCTAATTATTTAAGAGGCAGGTAAATGAGAAAGATTACTGTTAAAGAGCAGAGATGGAATCAGACAAATGTTCCAACAATGCAAGAGAATTATCCCTGAAAGCTGCTGAAACATTCAGATCTGTAGTAGAGCTTGAGAGGCCCTAATGAGTAAACAATTACTCCCCTCCCCCCCCCCAAAAAAAAAAAAAAAAAAAGGGACTTGGGTATAAGGAACATCATTTGCAGTAAATGCTGTAGTGAAACTCATCAGTTTTCTACCACTGCCATAATGAAATAATCCGTAGATATTATGACAGATTTAAAATAGGGAAAATATCAGGTTAATCTTTTGCAAGACAGTTTTTCCCCATGCCCTGAGAGCATTGTGGAGAAAATACCCAGAAGCATTTGTGAGAGTGATGGAGAAGCAGTTGATCAAGGCTGCTGTCAGTGAAACCAGCTTGTGTAGATTATTCCATAGTTATTGCAATCACATTCTTATTAATATTAATAGAAATATGGATTGGGTTTTATAATGCATATTTAAATAAAAAGTTGATGGGAAGGATACATGAAGCATATCTAGCAACATTAAAATAGAGCTAAATTAAGCCAGTGGTTTGCAGGTGGTCACATTTTCCTCCATGCAAAAGAATACTGCCCAGACAAGTGCTATCAAACTCTGCCCAATGGCAGTATATGGTCAGATCAAGGATAATATACGCTGCTTACTGCCACACTAAAAACCTCCTTTAGGATATCTTGCAACTCAGCAGTTATTGTAAAACATTTTGCATCTAGAGATTTGCAAGTCAAACACCAACAACTAACATAAAAAATATAAGCTGATCTTTCTCTCTCAGAATCCATTAGCAAACTGTATGCAACAAATTTTTGTCATTATAAATTTTATAGAGTAACTATTTTAAGGTCTTCAGGAAAGCTGTTAATTTTAGTAGTTGGTGTATTTGTCACACAGTGCAATTAATTACTTGATATGTGTGTTATGTTGCATTGAATAATAGACACCTAAGAAAAATGGACATCAGGCAGTTTCCATTAAAATCAGATTAAATTTATATTTAGGGTCAAGCTGTACATATGCTTTGAGTCTCTGAATATGATATATGTGATATATGCATGCCCAAGATAAGTACAAAATATGAAATATTTTTTCAAATACATGATATTTCACATTCCAAGACTCTGCCAAATTATGAAATAATTTTTCAAATCCAAGATATTCCAGGACTCTGCCAATAGATAAAAAATCAATGAAAATTTCAAACCCAGAAAAGTGTACTTTTAATTTGACCAGATATCTCAGCATTCTGGGAAATGTATGCATGAATTAAAAAGTCTTTAGTGTTTTTGCATATGTGATGGAGCTTATCTGGATGTTGAGAACTTTTCATAGTTCTTTCCACAGTTTGTGTCTTGCAAGCCTATCTTCAAAAGAAATCACCTTCACTGAAAGCAAGTACAGTTTACCATTTTGTGTGTTTGCAGCCAAGTGGCTCTGGTGCTAGCTTGTTGGCTTTATTTCTCTTTGAAAAAGGTGTATTTTTTTTTTTGCCTTTTTTTTTTTTTTCTGTCATTTTAGTTAGAAAATAAGTGGGTAACATTTATGCAATTTGCAGGCTCTTCTTGGTTTTCCTCATATTTTGCACTTGTCTTTCTCTGTTGAAAATTTTATAGCAGTCTTCTGTATAAGCACATGGAAGCAGTATCATTTCTGCTAAGTTTAGATATGGAATACTACACAGTCTAAAACATACACAAAAAGCCAAAGTGTAAAGATGGCAAATCATTCAACTTCTTAATTTGGAGACTCAGAAAACTGCTGTTAGTAGTACTTTATTTCTTTTAGGTGAATCCTCCGTAATGTTCATATAAAACACAATTTCATATGTTTGACCACAAACTGATTTCAGAATAAAAAATCAAAACCTGAATTCTTCTCTGACCTTCCACTTAAATTCAGGCTGAAATCTCCTATGGACTCTAGCTTCATAAAATTGGTTACAAATGGATTATCACAAGTTATGTGACATTTTAAGATTTCAAACACAAGATGGCACCATTACTAATGCTTTTCCCATATTATCTCCTACTATACACAACTTTTAACACTACAAAGTTGCAATAGCGATGTATATTCCTTGCATATGTTGCATGCATGTTTAATGTGTAGAAAGCTGGGGTATGCCTAATGGCCTTTGTGGCATCTCTTCCTTTTAGTAAAATGATGTATATTTTACAAATACTGTTATTTTTGAAAAGCCAAGCCTTTAAAAGCTCAGGTGAGTGAGAAATAAATTACTAAAATAAAATGCAGATTTGCTCAAGGGGCTTCAGAGGCTGGAATTACCCCTGTGCCCAGCATAATACATATTCAGGGTCATGCACTGCAAGAACACTTGCTCCTGCTTTTCTTGACATCCGTCCGATAGGTGTGTGCACAACCTTGTACATATTTATTTTAGCTTTTCTGCTTGCATGCATACAACTAGATCGTGCTCAGTCTCCACTGAGCAAGCTGCTGTGTTTTCTGTTTGTCTATTTGTTTGGTTTTTTTTGACACAAAGTGTATGGCAAATATAACTAACAAAAAAAAAAAAGTGAAAGCAAATAACTTGAACACAAGTCAATTTACTTTTCTCAAATGCCTTCCTCAGTCCTTGAAGTTCAAATATTTTTTCCCTAAATCATTTTTGATAAATTCTTTTATTTTGGTCATGTTGCATGTTTACTTAGGATAAAAAAAAAAAAAAAAAAGGGCCTATGGAAGATGTTATGAGCTTCCAAGTGCCAGGTAGAGGTGAGGTGTCTGCAGCTCTGTTCCGAGCTGAACATATAAGTTCACACACATATACTTTTTATAAGCACACACACACAGACACACATATATTCAATACATAAATGCATATGCATGTACCTGGCCAGACTTACCAATACAAAAAGAAGATACAACACACAAAGCCAACCACCTCCAGAAGCCTGCTCCTGCTACCCCTCTGGCTCATCAGGATGAAGCTTTGTTAGTGGGAAATATACACACATATGTGCAGTGTGGATGCCCCCGGCAGCTGAGCTCAGATGCTCCATCTGCCCAGTAGCTGCTCCTAGATCCCAGTCTCCCCAGTTGTTGCCAGATGGACATAGGAGATCTTGAGGCTGCAGCCCTACTCCAAATACTGGTACAGACCTCTTCACTCACATACACTCATGTTATGAATCTTTCCAGCAGCTGGTTCAGCACTATAACCTTTCCTGTATCCAACCTCCTTAAGTCCACAATCTCTCCAGTCACTGGCTTGAACTCCTGGTCCTTCCAGCAGCCAACTGGGAGCCTCCTCAGTCTCTCCTGTATCCAAACCTAGCTTGCAATCACCCTGATACCTGGCTCCCAAGCATCCAGTTCTACTCACCAGCCAGTCCATCTTGATGTTTTGTAGTGATGAACCAAGGGCATGCACATGGATGATGTTAATGAGCTTGTGTGTCTCCAGTATGAGCTCTGGTGCCACCCCATTTGCTGGCACTCAGAGACCCAATATACACACATGCCTACAGAATAGAGAAAACCTCAACTAAGAAAATAGCTATAAATGGAGTTCAATGAGAAGACAGGACAGTGTGTACCCATTAGGTGCAGGACATGGTCACTGTTTACATGTAACTGTCTCTTTTTATGCCCTTATCTTTATTTTTGCCCCCATTTCTTTTACCTTGATCTCTTTTTTTCTTAACATCCTATACATAGTTTTGTGCAGTCCCCATATCTTCTTCCCCTGCATCCCACAGCTCTCAGAGGCAGTGATCCCCAGACTGTAATATGCTCTCCTGGTGACCCACCGTACTGAATGTCACATTCAGCCCATGGGGCTGGGGGTCCCCTGGGACAGTCCTGGGAGGGACTGGGGTGGGGTGGAGGGGAAACTTGTGTCTCTGATGGGGCTTTTGGGGGCTACCCCTATGCCTGTCCCTGTTCTTCTGTGCTATTTTGTGTTTATGGAGGAAAACCTAACAGGAAATTTTAGCCCAAATGCATAAAATTAGGAAAAAAAAAATCTAATCCTTGAAAATTGCTTCTCCTCGTAAATATGTGCATATTGACACCAGTTTGCACTGTGGATTAAGCAAATGTTTGAAAAGGCACAACTGTCAAATAAATATTTTGCCCTAAAAACAGATTTTAGTTTATCTATATGAAGCAATATGTAGTTAAATTCTAACTTAGCCAAACCTCTTATACACACATTAAAATTAAATACAGGCTTGAGTTCTTTGCTGATTTGGAGTCTTGGTTTTAACTGTACTCAGCCCTGCACAGCAGAGTGTAAACATATCAAGAAGTTAAGGACAGCAAGAAACCAGTTGTTCTCTGGATACCCAGTACCCTGAGCTGGTGGAAGGGGATGGGGAACAGGATGTGGCCCTCACAATCCACGAGGAAATGGTTGGCGACCTGCTACAGCACTTGGATGTACACAAGTCGATGGGGCCGGATGGGATCCACCCGAGGGTGCTGAGAGAACTGGTGGAGGAGCTGGCCAAGCCGCTTTCCATTATTTATCAGCAGTCCTGGCTATCAGGGGAGGTCCCAGTCGACTGGCGGCTAGCAATTGTGATGCCCATCTACAATAAGGGCTGGAAGGTAGACCCAGGAAACTGTAGGCCTGTTAGTTTGACGTCAGTGCCAGGGAAGCTCATGGAGCAGATTATCTTGAGTGTCATCACGTGGCACTTACAGGGCAACCGGGTGATCAGGCCCAGTCAGCATGGGTTTATGAAAGGCAGGTCCTGCTTGACGAACCTGATCTCCTTCTATGACAAAGTGACACGCTTAGTGGATGAGGGAAAGGCTGTGGATGTGGTCTACCTTGACCTCAGTAAGGCTTTTGACACCGTTTCCCACAGCATTCTCCTCAAGAAACTGGCTGCTTGTGGCTTGGACTGGCGTACGCTTCGTTGGGTTAAAAACTGGCTGGATAGCCGGGCCCAAAGAGTTGTGGTGAATGGAGTCAAATCCAGTTGGAGGCCGGTCACTAGTGGAGTCCCCCAGGGCTCAGTACTGGGGCCAGTCCTCTTTAATATCTTTATTGATGATCTCGATGAGGGGATCAAGTGCACCCTCAGTAAGTTTGCAGATGACACCAAGTTAGGTGCATGTGTCGATCTGCTCAAGGGTAGGAAGGCTCTGCAAGATGACCTGGACAGGCTGGACTGATGGTCTGAGGCCAACTGTATGAAGTACAACAAGGTCAAGTGCCGGGTCCTGCATCTGGGGCACGACAACCCCAAGCAGCGCTACAGGCTGGGAGACGAGTGGTTGGAAAGCTGCCTGGCAGAGAAGGACCTGGGAGTACTGGTTGATAGTTGATTCTGTGATTCTGTGATTAAACTGAAGTACAATATTGGAATAGGAACAAATGTATATAAATGGGTAATGGAAAAAAATAAATAAATTAAAAAAAAAAAATTAAGGTGACTTCTCTTGATTAGAATCCTTGAATTCTGGAGCACTTCTTGTAGCAATAGTCTGGAAAACTGACCTTAAAATGCTCATCTTGTTCGGAAAATAAAGATAGAGGATAGAAACTAATAAAAATCCCATTGGTTAAGAAATTACTTAGTTTTTCCTATCTTCTTTGAGCAGTCAATTTTTAGAAGACACTGCATTAATCGTGATCCTTTTTTATCACAGAAAATACAAAGCTGGAAAAAATAACTATGAAAACTGTCTTCACACACAAACCTAAATCCAGCGCTTGTCTATGGAGCGTACCTAAAACAAGGTCTGTTGTGTTTCTGGAGTTTGTCTAATGATAGGGGACACTAAACAGTCCTTCCCTTGTGTCAACATTTGAGGGGTAGATCTAGAGCTAGGCAAATAATGAATATTCCATTCAGTGAATTTCTCTACTATTTGCAGGTTTTCCCAGAGCACTTTGCAGTTCCTCCAAAGCCTTATTATTCTGCAAATAACTCCTTTGAAAAAGTCCTGGTCTTTAGATTGCATTTCATCTCCTTGCAAATGCTGGTTGCTTAAAATTCAAACTCTTGTATTTAGGCACCTGCCATGTGAAGTGTTTTTGTTCCCCTGGTGAATTAGTGGAAGTCTTAAAAATCACATTTCTGGTGTTGAAAGAATCATGACTGCTCGAATGAAGTTCAGTGTTTTAGAGTAGAACACAAAATAATACAAAGTGCTGGCACAAGGCCAATTATACTGTCTCTTTCACAGGTAGGCCATCAGTATTTTTTGGAAAACCTCTCACTTTAGCAATTCCATTCTAATAGAAACAGCAATTTATTTTTAAACACAGTACTATCCATCCCTTGAATTATACTAATGGAAAAGAACATAGACTAAAAAGTTACCAGACTCCATTGTCCTATCTACTAGCTATGACTTTATGATGGTTTTGTTAACTTTTATAGAAAACAAAATTTGTACGAGACTGTTCCTTATTTGCTTTTATCATACCAAAACACATGAAATTTAGAACTAATGTGAACTCATTTTCTTTTTCTTTTTTTTTTTCCCTTTTTTTAAGATCCATTTTTATGTATTTTAAACTCCACAGAATGAACAGATGCTTCAGAATTGAAAGAACTGCTAGTCATGTGCTGACAGATCTTAGAAAGGAAGTCCTTTAAAATATCCTTTGTCTTCTAAATTTCATACCGATGTCTCTATGATTCACAAAATATTTCTGTCCTGCTGAAAAACTACACACTATCTCAAAATATACCTCATGACTTACTAGATATCCATCTCAGAGAGGTATCTACTGGATGTCTCCATTGCCCAGTAGATATTTTGCAACATAGCTAAAAGCATCTGGACCTCCTAGCCTCAAAATGACAATGAATGCATCAAGAGCTTACTTAACACCTCAGCACACTGGGTCCTGAATAAAGTGACTACTACAAAATAAAACAGATGGTTGTGGGAAAACAATACTTGTAGGAAGAATACTAACAATAGGGTATCCACTTCACAAGAGCTAATGCAGTTTTAGAAGGGATATATTACTTTGAACTCGAAGGCTTTTGACCATTTACAAGGGATACAAATGGCGAATGGTTCTTTAGGTTCTTTGTTGCTGTTAGAAGAATAGCAGGAAATCTCGCAATGTAGTAGCTACTAGAGCATGCCTGCTTCTCTCTTTGTAAGTCTTAGAAAAAGACTATAAGCTTCCACTAAAAATTCTAGGTTTTGCTTGTGGAGGTGAGCCTGACAAAAGCGTTCCATGTTCCCATTCTCCCTTCATCTGTCATTCAGTCTTGATTAGTGTCTCTGAGATGATGGCATTGTTCAAATGTCCTCATCTGAGACAATGATGCTAAGGCAGAGCATTAAGGCAGATGCTAAGGCTAAATAGAGGTGTGGTAGAAAAGACTATGTAGACAGACCACGGAGCTGCCAAATACTCTTGTGCACTGAGGTAAACAAGGGCACCATTACCAAATTTCATGTTAACCTTCAGGTTGATCTTTTTTTACTCAATTTTTGGTCAATACTTCTCAAAAATGATATTGAGTAAGAAGATCTCAGCTTGCAGAGGTGAACTGAATTAAGCTGTTGCTTCTGTAGGTTATTCAAATGAACTGTCATGATAGTATGAGCCTTGAGCTGTGTTGATCAGTTTAATTCCCTGAAGGCAACATGTTAGAAATTCAAGATAAAATTCTTCATGAATTCTGAAGCTCAGCAAAGGCACCAATATCCAGCCCTTCACATTCTTATTGGGAGGAATTAAAGGGTAGTGATCCATTATCATTCTTGGTCTGAAAAGATGTTTATCTGCCCGCAGAGGGCCTATCCCAAAATCACAAGTGGTTATGGCATTCTCTGTAGTCCTTGTGGGTCTGGTCACAGCCAGAATGGAAAGCAAGATTTGTCAGTCCTGAAGAAGTGAGGGAATCTGGAATCTGGCTTAAATTCATTCCCTTGAAAAGAGCCTTGGTTCCATTGTCTTCTTCCCAAGCTATTTGATCTGATGAGACTTTCAAGTATGTACAAATGTACATTCCACATCAAAGAACAGAAATGCAAAGATTTTCTTAGTTTAAAATCCTAAATTTCTTAGATCTGTTCACTGGACAAGGGACACAGCTTCATTGTTGATCTCGTTCCTCAAAGTCGACTTCCATTCATTATGAACTATTGGAATGAACCCCAGATCCTTCAAGTACATTCCACCATATAAAAATATTGAATAGGAAAAAATATATATATTTTTACAATGTTTTTTTAGCTGTGGAATCACATGTTAAATACCTTACAGTTTGTAGGAGCCCCCAAAAGCCATATCTGCTCTTGAAACCTCAAGGGAATCCTGCAGACAGGCCTATTATTCCAGAAGGCTTATGTTAAGCTCTCTGTGGAGGAGAAAGCTGCTGATCTCAGCACTGTAATTAATAAATCATTAAAGACATGATGCAATATTGGGAACAACTATTAAAGTGTCTAATTGGCTAATGAACTAGGCATTACTTTTCATGAAGTGTCTGATATATCCGAATTGCATTTATATGTTGGGCAAATCCATATGGTTAAGTTTTGAATTAAAGTTTTTTCTTATTCTTATAAAAAGTAGTAATAGTGCTACAACTGTACTGTGGACATTTTTCCCGGTAATGATCTAATGGCAAATTCAGTGGAAAACACTGTCATCAAAAGCTAATTCTCAACAAAATAAAATCAACTACATGTTTTAAATCTGTTTAACTGCTCCTATCTTTTAAAACTGTCATAAAATTTTCAAATATACTTGATGGATATAGAAATATGCTTACCTCTGTCAGTAAAGGAAGTGAGACATTTGAAACTGATAAGAATTAAGCTTCACAAAAATCACAGAATCATAGAATCATCTAGGTTGGAAGAGACCTCCAAGATCACCTAGTCCAACCTCTGACCTAACACTAACCAGTCCTCCACTAAACCATATCACAAAGCTCTACATCTAAACATCTGTTAAAGACCTCCAGGGATGGCTACTCAACCACTTCCCTGGGCAACCTATTCCAATATCTAACAACCCTTTCGGTAAAGACGTTTTTCCCTATATCCAATTAAACCTCCCCTGGTGCAACTTTAGCCCATTCCCTCTCATCCTGTCACCAGGCATGTGGGAGAATAGACCAATCCCCACCTCGCTACAGCCTCCTTTAAGGTACCTATAGAGAGCGATAAGGTTGCCCCTGAGCCTCCTCTTCTCTAGGCTGAGAATCCCAGCTCCCTCAGCCACTCCTTGTAAGACTTGTTCTCCAGACCCCTCACCAGCTTCGTTGCCCTTCTCTGGACTTGCTCGACACCTTGATGTCTCTCTTGTAGTGAGGGGTCCAAAATTGAACACAGTACTTGAGGTGCAGCCTCACCAGAGCTGAGTACAGGGGTACAATCACTTCCCTAGTCCTGCTGGCCACACTGTTTCTTATGGAAGTCAGGATGCTGTTGGCCTTCCTGGCCACGTGAGCACACTGCTGGCTAAAATTCAGTCAACTATCAACCAATACTCCCAGGTCCTTCTCTGCCAGGCAGCTTTCTAACCACTCATCTGCCAGCCTATAGCACTGCTTGGGGTTGTTGTGCCCCAGGTGCAGGACCCGGCACTTGGCCTTGTTTGAACTTCATACAGTTGGCCTCAGACCATCAGTCCAGCCTGTCCAGATCCTCCTGCAGAGCCTTTGTACCCTTGAGCAGATCGACATGTGCACCTAACTTGGTGGATTTTTTTTCTAAACACAGTGTTATACAGTGAGAGGACGTGCTTTAAGTTACCTGAGACATCCATGAATGTCAGGTAGATATGACATGGAATCCACACGTCCCTTCTAAAACAGAGGCTGAAAGAGAAAAAAGATATTTTAGGATGTTTCAAAGTGTCCTGAAGATACATATATGAATTGGGACCCAGAACTGAAATACTAAACACCACTGAGGATCTGACTTTTTCCATCCTAATCTTTGAAAAGCATCTTCATTCTAAGTATCATGATGCCTTCTTTTCTGGTATCTACTGTAAATGAAAGGTCAAGAGTATCTGTGCTTCCAGTCTTTCCAATGTTTCTTTTTAATGGATGAAAATGAAAAGCAGAGGTTGATATTGAGATGCTGATTCTGGAAACACTTATGCGTGTGCTTAATTGTGGCTGAACATGAAGTGCATGTGACAACCAAACCAACATGTAATGAAGCTTTTGTTAACTGCTAGAGGTCCTAAAGTGCAAAAAAATAATCAATGCAAATGGCACTTGGGTAATGGAAACCCACAGGGGAGAGGGATTAGAAGTTTAGTGGGGCAGTAAGAAAATATTGGAATTTAGAACAGTTTTTCAGTAAACATGCATCCCTCGATGCAAACCAGGATAGAAAAATCCACTTAAGAGTAAATTAATGTGTAGTTAATTGTACTTATCGGCAGGGAGAGTGATGTCGAGATAAACTTAATGTAAGAACTATGAAGCAAAACTAATAGATTCTGGCATCCAACATGCAAATGCGATTTTCATGTTAAGATGTACCATAACCGTATGTATTAATTTATTATAAACCATTATAAACCATTGGGGGTTTTGTGTGCTCAGAAATGGGTACAGCTGGTGTATTAATTAAGTTTAATTTGAGAAGAGCTATTAAACTTTATTAAGCAATGTAGAAAAAATACAATAGTCTGAAAAAATACAAATATTTTAGAAACTTTTTTTTTTTTTTTACGTCTAACTGTTAGGAAATGAAATTGGTTAGCTTAAAATATATGTTTAATTATTAAAAAGAGAGTTGGATGCACATCTGAAACTTCTTCCTTTTAGGCATAATTCTACCACTACCACATCTTCTGTGATCGTGTTATGCTGGAAAATCATCCCACTTAAGCTGCAGCATGCTAGAATAGTCACAGGTGAAGAGGCTCAAGGATACAGGAAGGGAAGCCTAACAGCCCACATCCAGTATGGAAGCAGCCTGGAATTCCCTTTCTCTATACTGATAAAGAAAAAATGAAAACAAACAACCACCACTAACAACAAAACGTGGGACTTCCTCTACAAGTATGCAAATGATATCGATCCTACACATTTTCATTGCCTGTAGTTTACAAAGCAGTGAAGAAAAAAATGAACATATCAGTAGCAGGAATTAATGACTTATTTATTTATTTATTTTCCCTTCCCTGATTATTTGCAACCTTTTCTGTTTTTAAAAGGAGACATCAGCATGTGACAGCAACTGAACAGTTCCTTTAGCTTCAGAGGAAAGCACTGATGAGGCTCATGGTCTTGAGTTAAACCAACACCGTGAAAAGATCTCTTGGAGGGTGATATTACATTTTAAGGAAAGGACATTTTGTCTATAACTCTGTTCCAAGTCAGAGGTAGTTTGTGTTTTTACTGTGTCTGTTCTTTCTCATGTGGTACATCTCAGCCGTATGTTACTGACATCTCTACTCCAGTGGATACTTTGAAAAAATCATTGATGTTCAAAATCCTTTTTAGAAGAGCTTCCACAAATATCTCTCCCTTGTCTTGTGGAGAATACAATGGAGTCTGTACGTTGCGTCACACCAGCAGTGACCAGTTGCAACCCTATTATAAATGGCTTCTGTTTTTAGTTGTTGCTGTATAAGAGAGACATAGACATAACAGAGGGAGTCCAAAGAAGGGCCATGAAGATGATGAAGAACATCTGACATAGAAGGAGAGTCTGAGAGAGCTCGGACTGATCAGCCTGGAGAAGAAAATGTTTGGGGTGGATCTCATCAATGTGGATAAATACCTAACAGCAGGTAGTAAAGAAGCTGGAAGCAGGAAAAACCTTTCATTTAGCAGGATACGTAAAGACAAAGAAAGTCTGAAAGGCAGCCTGTCACCACCTAGTGAGTCACCATGTCACAGAGTAGTGTCTCAGTCATATGGGCAGAAGAATGATTATGAAATTTTCTCCCTTGAACAAGACAAAGGGAGCTCCATGGGAGAACTGCAGACAACATTATCAACACCTATATTTTCTTTTATTTTCTTTTTTATTTTCTTTCATTTTTTTAACAGCTAATTTATTACTTTTCATATATAAAAAATATGAGCTATTACAAAAGACATCTGTAAAGGGGCTTCTGCATTTAATCTGATGCAAAGTAATTTTATCTGCTTGTTTCATATCTCCACTTTATTAAAATATATATAAATAGTTGGCCAGCAAAGATTTCTCTCTTCAAAAGTTAAAAGAAAAGGATTAATAAATTGTACAGATTAAAATCAGTGTAAACAATAACTCATTTAAAATTGTCATTTTGCTAACAATAGCAAAAAGTGTTATTTTGTTTGAATTCAAACAATTGGAATATTATGCATAGTGGTATTTGGCCCAGAAAAAATCAAAAAGGGGGAAAGGAGGAGGAGGGCAGTTGCAGAAACAGTCAGCAACGGTTGACAAGGAAGCTGAAATAATGAGAGGGAATCCAGCCACAGAAGGACTTGGAACATTTAAAAAGGCTAATAGATGAGAAAGGCAGTTCTGTGCAGATAAATGTAGTGTAATGATGACTTTGATGAGTCTTTGTTTCACAGCTCTTTGTGCAACATGAAATAGGGGGAGTGGAGGAGAAAAAATTGAAAACAGTCAAAGCCTTGTCTGCGAGTGTCATTAATGAGTGATGAGGGCTAGAAAGACAAAAGACAAATCTCTGTGAATTTGATGGGCCTTTATCCCATACATCTGCGTAAATTACAAAACCTGAGGCGTGACTGAGAGTGGGAGACCAAGAGAGGAAGAGTTGAGGGGATATGTCAAAGAAAAACAGTGCTCTAAAACTTGGTTTGGTTATTATAATTCTAGCTGTAACTTTAATTACAACATATGTGCAATCCAGTGAGAGCACCATAAAATAAATAAATAAATAAAATAATAATAATAATAATAATAATAATAATAATAATAATAATAATAATAATAATTTAGGGTTGCACTTCTCATCTGTGTGCATTGAGTCTTCACTGTCACTGGGGCCTGAATGCAGATCAGCTACTTCTGCAGTTCTGTGGATGAAAAAAAACATGGAATATTAGACCCATTTTTAACTTATTTACTTAATTGTCACGCAAGCCGAGTTGCAAGCAAATCCTGGAATAAATTTCAATGCAAACAAATAAAATGGCCTTAATCAAAAATAAAACCTTCCATTTATGATTAACTTTTATTATATCTGTTTTGAGACAGCTGGTGGTCAGTTTACACAGCTAACAACATACTCTTATGACTGTATGTTTAACACCTTTGTAATATACCTACTCCATGTGAATGCATGCTGTGCATAAATTCATTATTACTTTGCTTACTAGTAAAGCGTAGCTAGATTTGGGCAGCTGTTTAATAGAGCAGTTTGCAACAATTTAGGACAGAAACTGAAAAAAAGAACCCACATCCCATTAATTCTTCAGGGAGAATTCTAGGTAGGTTGGAGGTAATTAGAATTTGGCCAGTACTCCAAAGAAAACAGTCTTATTCTTGCATAAAAAACAATGGGATTTTTATCGACCCCATTAGGTTTGTGGAAATAGTTCATAGGAGTTTTGGAGGAGCTGGTGTCCATATAATTTTGAAATTCTTGTTAACTTTGGTTGCTTGTATTTTACAGTTTCTCTTTCAGACTTTTAACTCTTGGGATACCTGAGAAATAATAAATGATAAGGAAATAACACAGGTATAAATAGAAAGATCTCTGATTGCTCTGGGTAGGAGCTGAAACCATTAGTCCTGCCATAAGAGTTATCATTATGTTGCCACAGCTACTGTGTCTGAAGCTGTCTGAAAATTAAACTGCAGTGATGTTCTGCATTTACTGTGAAGCTGAGATCTCTGACCAAATGCTTTGCAGTGAAGATAAGAAAATCACATCCATACAAATATGTCACAGATTTATTAGTTGCTAGAAGTTATTTGAACACATCTTAGCATTTCCTTTCAGGATGTGGACATAAATCACGAATTGGTATTAACAACATCTGTATTTATGTGAAGTTAGGTATAATGTCAGTGGCTGGAGGTTTTCAGAAGTCAGAGCAGGAGGGTATGTGGTTATGCTGAAGAGGAGGTTTTTGAACTTTTAGGGACAAAACACTCTCCAAAGAAGAGAAAGTTTTGGTGCAGATACAATTCTCTCAGGCAGTCTTGTGGGCTGGTCCAAATGATATGCTGTTATAGAAAAATTATTTGCACTGTCATAAGTAAAACCTTTGTATCAAAGAGAACTTTTATCTTTCCCCTCCCTACAACATGTTTGGATGGAAACATGCAATTAATTCTTTTAGGGACTTCAGAAAGTATCACCTATTGGACTTACAAACTAGCCAAATTGCTTTCATTTGAATACAATTTGGAATTGGCTCAACTAATCACGGTTTGTTAATTGCATTTTGGAGGAAAAAGGGAACCTGAATGAAGTGGCTGCTTCTCATTAAAGCTGTGCGAACTGCAGAGTGTTTGATGTCTGCTATTGTACCTGATAATTGTGGCAACAAGTGGCATTTATTTTTACAAGTAGCAGTAATTAAATCTGCTGCGGTATTTAAAAATAATGCACCCATATTTTATTACATACAAGTGATAGTGTGTTATACTGGAGACTAAACAAACATCATCCCTAATCTCTCTTCTTTTACACAAAAACACATAAACATTGCTATGGGGTAAAACATAACTTGTGTGCTTTTGCTGTAGCAATATTCTAGCAGGATTGTATAAAGGATGGCGATAGAGAAGGAGCAGAAGGAAAAAAAAATAATCTAGCATCACATCCTATAGGCATTGCCCCTGGGGAAGGAATGGGAGAAAAGTAACTTCAGCATCTTGCCTGGAGAGGAGAGCAACTGATCTGCATTAATTTCAACAGTCAGATTTTCTCATCAGGGCAGAATGACAAGGATGAAGATGCAACAGAATGGGCAAAAATGTTCTGACAAATGTTTTCCATTGGAAAAATGCCGATTTGTCAAAGTGAAACATTCCTCAGGAACGTGTCAATTCCAAGAGGAGATAAGCTGACAGAAAACCTGCCTGGTTCCCTGCCAGATCACCCACCAATCTGTTTTGCAATAAACTTTCTTTCTTACTCAAAATGTCTCCAGATACTGGTACGTATCTGCAGAATATCAGCAAGCAGATTGCAGATGAGCTGAGGGCCAAACCCTCCAGGAACCCAGACTGGAAACATACTCACCTGATCAGGGCTGCTAGGAACATATTTTGGGATACAAAATGTTGTTCTCAGGAACATCAAGGCATATTGCTGAATTTTATTTCTAATTTTATTTCTATATATATAGCAATTTTATTTATTTATTTATTTATTGTGTGTGTGTGTTTGTAGTTTTTGTTGTTTTGTTTTGTGTTTTCCCATTACTGTCCCCTCAACTATCATTTTTCACAAGAAGCAAATTCTGTTTCCTGGTTAGATCCTCCAGTAGAGCTGGTGGGACTCTCATGAAGTTCAGAGATCACTCAATGTGTATCTTTGACAGTTTGGTAAATTTTCTGCTAAAACATCTTACTTTCAGAGGGCAAAAACATCTAGCTTAGGTCACTGGAGAAGTCTGTAGGATTCCAAGATGAGAAAGATAAGGACGGTGCCGTGATTAAGACATGGTCTTGGCATGATGGGGCTCAGAATGCAGCACAGTGATATGAAATAGGCATTTTGCACTGCTTTATACAAGCCATTTAGTCTCTCTATATCTTTTATTTTATTTTAATTTGTGAAATAAAATGGGCAAAATGACAATATGTTTAAAAGTTATTTAAGACAGGATTCTTTTACTGTGCTTATGCTAAATGGGAACCAGCATATTGCTAGTAACAGAAACACTCAACATTTCTTGCACACTACAAATGTGTGAACTGGCAAAATAAAATCTAGCCCTAGCTCTTTCTTTTTACACACAAAAAAATTATTGATGCGGCTTGTAACATGGTTTTCATAGCTTGAAAGCATCATGATAATTTTCTTTGCGAGTGACTTTTTACCCTCGCTTTTCTTTAGAAAGAATAAATCCTCTCTTTCTTGCTGCTTGTGGTTTCCTCTGGTTTTCAGTCTGATGTGAATCGGTTCAGCTGGAATATAGCTCTCAATATCCAGTACTGTGCTGCTGATTAGTTTTCTGAAAGAGGACAGAGTGAAGAGGAACGGCAGGTATATTGATTTACTTCTAATGATCTGTTTCTGAACCAGAGCTGGGCAAAGTGTTCTCCCAAAGGCACATACAGCTGTGCTTATGGCTCATCTCTGCATCACTATCAGCATTAAAAGCCAGCAATGGATTCTGTCATGTTGCTGTAGCTCTCTGCATTTTCGTTTCAAGGTGCATATGGGCTAGCTGCTGAGGACAGACATGACTTTTCCTTGCCATCTGTTGAACAGTCTGGTCAGAATAGCCTGGAGAAGCACACCCATACTATGTTAGAAAAGAAGCACATCAAAATAGCTTTGCACGGTTGGGGGTGCTTAGGGGGAAAGTATTATGTGTAATGTATGCTTGTATTTTGCCAGGGTATTTCTCCTCTATGCTGAGTTACTCCGGGGTCTGTGAAGCCATTAAAATAGCACGAGTGAGTGTAGGGTGCAGAACACACCTTGCAGTACTTTTAGGACCCAGCATGTCTCTGATGGTCTGAGAAGTTTTTTTCCTTATATACCTAGTCCTGTAACAGGAGTGTAACTTGCCGGGCAGTTGATAAATGATGCTCACGAATATCTGTGTTGTACTATAATAATTGATTCTTGTGTATTGTTTTTTTGTTTTGGTTTGGTTTGGTTTTGTTTTTGTTTTCCTCTTTTTCTTCTCTGTAATTTTCCCTTCAACATACTGTCTGCTTTCAGTTCTGCCCCTCATGTTAGCTCTGTGATTTGGCATTAGAATATATCGCCCATTTGAGACTAGAAAAATGTATAGGAAAGGGAAGCCCATGTATAGGAAAGTCCACACATAGGAAAGGAAGTTCTGAAAAGCCTGAAAATCATAAACTACAACAGAAATTCATTGGTGTCTAATTACTGTGTTTTCTTTATATGATTTTTATTTATTTATTTGGGATTTTGTTTGCTTGTTTGTTTTTTAACTCTTGTGATTGGAAATTGCTACAGACATCAGCTACTCTGGAAGTACTTCAAAGCTTACTCTGTTTTGAACAGGGTATTAAATGATATGGTTTCCAGAGGTCATTTCCATATGAACTGATTTGCAATTCTATAAATTTAAATATTCTTACATCCTCAGAGGAATGATAGGTAAACTGGAAGTGATTCCAAATTATAAACCTAAACTTGCAACCAGCACCAGCTCAAGGCTCCAAGAGGGAGGCAGATTCCTGGAGGGCAGGAGGACGTTGCTGGAGGTGTATGATTCTCTGCCTGTGGTCGTCTTTTCTTATTCTCCTCTGCCAACCACAGGGACCAATGGACTAAGTCAACTTCTGCTCTGACCTATACTGCTTGTCACCAATCTTCTTTAATTTTATCTTTCTGGAGTTAAACACTCTAGACTATCAAAAATAAATGTTATCTGTGGGCATTGAAGACATGTAAGGAAATAAATAAACAATGATGATAATATTAATACATAATTAAAAAAATGAGCAATTTTATTAATATCAAAAGCTTTGATATTAACTTTCAGTAAGACCAACATTTTCCAGTTCAACTAGTCATTTAGAAGATACTTTTAGGAGCATGTTTCATGGGAGAATGAGGGAGCAATGTGCTGCAAAGTGTTTGAAAACCCCAAGCATTCTCCAGTTATATTTACTACATCATTCAAAGGCAGAAGGGAGCTGGCTTTGCCTTCTGAAAAACTGATATTAACCAGCTCTGACTCTTAAAATTAGAGGCATAGATAGGGTGACATGGAATTTGGAATAGCAAAAACTATGGTTATAGAGTTACCATTTCAGAGCAGGCATGTGGCCAGCCGAACATGGGTGCCACTCAACACCAAATTGTCTCCAGGTTTTCAATAACAACTTCAAATGTTTTTGCAGTTTGTTAAGAAAGATGAGATTTTTGTGACTGACATGACCCTATAACTAATAATACTGCTTGGCTTCACACAGCTATGGGCACAGATTTTAATTTTTTCTCCAAAACAAAATGATTTGGTGAAAAAAACTACATTGAATACCTTCTGGCAGTTGTCACAGTAATGCTAACTAGGTTTTCCTTGCATTATTTTTCATATGGTGCATAAGGAAAATATTGCACAATGGGGTATAAAATAAGGATACTTAATATCAATCAAATAAAGGGTTGTCCCCACATGAATGTTTATACACATTCTTATTTTCATTGCGGTTTATTGATGGGTTGGTGCTACTGCAGTACAGAAAGAATGATGAGTGCTCTGCTAGGAATAAATAACTACACAGACACACACACACACCAGTACTTTGTTCTCTCTCTCTCTGTTAATGTAGAATTGAAAATGCAGAAAACCAGGCATCATCTGGGCTAACAACTTGCAAGGCTTGGCTATTCTGCCCATGCTGAGCACAGTGTCCTTCTCTTCTTTCTCTTTCCTGTATGAAAAACAAACAAACAAACAAACAATTAAAAATAACTTGCAAGAAATACCCCAAGATAATAATTCGCCTTCTTGTTGTAAACTCTCTGTGAGTCCGTCAGACTCAGGTATGCTCCTCATTCTTTGCCCATGATTCAGAGAGTTTTCCCAGTTGTCACTGGTCTCCAGAGAAACTCTTTTCTATGATTTCTGTGGCACCAGATCTCAAACTTTTTCTGTGCAACCCTTCTGTGGTGGCCCATTCTTTACACCCTTGTGATACAGGCTGAGCAGCTGGACAGTTGCCAAAGTAACTATTTCTATTATTTTATGACTCAACAGATCTGGAATTGTGTGTGTCAGGTCGGTCAAGGACATTTTCCTTCCTGGAGAAGATTTAGGGCTAAATTAATATGTTTACTTCAAAACAGATTTAAAATTCAGGGCATTAGGAAAATAAATAAATTAATTAATTAAAGGTAGATAGACTAGATAGACTGATAAAGCAAATAATTAAGTTCTGTTAACATTATTAATGCTATGTTTGATTTGTTATCATTTAATAATTATTTATCAAGTTTATGTTTAGTAATAAAGATGCTTTTTGCCTCCTTCAACGTCAGCTCTTTTTGTGTGTGTGTCTTTTTCTTTCAGTAAATTGAACTCTTAATCTCTTTTCATGTAAAATACTTTGTTTGAATAATATGAATGTTGCTGCCCTCCCTGACCTCCAGCTCTATGCTCTTCTTATTTTCAAGGGCTGTAGAAGGATGTTTGGGAAGGACTCTTGCTGACCCTAAGTCATTTCTTGTTCCTGTGACTGGGGTTTCTGGCACTGTGATGGAAGGATGAAAATTTCACCTTTCTTTGTCATCCCCTGGGTTCTTTCACCAGTGTATGTTTGGGTAATCTTAATTATATATTTCTCATTTCAGTTTTCTTGTTCTTATTACATCTTTCAGAAGACATAAAGATTCATACACAGTTTTATGAGACACTGTATCATGCAGTATTACATTTGGTTTGACTAGGTGATCTTAAGGGCTTTTTCCAACTTAAATGATTCTATGATTTATAAACAATAATATTCTTTTAGCAAAGTATGAAGATCAAATGTCATTCCACAGCTGCTGAAATTAAGAACTGTGTGCCTTAAAACATATTTACTTCTGCTTACAAATTCTTGCTGTTTTGAGATTTCTTCTGGAATATTTCTTGGCACTCCTTTCAAGTAATAAAATCCTTTCTTTGTAGTATCAATAAGGTTAGGGTCTGGTTTACAAAGCAACACACAAAGTCTCCTGAGCAAAGGTCTTCTGTTTATGTGAGCTCTGTCTTGGCATATGGACCCTGAAACTGCCTTCTGCCTGAAGCTTTCCCAGGGTACCTTGTCTGAGAAGAAAGTGAGTTTTGTTTGTGTGACTACACT